>NC_061805.1:27958175-28263819 GCF_021462225.1 Girardinichthys multiradiatus
TCATGAATCCTGATGAGCCCAACCAGTTAGATAGACTACAAGCATGTCTTGAAGACATAAAAACTTGGATGACTTTACATTTTCTGCTTCTAAATTCAGACAAGACAGAAGTTGTCGTCTTTGGACCGGAGTCTTTAAAAAAGAAACTGCTTAGTCAATCACTTATCCTTGATGGCATTAAATTGACCTCCGATAAGAAAGTAAAAAACCTTGTTGTTATTTTTGACCAGGACATGTCATTTAAATCCCATATTAAACAGGTTTCTAGGGTTTCCTTCTTTCATCTCTGAAACATTGCCAAAATTAGAAATATCCTGTCCAGGAGTGATGCTGAAAAACTAGTCCATGCATTTGTTACTTCAAGGCTGGACTATTGTAATTTGTTACTATCAGGATGTCCACAAAATGCAGTTAAAAGCCTTCAGCTGATTCAAAATGCTGCAGCAAGAGTTCTGATGGAAATTAAAAAGAGAGATCATATTTCCCCTACTTTAGCTTCCCGTCATTGGCTCCCTGTTTAATCCAGAATAGAATTTAAAATTCTCCTCCTCACATATAAAGCCCTTAATGATTTAGCTCCATCATACATCAGAAATCTGATTGTTCCATACGTTCCTAACAGAGCACTTCATTCTCAGACTGCAGGTTTACTGGTGGTTCCTAGAGTCTCTAGAAGTAGAATGGGAGGCAGATCCTTTAGTTATCAGGCTCCTCTCCTGTGGAACCAGCTCCCGGTTTTGGTCCATGAGACAGACACCCTGTCTACTTTTAAGGCTAGGCTTCAAACTTTCCTTTTTGATAAAGCTTATAGTTAGAGTGGCTTAGGTTATCCTGAGCTATCTTCCTTATTTTTTACTTCCATCTTCTTCCCTGCCTGTTGGATGGAGTAAGGGGGAGTCAGGTTTAGCCTAAACCGGCTCAGTTATGGTTGAGGCACAAACACATCCTCCATTTCTGCTACCTGTATGACCTCCCCTCTTTTCCAATGGTTATGGTCAATCTGACAGAGAGAGGTATTCCAATTGTTGTGGTTTTTAGTATAACAATGGCCATCAGTGGGCTCTAGATGGACAAACTGTCTACATTTAAGGCTAGGCTTAAAACTTTCCTTTTTGATAAAGCATATAGTTAGAGTGGCTAAGGTTATCCTGAGCTTTCTCTGTAGTTATGCTGCTATAGGCTTAAGCTGCTGGAAGACATAATGACCACTTTCACCCTCTTCGCTACATTCTCACACTACTCTCCAATTTTGTATTATTTGCTGTTATTTCAGCTTTTAACTTTGTTCTCTCTTTTCTCTTCCAAGAAGCTACACCTGGCCTGACTCTGTCTACCCGTGACACCTTTCTGGAGAGGGGCATCGTCCAAGCTTCTGCTGGCAACAACTTAATGCTTACCCTCTACTGATGATCTACATGGCCCTGTCTTTCAGTGTTTAACCCTTTCTCTCTCCTAGACATGGCAATTGACTTAGCTTTTACTGTGACTAACTCTATGTGCTCTCTTTCAGACTCTAACTTTGAAAACTGGCTCAGAGTTTGTCTGTTCTTTCTTTCTAGGTGAAACGACTAAAGGAGCTACATCCATTAACATTTACTTTCCTTCCCATAGAAAGGACTCCTGGATCAGTGCTTCTTTGTTCTCTTTGTGTCTCTGCTCTGTTCTCTCAAACCCCCAGTCGGTCGTGGCGGATGGCCGCTCACACTGAGCCTACTTCTGCTGGAGGTTTCTTCCTGTTAAAAGGGAGTTTTTCCTCTCCACTGTCGCTATATGCATGCTCAGTATGAGGGATTGCTGCAAAGTCAACGCCAGTGACTGTCCACTGTCTCTACATGCTCATCCGGAAGGAGGGAATGCTGCAAGTCACTGACTGGATGCAATTTGCTGGTTTCCTTAGATAGAAGAACCTTTTATCCAATTTGAATAAATAACTGAATCTGACTACACTGTTCAATGATTAGGATTAATTGGAATGTATGTACCTGACTTTTGTGAATTGCCTTGAAACAACATGTGTTGTGAATTGGCGCTATATAAATAAACTGAATTGAATTAAATTGAACTGTGGATATCTGCAGCTGCTCCAGAGTAACAATGGGGCTGCTTTTCTAATCAATTCTCACCTTGCCTGGCCTGTTGGTTTAAGTGGATGACCATGTAAGGTGACAAATTGTGCTTATGAATACTTTTTCAAGGCACTCAACGTTGTTCATTACAAAATACATACTTTAATAAGGTAATTGCAAACATAAGTATAACATGCTTAAGTTTATCCTTTTTGAGTTACCTTACTTAAACCGATCATATATGAACTAACTTGGCCTTTATGTAGCTAAAAGGCTTCATGTGTTAGAATGTAAAAAAAAATACTGTTGTGCTCATTTGTAAAAATTGTGGTGTTTAACTTAACAAACTAGTAATCCGTGTACATTTGTGCTACACCAATTGTATAGCATTTAATACTTTGAATATTTTTCCTTACCCCTGCTGCGCCTATGATCTTCAACCTATAAACTTTGGAAATCCTTCACACTGAAGCGAAACATTTTTAAGCTGTTTTTTTCCTCCAAACAACCCCGCACCATTCCAAATCCTTTGTGAAGTGCCTTGAGATGACATGTGTTGTGAATTGGCGCTACATAAACAAAACTGAATTGAAACTGAATTGAACTTATTTGGAGAATTTCTTCTTCATTTAAAAAAAAAAAAAAGAAAAAGGCTAGTTCAATGAAAAGAGCAAGAAAGCCAAGAGGTGTTGTTTCCACCTATTATTGTGTCAGTGACAACAGCCCTACCTTTATTCTGTGCTCAGTCACTCACATAACACGTACACACGAACACCCTCACAAACCTTTCTGTCCTGCTGTTTCAGCTGCAGTCTACAGGCCTGTGTTAGATTAGTGTTGGATTTAGGCATCAGCTTCACCTTCACCAGCCAGCTTTGGGGACATGTTCACGAAATATAGGAAGAATTGCATATGTACGTTTTACTTACTTCTAAGAAAACAGCACAAAATATGTTTCTATTTTTATTCTCATGAATACAAATATTTTGATGGTAGGCCTCTGGCTGGTACTGGTGATCTTTGTGAAATGGCAGATCCACAGCAACATTATTTCTGTAGCGCCATGTCAACAGGATCAGTGTTCAATGCTGTGATTTGAACTCAAAAACATTGATGTCAGCTAATGTGAGAAGTGACTCAGTCCGTGTGTAATTTCATAAGTATTCCCCACTTTGCTTTAGTAGTTATCTTTGCTGTTTGAATTAGGGAGGTCACAAGGATTTTAAACTTATTTACAACCTCTCCGACTCTGAGTTTGTGGAGTTCAAACACTTCAAAGACTTTGTCATCTGTATGATTAGCCTTAATAACTAATTTTTTCAAATCTTCTTTTTATTTCTGATAAATTGCCACAAATATGTGTTGTAAATTCAGACTTTGATGAGACTGTGCTGCCACTCTTCAGCTAGAAGAGGAAAAACACAGAAAAAACCACCAAACTGCAATCAGGCATAACCTAGCCTCAAAATTCAACTCAATATCAAAAATTCAGTTCAATTCAAAAATACTTTATTAATCTCAAAGGGACATTAAATGTTGTTGTACCTCAAATTATGCAGGTTCCAGGAGAGTCCCCTAAACAGAGCCAGCCTTCTTTATTAACTTGTTGAGTTTTTTTAGGTCCCTCCCTCTGATGCTACTACCCCAGCAGATGATAGCAGAAGAGATCACGCTCTCCACAACAGACATTTAGAAGATATGCAGCAACTTGATGCGAACACCGAAAGACATAAGCCTTCTCAAGAAGTACAGTGTGCGCTGTATATACTCCACCCCCTTCACTTCTTCTGCCAAGATCGAAATAGTGTTTGACCTATTCCTGTTTCTTTTTAAAATCTACAATCATCTCCTTTCTTTTATTCACTTTCAAGATCAGATGGTTGTTCCTACACCATGCCACAAAGCGGTCCACCAGCTCCCTGTACTCAGCTTCTTGTCCATCTCTGATCCACCCAACGACTGAAGACTCATCTGAGTATTACTGCAGATGACAGGGGTCTGTCTTATACTGGAGGTCTGAGGTGTACAGAGTGAAAAGGAATGGTGAGAGTACAGTCCCCTATGGTGCTCCTGTGCTGCTGACTACCTGGTTAGACACACAACCCTTCATTCTCACAAACTGTGGTCTGTTTGTTACGTAGTCTTTGATCCAGGAGATTGTTGAGGCCTCCGCCTGAGTCTTGTGCAGTTTCTGACAAAGCAAATCAGGTCGAATTGTGTTAAAAGAACTGGAGTCAGCAAAGGAAAACTAGACAGGAGGTCTTCCACAACAGTGGAACCTTCTTCTGGGCCAGGCTAAGTTTGAAGAGGTGCTGCAGAATCCCACAGAGCTGCTCTGCTCAGGCCTTCAGCACTCTCATGCTCACATGATCTGGACCCGCAGCTTTGTTCCGGTTCAGTCCGGAGAAAAGACATTTGAGGTGTTACACGACAGCTGTGGATCCTGTGGGTCAAAGGACGGTGGGATGTCTGTTTAGCTTTGACCAGGAGAGAATGATGCTGAGCTTGTTTCTGGACTGAACCTACTGAAGAATGTGTTTAGTTCATTGGCTTTATCCAGACATCCATTGGTCTGATCTTCCTTCTGCTTGAAGCCTGTGATCTTCTTCATCCCTGACCACACATCTCTGATATTGTTTTGCTGGAGCCTGCGCTTCAGCTTCTTCTTATACACCTCCTAGCTGTGTGTTATCTTGACTTTAAATTGCTTCTGTATACTCCTCAATAATTCCTAGTCTCCCTCTTGAAGACTCTTTTTTTCTTGTTAAGCAGGTCCTTCAGGTCACTGGTGATCCAGGGTTTGTTATTGGGGAAGCATCTGACTGTTCTGGTGGGGATGGTGTTATCCACACAGAATTTTATATAGTCGGTCACACACTGGTTCATGGCTGTGATGTCCTCTCCATGTGGCTGGCACAGTGCATCCCAGTCTGTAGCCTAAAAACAACCACGGGTCTTCTTTAGCCTCCTGTGACCATATTCTTACAGTTCTCTTCACTACAGGTTGTCTCTGAACAAGGGACTTATATTTCGAGCAGAGAATAACAAGATTGTGATCTGATTTGCCTAGAGGAGGTCTTGCTGTAGAGATGTATGAGTCTTTGACATTAGCATAAAACAAATCCAACATTTTGTTCTTCTCTGGTAGAGCAGCTGATAAAATGTTGAAACGTTGGAAGTGTAGCAGAGTGAAGCATTGTTAAAATCACCAGACATTGCTACAAACGCATTGGGGTGTTGTGTCTGTAGCTTAGCAACAACTGAGCTGATGGCATCACATGCAGTGTTGGCAACAGATAAAGGTGGAACGTATACTGTTGCCAAAATAACACTGGTGAACTCTGCGTAAAAAATATGGATGAAAACTCACTGCTAACAGTTCAATATCTGGACTACAGAGACAACACTTCACACTAACATGTCCTGGGTTGCACCATCTCTTGTTCACAAGTACTGCCACTCCATCTCCTTTGCGTTTGCCGTTCCTCTTTAAATCTCTGTCTGCTCATATGGTCAGAAAGCCTGGCAGAGAGATGCTGGAGCCAGGGATATGATCCTGCAGCCATGTCTCAGTGAAACACAAATTACTGCATTCCCAATACTCTGGCTGGGTCCTTTGTAGGGCTTGGAGTTCATCGAACTTGTTTCCCAACAATCTCACATTCCCCATTATAATCGATGGAAGAGATGGTATGAACTTCCTCCTTCTCTCTCTTCTCCTTGCTCCTGCTCTGCATCCACAGCGCCTCCTTTTCAATTCATCAGGGATTTGGAGATATAGTTGAAGTATTACTTTAGCTTTTGAGATATTAATCAACTGCTCTCGGTTGGAAAAGAACAACCTCGTTGCCATGGTGATGTATCATAACAAATGCCCAAAAGTTAAAAAAAATATCAGCAAAAATCCTTCCAGATACCAGAGGATAATCATCCAAAATATATATATATATATTTTATCCACTACAAGAGGAATTTGGGTTCTTAAAAAGAATTTATCAGAATGAAAATAAAAGAGCTACTCCAACCTGCTGCCTCCTTGAGCGGCATAATTCTAGAATAATTATTTGAATAATTATTCAAATAATCACTAATCTACAGGTTCACGAACCTTTCCTGCTCATACATAAGAAATATTAGATCATCTCATTCACCCATAGATTTCTGCTCTCAGAATGATTAAAAACAAATTCAAGAAAGACAGAATAACTAACAGGCCTCAAGCTGTGTTTGCAGAGTGATGCAAAGCAGCTTTATATGACTTTTTAAACTGGAGCAATGCCTGTTAGAAGCCTCTTAGGTTTGAGAAAATGAAAAAAACTTTTTCCAAGGCGAGGAGGCCTGAAAATTATAGGAATAAATGTCAGAGTTTGGAGATTTACATTAAAATCTACTGAAGATAAAACTATGTTGACTCAATAAAAGAGGGAAACAAAGGACAGCAGAAGAAGTAGATGTTTCTTTGTATATGCATTCAGATTAATCTGCTAAGCATTAAATGTTTTGAACATTTTTCAGAGTAAAACACTTGTTCTTGCACTCTATTTCACTATTCTTTCTATTCCTGCATTTCTTCCCCCCGTGTGCTTGTCACAGTCTTTCACTCACATGTCATGTTCTTTCATGTCCTTTGGTTCTAAGACATTTAATCCCGTGTGAAGTGAAGCTGAAGGGCGAGTGGTTGAGTGTGTGGGTGGGTTTGAGGCCAACTGAGTCACAACAGTTGACGGGCTGGTGGAGTTTTACTGGGTATAAACTTAGCTCCAGGGTTTCGAAAATAAATTTAGCAAGGTTATGCTTATTCAATAGATTTTTCTTTTTTTTCACTGAAAAACAACTGACAAGCATGACTGTCTGATAGTGAATCTTGTGTTGACAGGTTTTTAAAATCTCTGTCTTAACTGCATTCTGGCATGAAATGAGAATTCTTTTTGTATTGGCTTTAGCTTCACAATATATTACCATAATTTAAATATTGACCAATAACCTCAACGTTTAAACTTTAATTTATGGTTAATGGGTCACAACATTGTTCTTGTGTACTATGTTTTCTTTGCAAGTTACTCTAAGAGGCATTGTTTAACCACTCCAGGTAAAAAAAAAAAAAGATTTCATCCTATTTTCTTGTAACGAATACACATGACACATCTCCACTTGGCAATATTTGCCCACTCTACCTTGCAGTAGTTTTCCTAAACTATCAGGTTTGGAGGGCCACGGCCCTCTTCAGTTCATTACATTGATCTTCTGCTGGATTTAGTTCTGGACAATAACTAGGCTATTCAGTAACCTTCATTTTTGTCTCTTAAAGCCATTATTGTTTGTTGATTTCGACCCTCTGTAATCATGACAAATGAATTCCCTCTTTATCTTCTACTTTTCTGTAGACACCCAAAGGTTTTGAGACAAAACCAACTGAAATTTGGACCTTTTCATCCATTGTGACTAATATCCCACTTCCATCTGGAAAAAAGTCAGCCCAGAGCAGGATGCTACTGCCCCCACGTTTCACTGTAGGTATGGTGGTCTTTTGGTGATGCTCAGTGTTGTTTTGGAGCTAAAAATACCTTTTGAAAGAGCGGCCCATAAGTTCAAGTCTTGTTTTATCAGATGTAACACACTGGCATACAAGATTTTCTGAGGTTTCTTTAGAAGAAAATATGGTTACGTTTTTAACACAACCAGTAATTCCTGCAGCTCTTTCAATGTTGCTCTCAGTCACTTGGCAGCTTGCCAGACCACTTCCGGGCTTGTCTTAGGGAGAAACGTCACCGAAATTTTCACCACTTTTTGGTTAGTATCTCTACTGTGTCTGGCCTTTCAAATTACACTGCACATTATTTTCCAGGCTTCATCTTTCTGATTTTTTTCCTTTTTGGATTTTACTATAACAACAGATAATAGATAGACAGCTAAAATTATATTTTGATTGAGTTAATTGTTGGACTAGTGGTGACCATCTCAAAAGGTTGTGAAAGACAGATTAAAGGTTTCTAGCACTTATCCTGTCTTGGCTTAAACACATCCCTCAACATTGGTTAACGTAATCTCATCAAATTGTAAATGGCTTCCTATGACCCCCCCATCCGCTCCCACTAATCCATCCATCATTTTCCTTAGCCTAACCCAATTAATACTCTACCTGACTCTCTCTTACTTTCGTCCATCCATCCTTCCATCCGTCACACTTGCTGGCCTGCCCAGGTCATTACCCACTGTGATGATGGTTTTGTTACACTAATTAGCCTAATTATAATTGTCAGTTATAACGTGGTCCTCTGCAGGGATCTTGTGATCCTACTGTGACTCTATCTGACCTTGGCCATTTAATGTGTGCACATGAGTAGTACCTCTGTGACCATGGCTGACCTCAATGTATCACATAAAGCTCCTTTTTCTTATTTTAGTGTTATATCATTTTAATTGTCCTCCAATACTCCACTCTGCAATCCAATGCCTTTCTTTTTCTGTGCATTTTTTTTGTTTGTTTTGTAATTGTCACCATGGCCTCAAATAAAACATGTGGGTGAAATAGTCTTTGGTGCACTTTCACATTTGTTCTGCTTTTTACTTCTTTCACACTGTACATGTACTCTAACCTAATGTATTGTGGTTTTCCCCTTTAAGAATAGTGCTGAATGTAAGCTGTAAATTTCCAATTTGGTTCCCTTTTATGTCACCCTATAAAGTACTAGAAGAGGCCATCAGATACTGCAGAAGGTAGCTGTAGCTTAATGGGTGTTTACAATTACAGAAAGGCTGTCCTTTAATTCAGAAGGTAATGTCCTGTTCTTTTGATTCATAGTTGTTTCTGAATAAAAGCAAACCTCTGCAATTATCTATGCCCAGCAGTGCTCATTAGCTACATCGCTTTGATAAAAATGGATCACATTTCTTAGAAAGGACAGTTATTTTTATTTATGTAACAAAAAGGATGAGGTATACATGGTGGTTTGCCACTTTCAGTTATTGAGTGTGGGAAAAAAAGAGGTGATCATGGGAACACAGGACAAGACTTGGTTATTCATTAGATCTGTTCTAAGACAATAACTTTAATGTTAAAAGCTATTTTATTCCAGCTTAATTTGATCTGAATTATTTTAATAGCCATCTGGGTTTGAAGCAGAATAAACTCTAAATATCTACAGTTAAATTTCAAGAATTGTATACACCAACTAGGCGGCTGGTTACCAGTCTATAGATAAACCAAGATTTTAAAACGTTAAAGAGAAGATGCCAGAGTTACTGGAGTTTTCTACAGTAGTTTGAAGCATAGAACACAGTGCTGACCCCACCACCTGCAGCTGCTCACTGCCAGACAGTTGGTTGAAAAAAGCCTCATACATGTTTCACTTACTTACAAGGAATTTTTTAAGTCTTGAAAAAACAGTCATGGCATGAAAACTCAAGGATCACCACCCATCCCTTCTATTGTAGTAATGCTCTGTTGAAACTACAGTTGCCAAGCTATGAGCAACATGTCTGCAAAACGTCTTTTAGCTGGCTTCTTTTTATAGTGCCCAGAATTAAACTTGGCAGAACTATGTTTCTTCTCTAATTTTATACATTGATCATGGAATGATTTTTAGAATATCCTAAAACTTATTGCTTTACTCTCTCTGGGACAGTTTAAAGCTTTTTAAAATAAACTTCTGGACCTTGTACTTGTATGATCTTTGACTTGTGCTATTTTGTTTATGTCTTTTGATGTTAATATACATTTTTAGTTTGTGCTTCTGATGGTGCCATGCCTTGACAAACTCTCCCTTGAAAAAGAGATGGCAATCTCGAAGGACTTCCTAGTTAAATAAATAACAGCTGACAGCCAAATTGAATCACAAATTAATATGAGCAGCTTGGTATACTTCCATGATAACCAGATCTCACTTTGTACAGTAATAATTTCCTCTATGTTTGGCATACTGACAAAATGTTAAGGAAGCTTTTGGGTGAGGAATTTTAGTCCAAATTGAAACTGTTGAACACTTTAAACATGGTATCAAAGAATACTAAGATTTCAAAAACTGCTAATATTTTTCATTACACCATTCGATGCATAACTATTATTAAGGTAACACTACTTTAAAACTACAGTTGGCGAGCTATGAGCGGTATGTCTCTTAAGAAACTGAATGCAGACTCTATTCGAGCAGATAGAGTGACAAATTAAGCAGCCATTATCAACTTGGTATACTCACGGCATTACAATAGCAAAAAGGTATAATAATCTGCACATTCTATAGTTTGGTATAGTAAATGAAAATCCAAATAATAACAAAATTTCAGATATAACTATTATAACGGCAAAATACAAAACATTAGATTTTATTTATCAGCACTATAACTAAGCATTTCTGCTTTAAATAAAAGTAATTACTTCATGTTGTACATTTTTAGTTAACATTTTATTATTAATCAGTGAAACCTTTAGATTGTTTCTGCTTCAGACATGCAGAACCTAAAAAAAGTGTCAGAAATATTTCAGCTGTATAGCATAATAAAAAACAGCTTGTTACTTTGTCCTCAAATTCTGTTAGATGCAGTGCCCCTTGAAGCTGAAAAAACAAATAAACAAGCTGTCTTAAAGAAGTCTTCGTTGTCCTTGTGCCCTGACTGTTCCTCATGAACACTCAGAAGGTTGAAAACTGAAACAGTGAATGTTTAATGATGGAGTGTCAAACCCTAAGATTAAAATTTGGATTTTAAAACACGGGTAACTCTCTTGTCATCCATCTCTGTGCTAAACCTTTTTGCTATATACCATAACCGTGATAATCGTAACGCTTCACTACTTAATCCTGCCTTAGAGCCACATGTTTGGGAGGATACTGACGTTTGTGGCAGTTTTCTTATTATGATTCGTGTGATGTTTTTTGAGCATGTGCAGTGAATGTATGGGCGTCAAAAGCACGACCCAATTCAACACTGCATCAGTCTTAATGAGAGCATTCCTGCCTAAAGGTCTGACATCTCCTCCTGATTTTTTCCTTTGCATGTCTATTTCATTTTGCCTTTTGTGTCCACTTGCTCTGCCTCTAAACCCCTGCAGCCACCAACCATCTCTCCATGTCTGACCCTCGCTCATTTGGTACTCTGCATGTACTCCCTTTTACAGCCTTTCCATCCCTTTCTCTCCAAGGCATCTTTCTGCTTTAATGAAACAGATGTCCCTTCTTTAATAAAGACCTGCTCCACCAGGGTAATGAAGGAAGGAGCCAAAAAAAGGTGAGGAAAATCTTGCAATGACAATACATTATGTATTTTTGCCTGTGCATATGTTTTGTCTACTAGCACTTACACTCACTGGTCACTTGATTAGGCATACCTATTCAACCTCTTTTTTACACAAATACTAAAACACCCTATCACATGGAGCAACACAATCCATTTAGGCATTCGAGAATGATGAATATGACTTACTATAGTTCAAGCCGAGCATCAGCAAGGGGGAGAAAGTCATTTGAGTGACTTTGAATGTGACATGGTTGTTGGTTCCAGTTTGTATTTCAGAAACTGCTGATCCACTGGGATTTTCGTACACAACTATTCCTTACGTTTACAGAGAATGCTTCAACGAGATAAAAATATGACAAAAACGCCTTGTTGATATCTGCACATTTAATGGGCTTTTCTGAAAGCATAACACTTGAAGAAGATGGGCTATAGCAGCAGAAGGTCACACCCTGATGTCACTCAGAGTCAGCTAAGAATAGAAAGCTGAGACTACATTTCACACAGCTCATCAAAATTCGGCAATAACAAACTGGTAAACTGCTGCCTGGTCCAAAAAGTCTCAATTTTAGTTGCACCATTCAGACTGTAGTCAGAAATTGGCATTAGCAATATGAAAAAAGCTCTATCCTGCCTTGTATTAACAGTTAGCCTGGGCGTCAGTGTGATGGTGTGGGGATATTTTCTTGGCACACTTTGGGACCTATAGTACCCACTGAATATCGCTGAAACTGTTGCTGACCACAACAACAGTGTAGCAACAACATAATAAGTTCACTGTACTCCAAAGGTCTCCATAAACACCAGATCTCGATATACGAGAGCAGGGGTGTCCAAACGTTTTGACACGTGGGCCACAGTCAAGTCAAAACTACTAGTAGGCCAAAAAAATACATAAAACAAAACTCATCTCACAAAAAATCTTTGATTGTGATTTTTTTTAACAGCTCAAAAATACACTAAGCATGCAATGTTTTAATAAAAAACAAGCAGTCAGATTTTTTGCAGAAAAGGAATATGTAAATCATTGTAGATCCAAAACCTAAAAAAGATTTTGCACGTTTGCCTTTTTAAAAGAAGGGCATCTAGATTGCAAAGTTGGGATCAATTGAAAAAAAAAGAAAATAAAAATTGTCAATTATCAGCAACAAGAACAAGGTTTGGTTCACTCCTGTGAGTTTGTTGTATTTAGCCAAGATTAAGAAATTAATTAAAAGCAGATTTTGGTGAATCAAAATTTGCTTTTCAGTAAAAGTAATCGGTTATTTAATATGAAATTACAGTGTGGCAACAAATGGCCCCTGGGCCGCACTTTGGACACCACTGCAGTAGAGCAACTTTGGGATGTGGTGAAACAGGAGATTCTCGTCCTGGATGTGCAGCCAACATATCTGTAGCAACTGCATGATGCAATCATGTCGATGTTGAGCAAAATGACGGAGAAATGAGTTGGACTAATAGTCGAATCTTTGCCTTGAGGAATTAAGACAGTTCTGCGGGCAAAAGTGAGTCCAATCTGATATTAGCAAGATATACATAATAAAGTGGCAGGCAAAGTGTATATTAACCCACTGCTGAGCACTGCTTCCATAAGTGGAACATCACTATTAAATGTGAATACGGGGAAAGCTTGTGTTACATATACTGTACATACAGAAAATACTAGAAAGGGTTTTAGCTGGTCTGCTAAACTAAAATATCAACAAAGGTGATTAACCAGCCAAACAGAGAGGGCTGCACACTTGAGGCAGAAGCACAGAGAGAGTCCCTCACAGACAATAAGATACAATGTAGCTAAAGGAAGTGCTTGGTTAGTTTTAAGGAGAGTTTAAGTAGCTTCCTGCTGTGTTTCAGGATAATCTCACATCTTTTCCTCATGAGAGCCCTCACATGCTGAGACATACCAGCTGTTCGCAAATCTCACAACCAGCACAGACCCTCCGCAAATATGGTCACCGTCTTCATGCAGGCAAACACAGGGATGCTTGATAACACATGAATGCACAGATGCATCGACATGATGGCACAAATTCACACTTTTGATATTAAGCTTAAGGCGCTGTGAGCTGTCTGCTGCTACAACGGATCAATCACATTTTAATTCTCAAACCATTGCAGTAAATGAAATCTTAAGGCGGAAAGGCCAAAGTGGATCAATCAAATAGTGAACTAAAGCGTGTCGGGTGAAAATGCAATCTGTTAAGTCAAAAAAAAAAAAAAAAAAGGCTTAAAGAGCAACTTTCTACTGATATTGTGAGCCACCAGTTGTTATCTCAGAGCGAGCCTGTGTAATTCTGCAGGGCAGAATCAGATGTTTCAACAGCTTTGCTGCTTTCTGAAAAATTTGTTTTCTTGTTTGTTTTAACACATTATACTTTTTTTCATGCTTGGAATATTGAGTCAACACATCTGTTTTGTAATCATCCGCGATGGAAAAAAAACATGTCACATCACCAGAAAAGGGCAGATAAAATGTTAACTTCTCTCTAGAGAGAAAACTGAGCAACTTGGCCTTCTTCTGAGCAATGAAATATTTCTATCAGCTTTTTCTTCATGCTGCTCCAAACCAATTACTCCAAATCCTGCATGCTCACTCTTGATTTGATCATTTGCCCAGCCTAGTCCTAGCCGTTCATTTCTGAAATCAAAATCAGACACACTCTGACAATTTTGTCTAATTTAGGTTAAACGAATGAGAACACGGTTATGTGTCTCGGCTAATAGTCAAACGCTGCTAAGCTCTGATGATGAAGAATGAACAATAAGACGAATACTGAGCAAGGCCATTTTTTAACACCAATACTTTCTTTAAAAGGGGCATACTATTATAGATGGGGCATAATTTTTAAATCGTAACAAAACTAAAGCAATTATTTTTGCTCCAAATCATTTCACAAGTAACTTTACCAAAAGGCTACAGCAACATAATGCTCCATATGTCAGGGCCCATGTGAGAAACCTAAGAGCTATTTAGGATTCAGATTTACATTTCGATGAACAGATCAGCTGTTAAAAATAGCTACCACCAACCATGAATTGCAAAACTTTACTGTTTTTTTAATGATAAAAGGTCTAAAACTAGTCTTTTATGCCTTTCATTCAAGTTATATTGCTGCTTCACTTTATATATATATATATATAATAATCTCAAATAATATACTTGCAGCTTGAGAAAAATCCCAATCCAAAAACTAAAAATGTTAGCCCTTCACCCCAGTTCTAGCCCACAAGATCTCTCAGAATAACAGACAACCCTGTTCTGCATTTCTCTAGATCAAAACACAAAGGAGAGACAACTTTTGCAGGTGGAACGAGCTTCCCCTTGGTTTTAAATGTGCTCCTTTCAAGAGATGTGCCGATCAGATATTTGCGGAAGATTTTTGGTTTTTTGTAAACGTCTGTCAGCAACAAGTCAGCATTAATTTAGCTGATTACAATTTGTCTTTATGAACTATAATTTGAGAATAAATTAGGGGAGCATCTGGATTTAGCTAATATTTGAAAGAAAAGGACATGATTATGAAAGTTGTCTTTATTCTAGCAATTAACATGATTAGTACAGCTAGTTTTAATAAAACTGCAGTTTGTGTGTACTTGCCTAGAGAACGCCTAGCCTTTACTCTAAGATTTCCAATAGCCTGCCAGCATTTCCAGATCCAGTCCATCTCAAATAACTTCATTTAAATTCATTTCATTTGATTTAATTTGATTAGATTTAAGTCAATTCTGTTTATTTACATAGGGCCACTTCATAACTAAATATAATCAAGGCACTTTACAAGACAAGAGTTATAATACAATGCTTTCAAATTTTGTTCATAATGTCATTTCCTCTGAGCTGGGAGCTGTGTGTTTGTGTTGGTGTCTCTCTCGCCTCTCGCCTTCAGGGCGTGACAATCAGGTGCTGCTCCACAGCTGCAAGTCATTAAGTGGCAATCAGGAGGGGCATACAGAGTTGCAGCGTCCACGAAGCCGATGTCAGATTGTTTTTGCTAACCAGCTTGGTAATCTGACAGTCCCTCTCTAGCACATTGCTCAAGACTATTTTCTAACGGTTTTGTCTTCAGAAGTGATTCCCGGGGATATGCCTCAGTGTACCGGCTTGCTGCTTCTCTGGTTGCCCCCCTATTGCTGGATCTCTCTTGGATGTTCTCTCGCTCACCTGCCTGTCCGCCCTCCCATGCTCTCCGCCAGACCCGCCATTACCAAAGCTCAAACCGTCACCCTCTGATGGCGACACACTTCTCCTCAGATGATCGCATCACCTCCTCCAGCTCGTTTCCTCTTGCCAGAAACAGTAAGAGACCAAACAATATTCAATACATTGTCATACCACAACATTCCTCTGGCTGCAAGTGTTAACCCCATTCTCTCAGCCTTAGTGCTTTTTCCCAGAGGTCCGTGTGGGGAAACTCTGCTTGTTTGCCTGTTTAATTAACCGAATTTAACTATCCACCTTGTCCATACTTGTTGCTTCCACCAGAATTGTAAACAAAACCAACATGACACATAATGCCAATTGTTAGAATGTCTTCAGTGTACGAAAGCCCATTTGGTTGTATCAAGTCATTGACTTTGCAGCAATCCATCCTCCTTAGCAAGAATGTGAGAGTGGATGGTTGAGTCACTGCAAATGCAATTACATCCAGGATGTGTGTGTTTTAAACTGAGTTGTACTCCATTCACCCTTCCTATTTGGTATCTTGTGCAGTGTCAAAGGACCACAGATGTGTTCCAAGATGTCTCTATCTTCATTCAGTTACAGGAGCCAGACTGAAGAGTGCTGTCGTCAGTGCTACCCGGTGGCGTAAGTGTGTTCACTGATTGTTAAACGGTCGATCGGTCAAGCTGACAATCATTGGATTACAGTAAATGGTGGATTTCTATAAGAATCTCTATTCACTCTTTTTTTTTTTTTCCCCCAATTGTCTTGTGTTTCTTGTTGATGAACATTTTAACTTTTTTATTCAAAATTTTATTTGCCATTATAGTTAAATCTTTTGTATATATTGCATAACACCTTGGGATGTGCCAACTATATTTGTGGTATCAAATGTACATACCCTGTTTACCTTAGTCACTTTTATTTTTACTTCAAGGTTCTGAGCCTAAACAATTGATCATGAAAGAAGACATTGACCTCAGTTGGAACAATATTTTCTTCTTGATTGATTAATAGCTTCATAATTTCTGCAGACCATGTTAGGTACAGTTCAAATAGTTTAAATTCAGTGACAAATTTGACAAGTCCCAAAGCCCAACTGTGCCAACAGCAAGGAAATGCAATCACAGCTATGGAAATTACCTGCTATCATTCAAAACGGCCAACGTGAGGTTTCACAGCATGAATTACTTCTAGACAGGCAGTTCAGACATGCAAATGAATGCTGACTCAAATTAATTTGTATTTATAAATCTCAAGAGAATAATGCCATATAAAACAAATGATGAATACTGATTTGAAATGAGCAGGAAATTATGAACGACACCATAATATGATTATCAAAATTTCAATCACATGTGGCATTAAGAGAGATATACAATGAAGCTTGTAGAGATAAATGATCCTGTAGATTTTTAAACCAGCATAAAGAGACTTTTTCAATTTGTATCCATGAGTATGAAGCATGGAATGTGAGACAAGGAATAATCAGAAGTTCAAAAGTTACATCTTTTATTTTGAAACAGTTAGAAATCAACCCGCTTCAGTCAATCAATACTGAAAATAAGGTCTCAGCCGTCTGAAGTAGCCGTTTGCCATAGTCAATCAAGTGTCCTCTTTTTCTGCATTCTCACACATGCTGTCAGAACATACAGATGGATTTTGATTTCCATCTTTAGGAGTGAAAAGGGGAGCGGCAAAGAGATCTGGCAGGGATAAAAAAGCCACTTGAGAGCACTGAGACCGAAACAGAAATGGAATGCTCTGGATTACACCCGAGGGGTCAAATTTACCATAACGAAGTTAAATCAAATGTTCAGCTGTCTTGATTAGAGAGAGAAACGGGCTGAGCAGTATATGGCTAGAAAAATGATGGCTAGATGGCAGATGGCACACACAAAGCTGGGCCAGTTGTGAGGTTATGTCTTTGCAGAGGGCACATTAGACATTACATACCCTACAGCCTGCCACAACAGATCAATCAGTGATGATCAAGATGAAAAAAAAAGAGCAAGATGATCACACTAATTTCTTGACCTCTTGTTTTTTTTGGTAGTGACTTATAAAACATATTGAAAATCAAACTGAAATGAAACAAAAGTTAGAAAAAAAATACACAAGCCCAGGTTTGAATTGTGACGCATCTCTGACACGCATACCTGTTGCAATCCTCCGTCACACCATGCTGCTTACTGCTTTCCGGACAAATGAAGGTAGACAGATGGAAAAACAAAAAAAGACACATGAGATATGGTGTAACGTAAGCATGGTTAACACACATGAACACAGTCCGAATGAGGATATGGAAGCATGGGAGGCTTACTAAAGAGAACATGGGGTATTGAATGGGAAAAAAAAGGTTTGTGTAAATATATTTGCATAAGTTTGTGTGAAGGATAAGATCAGCTGTATTTCTTAAAGTGTGTCTAAGTGTTTCTTCTTCTATCCTTTAAGCACAGAGTAGATCAGATTTGGCATCATTTTATACAAATACATTCAAACTACTATTGCTTTTCAAAAGTGTTGACAGCGCAGTAAATTTAATCATTTTAGATTCAAAAAACATTCTGTTAAATAATTTTTGATATTTCTAGTTGGTTTTTTTTATCAGAAAAACCTTGTATTCTAAAACAAGAAGAAATTAAAATAACACCTTCTCTGATTGTCTTGTTTTAAACACAGGTGTTCCACAGGGCAGTGTATCACCTACGTTGATATTTTTAGTCTATACAACCATCTTGCCACGTGGCTTGACAGGAGCTTTCCTGATCTTAATGTTAGTAAGACCAAAGAGTTCTCTCTGGAGGAAAGATGGCTCTTAAGATAGACTATTAAAGACCAAGAAGTGCAGCACATTACTAATTTCCAATACCTTTCCAACACCTTTGTGGATTACAGATATTCATACTAATTTCAAGGAAATGACACTTTAAAGACAATTTATTTTTAATTGACTAGAATTAACACCAGCAGAAAACACTTTGGCTGTAGTGTAGAATCAGAATCAGCTTTATTGCCAAGTTCGTACATACAAACAAGGAATTTTCCTCCAGTACACTTTGCTCTTTTGTTCTGTTTTTGCATTACAGAATATACAAATTTACAATTTACAATATACACATATCTAATAAAAAAGGTGCATTTGCAACATCTGTATGCTGTTGTTCTGTACTCTATTGAATGTTCATCAGAGAAACAGCCTGGGGGAAGAAACTGTCTCTGTGGCGGCTGGTTTTAGTGAACAGTGCTCTGTAGCGACAGCCTGAAGGTAAAACTCTGAACAGTTTATGTGCAGGGTGTGTGGGGTCTGCAGAGATTTTGGCAGCTCTTTTCTTGACCCTAGACCTGTATAAGTCCTGGATGGAGGGAAAGTCAGCTCTGATTATTCTCTCTGCATTCCTGATTGTTCGTTGCAGTCTGGACCTGTCCTGTTTTGTGGATGAGCCAAACCACACTGAGATGGATGAAGACAGGACAGACTGAATGATGGCAGTGTAGAAGATGACCAGCAGCTCCTGTGGAAGGTTGAACTTCTTGAGTTGCCTCAGGAAGTATAGTCTCTGCTGGGCCTTCTTTCGAACAGTGTCTGTGTGAAGACCATCTCAGGTCCTCAGAGATGGTGGTTCCTAAGAACCTGAAGTGGTCCACGGCCGATACAGTGTTGTTGAGGATGGTGAAGGGGGTGTATGGGGGTGGTGTTCTCCGAAAGTCCACCACCATTTCCACAGTCTTGAGTGGGTTCAGTTCAAGGTAGTTCTGACCGCACCAGTGTACCAGCCGATCCACCTGCTGTCTGTATGCAGACTCATCACCGTCCTGGATCAGTCCAATGACAGTGGTGTCGTCTGCAAACTTAAGGAGTTTAACGGAGGAGTCCGATGAGGTGCAGTCATTTGTGTACAGGGAGAAGAGGAGTGGGGATAGAACACACCCCTGGGGGGCACCAGTACTTATTGATCTGAATAGGGAGAAGATGCTCCCCAGTCTCACCTGCTGCTGTCGGTCCGTCAGGAAGCTGTAGATCCACGGACAGGTGGAGGCTGGGACGTTGAGCTGTGTGAGCTTCTGGTGGAGGATGTCTGGTATGATGGTGTTGGAGGCCGAGCTGAAGTCTACAAACAGGATCCTGGCGTACGTCCCTGGACGGTCGAGGTGTTGCAGGATGAAGTGTAGACCTAAGTTAACAGCATCATCTGCCGACCTGTTTGCTCGGTAAGCAAATTGCAGGGGGTCCAGCAGGGGGCCTGCAATGTCTTTCAGGTGCTTCAACACCAGCCGCTCAAAGGATTTCATGATCACAGACGTCAGGGCTACAGGCCTGTAGTCATTTAATCCTACGATGGTGGGTTTCTTGGGAACCGGGATGATGGTGGATTGTTTGAGGCAGGAGGGGACCTCACATTTCTCCAGTGACTTGTTGAAGGTAATCTATTGAGAGTACTGCAACAAATTATAACTGTTTGATCACCAGAGTCATACAAATGATCCACGCACAGGAAAGCTACCCAGGTCTACAATATTTCTTTATATCCCTTTAGTCACTTTTTTTAGCCTACATTCCCCCAGCTTGGAAATTCCTCACTCCTTTAATTGTCACTTTTTAAGCAACGGAATACTGAAATGTATATATGTTTGTCAGTCTCAATCAACAAACTTAAAGAAAAGGGCTTAAGTAAAGGTGATCTGAAAAGGGAAAAGGGAGAGGAGTAAATGCCAAGACAGTGGGAGTCCTGGGAAAAGGACAGTGGAAAAAAGAGACAGATGAGCGGAGGATTAAAGACCAAAGCATAAGGGTAGAGATGCCAATTAAGATTATGATTTTGGAAAATAGTCTCATACTACAAGTACACAATACAGCTTTCAACAAAGTGCTTAGGACTAATATTATGTTATATATTAAAATTGCTTTTCCTGTGGATTTCTGTATTGACCCTGTGATAGGCTCGTGATCTAATCAGGGTACTCCCTTTCTATTCGGGATGTACCCCTCCTCACATCCAAATCTAAAGTAGCAGATTCATCACTGACTCTGGAGTTCTTTTATTGAATAAAATTGTTAACATAAAATATGGTTTGAAGCTATAGCAATACAAAGAAGAGCACCTTACACATGACTGTAAAAAGATAAAAACAAGTGGCAATTAAAGCGTTCCCTTACAAATATAAAATAAGAACGGATCAAAGAGGTGAAAGAATGAAGATGTTTAGAAAAAAATCACAGTGGGGTTGCACGCACAATGTAGATAGGCTATTGCAGTCAAACTCTGAGGATCTAATTATGTTAAGCCATTACTTAAACATATAAAGATTTGGCCACAAATATGGTGCTTCACACTGAAACCTGGAGTAGTTGGCAGAAGCAGTTGGCAGGGAGAAGACGGTGAAGAAAACAAAGAAAGATTGAATAAATGCCAAACAGGGGTTGGATTAAAAGAGGACAGAGGACAAGGCAGTGTTTACAAAGGGAGAAAAGGGAGCAAATAGGGCCTTTCTTTACAGATATGTGTAGTTTTACAGCAAGTCAGCACAGGACATGCACCGGTTGTGTGCATGCTTTCTGCAAGTTTCACATCTCACCTTGCTTTTATTTGTGTGACATGCCTCAAATCAAATGCACTGACTTTTGAAGTTTTTCTATATTTTCTCTCCGCTTCATCTTCTTCCTCACTTCTTTTGTCAGAGGTTTAGATCCACCACCCTTTCCCTTCATGTTTAAAACTGAGCTCTTCCATTCTGGTTTGGCTATCCTCTATATTTCCTTTACAGAGGTTCTAGCTGCCTTTACTGTCTCTTGGCATTGTTTACTGCTGTAGCCACTTTAAAAAAACAGCTGACAGAAAGCTAAATAATTTAGACACCCTAAAATTTCAGTTCTTAAATGTTGACACTTTGTTATCCACAGTTGTTACTATTGGACACATATTTTAATTTCCACAGTTTTCTTTGCTTTTTTAAGTCTTTCTTTATCCTTATCCTGTAAACGTCTGCTTGTTCTCCTTACTTCTTGCCAACCCTCACTTCTTTCCATCTTAAAAACATCCCATCCTTTCTTATGGCCCTACTAAATCTGTATCCTTTCACCAGGATGATGTATCCTTCCCATCTCCCCTCCTATTCTTCGGTCCCGCCTCCTGCCTACTTCGGTGTACCCTCTGTCATTGTTCAAATAATTATTTATTAACGTGTTTATGTCACAGCCATCCTAGTCTGTCTGTCGCTGCCATCTGTGCCTAGTTAGGTGCCCGCCTCCCTGTGCCACTGTGTCCTGCCTTTGGGGGGAAAAATAGCCATTTGTGGGGGCACAGATCGGAGATTCTGACACACACACGGATGGAGAAAGGCACACACATGAACACTTTGTGCCGACAGCCCCTACAGTCCACCTGCAGTGCCCCTGAGGATCGGTGGGGTTAGCAGGGATGAGAGGCGCACAGCAGTGGTCACCACAGTCCCTTCTGTCCTGTCCTGTTTGCTTTGTTCTCCTCTGTCAGCACTATGTATAAAAGAAGGTGGTCACACCCTAACAAAGTTATTTAAAGGACAGAGTAAGACAGGGCAAATTGGAAAACTAATTGCAGATGCCTGGAGGATGTTTTTGATACATTTTTAAGAGCCTACTTAAAGGGAAAACATCCTATTTTAGAGCTATAAAATGAAGCATAACTGAATCATTTTCAGCCTTACTTTTGTTTTTCAAAGAGAAGTTATTTTAAAAGCACTTTTGACAACAAAAAAGCCTTTCTTAGCCACACCTCTCTTGCTATTGGGAACTGAATACCATATATGAATTATTACATATTATCTGGATCCATACTGTTGAGGATTATTGTTTTACATACATTGTGTTTTCTTTATTAAAATCTAGACATTTTTAATAAGAATGTGCAAAATGATATCTAGTCGCTTATTACCGCAAAGCATCCAAGGACCGGGTGAGTATCCATACTTTCCCGAAGGACCCAGGTATGCGACCAAAGTGGGTGGGATTCATCAAACTGAAAAGTGCAAACCTTTTTTTTACCCACCAAAAATAGCGATATCTCTTTTAAAATTCCCGCCAAAAGACTAGAACACACGTTTTGTGTAAAGGGCCAGTTTCAAGGGAAAGTACAACACAAGTCTGACAGACAGAACATACCTCAAAGTTCATTATCCGGCCATAATAGCAGTCTCAAGCGGGACAGCAACAGCAACATCCAAAGGATAGTGCCGGTGGTAAGCAAAGTTTCTAGCGTTAGCAAATGTGCTGTTTAACGTGTTTTAACTGAGCACAACGCTGCTATCATTAACAGTAACTACTTCCTTATACCCAAATTTAATATAAATATACAACTAAATATGTTTAGTTCATTATATTCCTGCACAACATTGTCAACACCAAATGTAAAAATAACCAAACAATGCAGAAACCAAAAATTAAAAAAATACCAATTAACATTTTTCATTCAGTTTGGGCCCATCACCTCCGCCACAGGTCTAAATTCATAGGGTGTCGGATCATTATATGTCAAAGCTCCTACCTCACGGATAACATTTGTCTTGACTTAGTATCTTCATATGTCCTCACAGGACAAAGCATCAACCACGTGTCACATGAGCTCACTTTTAAGCCAGACACCTAACTATCACTGCTTTGTTCTATTGTGGCTGAAGTATTATGCTGGGGATACATTAGGTTCTCTTTCCAGCTGTATGCTCGGCCACTTTATTCAAGTGTTTCTTTTTTTTCTACAGCGGTAGTAATAAATAACTGCTTGTTCCTACCAAAGTATTTGGAGCCAACGACCACACCTGGTGACACTCCTGTCAACTAAGAACAAGAAACTGAGGCTACAATTTTCACAGGCTCAAGAAAGTTGGACAATAAGAAATTGAAAACATTTCCTTGCCTTTTCCTCCACAGTCACTAGATTTCAATCCAACAGCGAATCTTGGGATGTGGAGGATTGGGCGTGTGCAGCCTATAAATCTGCAGCAGCTGCATGATGCCTTCATGTCGATGTTTACCAAAATATCTGAGGAATATTTCAAACATATTGTTGAATACTACAAAGCATTGTGGCAGTTATGAAGGCAAACAGGAACCCAAGTTAATATATCATGCCTTGCACTTGCATTTGGATTTAGAACGGTGTACAATAGGGGGTTAACGGTGTTTAGAGAAGCTGTATTGTCTTTCCCGTCATAATTCCTCATTTGGGCTTGAAGAAGTCTAGTAAACAATACTATGTAAAAGGATATTTTATTGAACATAACATATGGCACAGTGATGTAAAACAGTCTAATGCATCCTGAACTCAATACTGAAAGATTTAGGCATTTGCCTGAGGGCCACATAACAGCATGTTGTGATATGACAGAGAAAGGGGGAGAAAAAGGACAATAAGAGATGAAACAGTGAGAGATAAATGAGGTGAGAAAGCGAGGAAGGGGGACATAAAGACAGAGGGACTCAGAGAAAAGCCCTTGCGAGTGTGAGGGGATTGTGATCATGCATTCTGGATCTCAATAAGCAAACAGAACAAATATTCTCCATCTCTTCTTCTCCTCCTCATTGTCTTGTCTCGCCAGCCTTTCCAAGTCCCATGTTATCCTATTCCTCAACATGATCTCTGCTGGCTTGTTCTCTTCTTGGCAATTCATCTTTTCTCATCTCATTAACTCCCCACAGCAGTTTTAGTTCAGTCTTTTTCGACTCGAGTTTTCTTTACATTCCCCTCCTTTATCTTGCTAGTTCTTGTCCACATGGCTGTTGTCTCTTTGTGTACGTATGGGTTGGTGTAACATTCTGTACAAGTTGAAGATGGGGAGGTAGGCTGCCACAGGAGATGCTCATTGTGGCCTCTATCAAGGAGTCAGGAGGAGTGTGGGTACTTCCTTGGGGAGCGTTCCTCATTAGTGTGAATGGTACACAAGCGAGAATGTACAAACTGTATGTATACGTGTCTATTTGAGTGTCTCTGTCTATAATTAGGAGTCACAGTGAGTAGTGTGCTGGATCACAGTTAGATAAGTGCTCTGGCGGCTAGCCAACATTGGAGCACACACAAACATACAAACACCCCCACAGAGGCAGCTCTCACTTCTGTGGTTCTGGTATGACATAGCATCAGAGTTGTTAAAGTCTTCTCTCCCCTCTGTAGTCCCACCTGCAGATTGGAGGGAGCAACTGAATGTATCCAGTGTTACCTTGAAAATACATAGTTCTAGCTGGAAACCATGTCCACAGATGCACACACCTACACTTTCTCATCTGCCTGTCTACAGGGCAGACAACAACGAAAATCACGATAGGTATCTGAAATAGTAAAACAAAGATGTGATTCAGCCACATATGCATGCATGCTCACAAATGGAGGCATGTCGGGGAATAATTCTTGCCCTTGTTCAACCTCGAGTTATGAAACAAACATAATACACAGACCACATTTCTTCAAATGCAACCGCAACCTGAGAGGAAATCTTTCATCTCAGCGTGACTAGCACTGGACAGGCTTGAAAACCTCCACACATGCACAGAAAAATTAAAGAGCACAGAGAAACACAACCACATGGAGAGAGACTGTCTCTCTATCAGTCCCTCCACCTGCTTCCCCTCCCCACTAAGCCAGTATCAGTGGACCACCTGTACCCCACACATGTATATTAACCAAACTACTTGCTCTGCTAGCTGCAGATGTATGCTTCACAAGCCACTTAATCATAGAGAGTCAGGGCATTTACAATTCAAATGAATTTTCGCAGCCCTTGGTACGCCTGTAGTTTCCTGTGCCAGTCCTATATGGTGCACAGCGATGCACTTCATCCTTATGCCCCTGTATGGAACTTCTGAACACTGAGATGGGAAAATAGATGTGATGGTTATGAATTTTTTAAGTTAAGGGCTTTAGGTTTTAACCACTGAATCCCATCACATACGTTGGTTTTAAAAAATGCAAAGCATAGACGTCTGTAGCACAAATTACCTCATTTCTCAATAAGAGAAAAACACAACATTGGTGCAGTGAGTGGATAAATAAAACTGCCAAAATACCATCACTTCCCAATGTCCTTCTGGAGCAAAAGCTAAAAATCAGCCCTATTTTTTTGCAGTCTATAAGCAAGTTTTCTTTCAGAATTGCTCTGGAAAGCATCACACCGCATGATGCTGCCAGCCCCCCACCTTTTGACCATGTGGATGGGATGTTTAAGGTGATAAGGCAGTTGTTCTTCACACATACACTTTGCATATTGACCAAAAAACATTAATTCTAGTCTCATCTGACTGGCGCACCTTCTTCCTTATGTTAGCTGTGCCCCTAATTGCATGTGACAAACTTTAAATTGGACTCCACGTGGCTTTCTTTCAGTTTGCTTCCTCTTGCCACTCTTCCATAGGTCTGAGCTGTGAAGGGTAAGACTAATAGATGTCTTTTTAGCAGCTTCTCAGCGGTGGATCTCTGCAGTTCCTCCAGAGCTACCATGGGCCTCTTGGCTCTCTCTCAGGTAAATACTCCGCTTCCCTGGCCTTTTAGTGTAAGTGGATAACATTGTCTTGGTAGGTTTGCAGTTGTGCCTTATTCTTTCTGTTTTTGGATGATGGACTGAACAGTGCTCTGTGGGATGTGGAAAGTAGGGTTTTGTTTTTTTTTAACCCAGCCCTTCTTAAAACTACTCTATACAACCTGGGCCTACCACTGTCAGTGTGTGAATGTGTGTATGAATGGATGGAATGTAATGAATGTAATGTTAAGTGTGTTGGAGTCCTAGAACTTGATAAAGTGCTACACAAGTGGAGACCTTTTACCATTATCCCTGACCTGTCTGCTGTGTTGCTTGGTGTTCATGATGCTGTTTTTTAACTGTTCTCTAACAACCCTCTGAGGCCTTTGAAGAACCCCTGGATTTCTACTGAGATGAAAAGAACACACATGTACCTTCTCTATTAATTGGGTTAGTGAAGAATGCAATTGGTTGTACTGGAATTTATTTATTAGGTTAAAAAGGGTTGGAGGCAAATGCCTACCATGAATTTTATTATTTGTAGCATATTTTGAAAACCATATATCATCTTTCTGATATTTAGCAGTTATTAACTACTTTATGTTGGTCAATCACATAAAATCCCAATTAAATAGATTGTGACTATGTTTGTAATGTGACAAAATGTTAAATGTGAATGAACTTTAATTCATTTTTTGATTTGAAATCAATTCCCTTTTTATAACATTATCTTTAAGTGCCCTAAACATAATTATTTTTGTTAATAAAGTGTATTCTGCAAATTTATGTGGTTTTGAACAACAAAATATGGCACCTGTGTTTTTATGTAAGAGGATAATTGTATTTCTATTAGAACAGATCTTTTGACACTTGGTGCATTTAAAAATGGATGTCCTCTGGTCCAATCATCTAGTGGAGATTAAAAGTCATATTTATCAAGAGGTATCCTTTGCCTTAGCACGCCAGAGAGGCTGACACTTGATTTCACATTTTCAAATGAACGAAGTTCAGCTTATTAATGTTGCTAGCTGTACAACTGATCCAGAAGGAACTAATAATTCAACGTCTTTCCTGTCAGGCCTCACAGAGTTTAATAAGCAAGAAAAATCGGGAGCATACAAACATACACTCACAACGATGATGACATTTTTCTTGCTTCAGTGTTTAAGCAAAAAAGTAACTTAACTGCACCCACACACAGATACACAAGCATGCATTCATCTTAGACATGAAATGCATAGGTGCCCTTTCATAAATAGAGCAAACAAATGACACACTAATGGCTTTTACAGCCTTTTATGCTTTAACCTTCAACATGGGGGTTCAGTTCTCAAAGGCGCCATGTACACATCCACACACACGCACACAGTATACACAATGCAAAAACGGGTCCTTTCATATTTTATGTTTAACACCTTTAGGTGAAGACTTGTGATCTGTGTGCATGTTTTCTGTTAAGAGCTGCACCTACAACTGCCAGTGAAATTATATACTGTAAATGCAGCTGAATGGAGGGGGGAAGGGGAGGATCAATTTGGTCCGGATAAAGTCACAAGTAATAGAGGTCACTCAAGGGCCAAAGCGTTTAGGGATTATAGCTCAAAGTGCAATGAGGAACAGGGTTGAAGTTTACACATGAACAGGAGGGGACACTACATTCACACACTGGTGCTCTAAATCCAACAGCATGCTTACAGGTCCTTCTCAAAATATTAGCATATTGTGATAAAGTTCATTATTTTCCATAATGTCATGATGAAAATTTAACATTCATATATTTTAGATTCATTGCACACTAGCTGAAATATTTCAGGTCTTTTATTGTCTTAATACGGATGATTTTGGCATACAGCTCATGAAAACCCAAAATTCCTATCTCACAAAATTAGCATATTTCATCCGACCAATAAAAGAAAAGTGTTTTTAATACAAAAAACGTCAACCTTCAAATAATTATGTACAGTTATGCACTCAATACTTGGTCGGGAATCCTTTGGCAGAAATTACTGCTTCAATGCGGCGTGGCATGGAGGCAATCAGCCTGTGGCACTGCTGAGGTCTTATGGAGGCCCAGGATGCTTCGATAGCGGCCTTTAGCTCATCCAGAGTGTTGGGTCTTGAGTCTCTCAACGTTCTCTTCACAATATCCCACAGATTCTCTATGGGGTTCAGGTCAGGAGAGTTGGCAGGCCAATTGAGCACAGTGATACCATGGTCAGTAAACCATTTACCAGTGGTTTTGGCACTGTGAGCAGGTGCCAGGTCGTGCCGAAAAATGAAATCTTCATCTCCATAAAGCTTTTCAGCAGATGGAAGCATGAAGTGCTCCAAAATCTCCTGATAGCTAGCTGCATTGACCCTGCCCTTGATAAAGCACAGTGGACCAACACCAGCAGCTGACACGGCACCCTAGACCATCACTGACTGTGGGTACTTGACACTGGACTTCTGGCATTTTGGCATTTCCTTCTCCCCAGTCTTCCTCCAGACTCTGGCACCTTGATTTCCGAATGACATGCAGAATTTGCTTTCATCCGAAAAAAGTACTTTGGACCACTGAGCAACAGTCCAGTGCTGCTTCTCTGTAGCCCAGGTCAGGCGCTTCTGCCGCTGTTTCTGGTTCAAAAGTGGCTTGACCTGGGGAATGCGGCACCTGTAACCCATTTCCTGCACACGCCTGTGCACTGTGGCTCTGGATGTTTCTACTCCAGACTCAGTCCACTGCTTCCGCAGGTCCCCCAAGGTCTGGAATCGGACCTTCTCCACAATCTTCCTCAGGGTCCGGTCACCTCTTCTCGTTGTGCAGCGTTTTCTGCCACACTTTTTCCTTCCCACAGACTTCCCACTGAGGTGCCTTGATACAGCACTCTAGGAACAGCCTATTCGTTCAGAAATTTCTTTCTGTGTCTTACCCTCTTGCTTGAGGGTGTCAATAGTGGCCTTCTGGATAGCAGTCAGGTCGGCAGTCTTACCCATGATTGGGGTTTTGAGTGATGAACCAGGCTGGGAGTTTTAAAGGCCTCAGGAATCTTTTGCAGGTGTTTAGAGTTAACTCGTTGATTCAGATGATTAGGTTCATAGCTCGTTTAGAGACCCTTTTAAAGATATGCTAATTTTGTGAGATAGGAATTTTGGGTTTTCATGAGCTGTTTGCCAAAATCATCCGTATTAAGACAATAAAAGACCTGAAATATTTCAGTTATTGTGCAATGAATCTAAAATATATGAATGTTAAATTTTCATCATGACATTATGGAAAATAATGAACTTTATCACAATATGCTAATATTTTGAGAAGGACCTGTAATTACAACCCAGTACAGTGCAGGGAGGTAGGCAGGGAACGGATACTTAAAAAAAAAAAAAAAAAAAAAACACCCCCCTGCTAGCTTTCCTTCTTTGGGGCATTTATTCCATTTAGGAAATTTTTTAACTTCCTTTTGAAAAAAAAAAAAAAAAAAAATATATATATAATATTTTCTGTGGATTAAGATGAAGTCCCTGTGTGTCATTTTAACACAATAAGCCACTTTATTACAGTAAACCCTTTTAATGTGCGTGCGTGCGTGCGTGCGTTCTGAGTGTTTCAGAACTGCTGATCAACTAGAATTTTTTTTAAGAAAATCTCACAGGTTTACAGAGAATGGTCTGAAACTCAAATTCAGTGATAGACAGGTGTTTGGATGAAAACAGGGTCATTAATTTCAGAGGTCAGAGGAAATGGACAGACTGGTTTGAGATGATGAAGGTAACAGCAGCTCAAATAACCACTTGTTACAACCAGAGTAAGAATAATCCTTTTCTGATTGCACAATATGAACACACATGTTGAACTTTGATGCAGATGGGCCAAAGGGACAAAAGACAACACTGAGTCACGCTGTCAGCTAAGGACAGGACACTGAGGCTGCAGTTCGCACAGATTGTTAAATTGGACAATAGCCGATTGGAAAAGAGTTTTCTGGTTCGATGAGTCTTGATCTCGGTTGCAACTTTTAGATGTTAGGGGCAGAATTTAGTGTCGACAGCATAAGCTGGGGCGACCGTGGAGACAGTGGTAGAGGTTCGTCCTGTAACCAGTGGGTTGCTAGTTCAAACCCCCGCTGTCTTTCAGTCGTTGCGTCCTTGGGCAAGGACACTTCACCCTCCTTGCCTACAGATGGTGGTCAGAGAGCTCAGTGGTGCCTGTGTATGGCAGCCTCACTTCTGTCAGTCCGCCCAAGGGCAGCTGTGGCTACAATGTTCCTCACCACTGTCAGTGTATGAATGTGTGGATGAATGGGTGAATGACTGATTGTAGTATGAAGCACTTTGAGGTCTCTGCGGACTTGATAAAGCTCTATACAAGTGCAGGCCATTTACCATTTTTACCATAAGAGCATCCATCCTGTCTTGCATGAACAGTTCAGGCTGTTAGTGGTGGTGGTGTAATGGTGTGTGGGATTTTCCTTTTTGGGGTACACTTTGTGCTTGGTAATGCTGAGCTTACCTGAGTTTTATTGGCAACCATGCCGTTACCCTTACAACCATATGCTAGCCATCTTCTTAGCTTACTGTAGTACAAAGTCTACCACAGTCACCAGATCTCAATTTAATACACCACCTTTGAGATTTGGTCAAACAGGAGATTTGCTTTATGGATGTGCAGTCGACAAAACTGAATCAACTGTGTGATGCCTTCAAATAAATATGGGCCTAAATGGGCCTTTGTTGAATCTATGCCTTGCAGAACAAAGGCAATTCTGAAAGCAAATGGGAATCAACTCGGTTTTACCATGGTGTACCTAATAAAGTGGCCATTAGGTTTGTCTTTCCAGATAGTTTGTTACCCAGCTGTTATGAATATGAATGATTATTTTTTTAAAGCATTTAACAACAAAATACAAAATAAACAACAAAATAAAACATGCATATAGAAAAAAAATAATAATTGTGAAACAGTGAATTGTAATTGTGAGAAAATATCTGAGCCACTGTCTCCCTTTGTTTCTTTTTCCTCTGTAACATAACCCACAGAAAATATTACATTGGCTTTTACAGCAAATTGCAACCGACAGAGCTGTTCTCTGACATTGACATTATCAGAAAATAGGCGATCTTAGAGCCAAGATACTAGTGGATCCCCATCCCTTTGGGCAGGATTTGCTCAGGTACATAAGGCAGCATTCTTGTGGAAATTACAGGACAAAGCAGTGCAGGTGGCAAAACACTAAAGGTCTCCATACTAGGACTTGATTTATGCAAAACATTGCTTATTTTTTTGTAACTGCCAAGGTTTAACCTCGCATAACCAACCTTCATACAAACCTCAGCATTAGTAATTTGTTGAACTTTTCATTAGCAATTATTATTTATGAGAGTAATCCACTTTAACGAGCAATTAAATATTGAACTCAAGTGTGTAAATCCAAATTATAACTGCACCTAAAGGTTTTACAAACTTCGATCTTTTGTGGAAAGATTGTGGAAAAAAAAATTACATAAGAAGTGTATTAGCAGATTTGTGAAATGAAAGAAGTTCAGATCCAAGTCTAATCACCCTTGATTCGACTTGCGGGTTACAATCAAGCCTTAGTACCAAGATCCCCTGTATTCCAATCTGTTACATCAAGGGAGACCACTACAAGACAGTCACGTCCAGTCAGGTGATATCAGAGCCAAGACACTCACTCAGTTGTCTCCTTGATGACAAAGTGGCGCTCCCATGCGCCTTGATGCCCTGGAAACAAAAGACATGATGACACATAGAGTAACCTTTTAAAAACATTTCGAGTGAAAACTGAGGCAATGAGGAACTTTTTCAGGTCAGGAAGAGAGAAATAAAGATTTCCAAAGCATTCACAATTTGTCCTCCAACAAGGCCCCTTTTGTTTCTAGGATAATAGTAAAATACAATCTAGGAAATCAATATTCAGTGAAAGACCTTCACTTTTCTTCACTTCTAAATTCCACAACAGAAAACATAGTGCCAGTAGTTAAAAATTTAACCAATCCCTAATTTACTCAAGCCTTCAATCACAGCTACACCAAACATGGAGATTTTCTATCTACAAACACAGCACTGAACACAATATTTGCTCCTTTCTACTAGTTTATGAGCTGTGTAATGGTTTTTCTTCAGTCATTGACAAAAGGTTTGATAAGGAGACAGAAACAAAATCCAGCTAGTGGCTGACACCTTAGCTAAAGGTTTATAAATACTGGTGGTTTATTCTTTATATTCCCACACAAGGTTGCTCTTAATGTACCCACACAGAGACATGCTCGCCAAAAAAAAAGGACTCATACCATTTCACCAAAAATAAGCTTCGTAGCTATGGTACAAGGACGCCTAATAAAATGAGTGGGCCCATTGCCTGACAAACCATATTTCTGTGATATGTTGCTCTGCTCCCACCTACTGTTCCAGTCAGAGGTTTAAATACAAATCATTTTAAACAAATGGCAAAATACATGGGAATTTAATTGTTTATTTTAAACTGCGCATTTTCAAATAGGGGAATTGGGGCACAGATTTAAATTCATTGAAATTCACTTTCAACATAGTCAAAACTAAAATGCAGGCTTAAATATAATAAGACAATATTCACATTAACATTTAATTAAAAGTCCTTTAGCAAGTTGCAGACAGCCAAACCCTTTTTGTAGTCATCAACATGGTCCAGGCATCGTTCTGGCTATTTGACCAAACTTCTTATCAGAATTGGTAGAGTTCATTACAACTGGTCGGTTTCCTGGCTCAGACCCAGTTTCTAAGCATAGTCCAGACATGTTTAGCAGCGTTGACATCAAGGTGCTTCCAGAAACTTTGTCAGCCAGTTGTATCCATACCAAAACCAGTTTTGATGTGCATTTGGGATCATTGTCCTGTCAGAGCACCCAACTATGTCCAAGTTTTAACCATGTAGGTGTTGAGTTAAAGAATTTGGAGGTAGTCCACATTTATTATTCCATCCACTTGACTGGTTCAGTGTTCTTAGGTTTGAAAGCTTAACATTTGCTCCTCCAAACATTAATTTTGTCAGTGAGGTTTAATAGCTTGATCATGGTCTTGTCTGACCATGAAACCCTTTAGTCTAGAATGCATTTAGCATGATTATTTCACTTTATACAGAACCATTGGTGTTCTAGCATCTTTCAGGCTTGAGTTGTGGTGGTTCTAGGGTTAGTCCTAAACGCAACCTATACCGTTTTATCTAAGGGTGACAGTTTGTGATAGTGGAAACTTGGACACAGTTGGGTGCTGCAAGAATGCAGTGAACTTAGACACATCAAAACTGATTTTGGGATGGATAGGACAAGCAAACATTAGGTTTCTACAATGGCCCAAACACTCGACCATTTGAAAGTGTGTGGACTATACTTAAAAGTCAAGTCCTGGTTAGAAACCAATCAATTGGAATTAACTAGAAATTATGTTAAGGAGAGCACTCAAACATTAGGGCAGAATTATGACAGAAGCTTGTTGAGGGCTACAAAAGTCTGGGGTTTAATTGCAACTTTCCACCAATTTCACCCATTTTTGCTGAGGGTGTATTTATATACAGTATTGGAGCCTGCATGTATTAGTTTGACCATATGCAGATTAGAGAAAATTCACAATAAATTCAAACCTTTGAAATTAACACAGATTTTTTTTTTAATGACATTTTATGTTGTTTTATCAGTCTAATATGACACAAGAATGGTAAAAAAAAATCCTTAGAAGCCTCAAATTAATGACATTCATGTCTGTGATGAGGGTGTGTAAACTTATAACTGGAGCTGTATGGTCCTGAAATGATTATCACCCTGGATGGCGATCTTCATATTTTCAGATAAATTAAAACACTAATAACTAAACATATGATTCACAAAATAGGATAAATAAGATCTTCCTGGTTTAGGGAACCAAGGAAAGTATAATTTTATGTAAATTTGCATTTACATAAACATTGGTTATTATGCAACAGCAAAAGAAATATATTTAGAGAAGTCGAGTAGGTTTTCAGCATTTTGTTGATTGCATATTAATGGAGCATAATAATAGGTCCTTGAGCTATAATCTGAGGATCTGCTGAGGAGATGCAGGTGGGCCACATTAATGTGGATGCACATAGTATGCTTTGTAGTGGTAAAACCAATGTTATGTAATTCTGTGTGGACCATACTTTGGGCTGCAAATCAGGCCTTAATGGCTCTAGTGATGTGTTAGTCTAGTTATAACTGTTGTTAAATACTAGGTTTATTCATTTCATTTTGCCGCATCATACCAACAAGGCTATATATTGAGCTTTAGTTAAAATAATCTAATCAGCATGGCATTTTTTAATAGTTAGACACTGACCGCTGCTGTACCTTTTCCCTTTAGACGGTGTTTATATTATACCTAAGATTATAATATTTTAAAACAAATAGCAAGAGGAGCCCAGAAGGTTAACAAAAGTTGGTGATAGATAGTAAGACAAGATGAGCAATGACTAGAAGGGCAAAGGCAGGTCAAAAGAGCAATAGTAATAAAGGACCTGAGAGGGAGGGAAGGTGAGCAGAAAGGTACACAAGTGAAAGGCTTGACTTTGACCACCTCAAGATAAAGTGGAATGACATGAAGGAATAGTTATGAATAGTGCAAAAGAGATGATGAGGAAAGTAAGAGCCAGCAAGACAGGAGGAAAACATGTTTGGGTAGAAGAACATGGAGTCTTAGAGCAATACAACAACAGTGACAAGCATGAGATGAAAATTAGATATGCAGGAAAGGGTGGTATGGGATACATCAAAAGACAATGAAAGGGAATATGTACAAAGTAAAACAGATCATAGCCAAGACATTAATGTTGCATAATGAAAGCACAAAAACCAAAAACCAGAAAAACTAATACCAATAAAGATATAAAGAAACAATGGTAAATGTGGAAAGACAAAAAGTCTACTTGAAGTGAAGAGGAGACTTAAATTTTCCATGTAGGGCAGCAAACTGCATCTCACCAGCTCCTCCTCCTCTCGGCCTTTCCTTTTAATTCTATCCAGGCAGTGCTATTACTCAGTAAGGACCAGGCTGTACAAAATGATCTAGTTTACAGGAATAGGAATAAAAGACCTACATAGTCATACTCATCATCGGACCCGTCCATCCCACTCCTGAAAGTGGAACAGATGTGGAAAGCACTGGTGACGCAGAATCATATCTCATTGCACATATTGATTCAGGGTTACCGGCCCCAGGGAGATGCATGAAGCGTTCATTAGGAGCGGGTGGGGGACGCAGAACATGATCCGTGTCAACACTTCACACAGGAGTAATGACTGGACATAAGTAAATGTGTGCAGGAACCAAAGGCATCTTTTCCTCCAGACATAATGGATCGATAATACTGAACAAAACATTCCCAGAACAAAGGCAAAGAAAAATAACTTATGGATGTTCTTTTGTTTTCTGGAAGTGCAGTTACTGTAATTTTTACAGGGGTGATTGGACATACATGTTCAAGCTACATATAATCATAACTGACCACAACCATGTACATTTTCTTTTTTTATAAACATAGTTTATGGTTGAAGAAGTAAACTCAATTTTAAAAATGTTGTTGAAAAAGCCAATCAAAATGGGTGATTTGATGGAACCAGTAGTAAACATGACAAAACGTTACTAGTAGTCGTGGGCCGGTTACAGGTATAAAATGATAACTTACATAAGAAAAGGTGCTGGAATCATTGGAGCATACAGCACCAGTGTCCCTATCCAACCTGTTGCTGCGTACTCCCTGTTGGCTGGCTGAAAGAAACCTACTACGCAATCCCTCAGTTTACAAGAAAAATAAAGTCAGGTTAGAAACACAGTAGGTCGTTATGTGAAGCTGGAGGAGTTTCATCTATCTATTTGTCTTATTAAGAAAATGCTGTTTCCAAACTGCTGTGGGGAAGCCATGAGCTTCTTTTCTGTAAAGTAGCTGACTAGCGGCTAGCCATCCCTGCACATAGCCCAACTGATAGCACCACTACAGTGTAAAATTATGCACAATGAGCTGGTGTAAACTGGTAATACATTTAGCAGTTGTTTAATCCACATTTATTCCACATTGTGCCTAAGTCTAAGTTTTAAAATTAAAGCAACAGTAAATAAATTTATAAATAACATTACTTTCTGCATTAGTCATTTTGTATTTTGTTCCCTAGCAAAAGAACAGTTGATGCTTTTCTGTTTTCATAAAAACAATTAGATCATGGAATACATTTTTTATTACCATCTTACCATGAAACTGTCATTTTTACCATACTGACAAAACTTCATACAGTCCATGCCTAGTCATTCGAGACCAAATGTTGCAAAATCAATTTTTCAATACTATGAGATTACCCTTACTGGATCCAGAAATGCTACAAAAATCCCTATTGCAGGTTAAAAGTTTACAGATTGTTTATAGTGTAGCAGCTTTTGTGCAAGATGGTAAGATAACATAGATGCTCCCTTAACTACGCAGCCAAACAGCAAACTTATCCCAGTATTCAACGTGTGTCAAGTCAAACTGGTCTCTTGGTGAATCTGAGATAATGGTCAAAGCAGAAATACTTAATGGAAAAAAGTAAAGTCCAAGAACCAGCGTTTAATGAACTGTGAGTTGTTTTTTTTTAACTGAAGTTGGATCCAAAACTTCCTGCCTTTCTCTTTCTTTTTACGTCCCTTCTCCCAGACAACTTTAAAGTTTTTTTCCACAGAAAAACAAGGCATAAGGACAGCAAACTTGGCCTTTGCCTAAAGATTTCAATCTCAACCACACGGTTCAGGGTCAGAGTGATGCATATCTAAATGTGAGCTGTGAATGCCAGAAACTATGGAAACCGATACACTGGCTATTTTAAACAGGGAAACTGGGAATGCTTCCATAAATACATCTGTTTGTGGTTTATTTACATGTTAGTTTAGATTATTGCTCCATTAAACATTCGACATGTCAAGATGATGATGCCACAGAATGGAAACGTTGCCCGAGATGGCACATTATATTCACTAATTATAAATCATCACATAGGCAAGAACAAGAACTACCCTGTTTACGTTTTCTACAAGTGACCCCTAAAAGTATAAAGGATGATTTTTTTACATAAATATTCCCTTTTATATCTACATCAACTCTTTAAAGGACTGAGAAACAAAGAGGGCCAAATCTGCATGAAAAACTCACATGTCCCTCTATTCAGTTCTCTATCACAGCCCACAAGGAGACAACAAGCGAGCATCCCTCTGCTCCCTTCATTCTTTTCATGGGGAGAGAAGGGATGACAAAAGAGGAGGTTACAAAGCGGGGAAGAGAGACAGAAGTGGAAGGCCACAAAGAAAAGTTGCCCAAATCTACTGAGTATAGAAACCGACAGAGGAAGATGGTGAGAGAGAGAAAGAGATGAAAATGGAACAAGACTGAGCTCACCACCAAGCACTTTTGATTCCCCCATAAAACGGTCCTTTTAAGAATGCCCATGAAATTAGCTTGCTGAAAGAAAGCAATCTCGATTGATTCAATCCCCCCTAAAAAGAAAAACTAAAAATTCAAACAACCACCATACCTCTAACTCTAAAGAGGCTCTAAGGGACAAAAAACAGCGTTTCGCCTTTTCTCTGTAAATCCTCTCTTTTCAGACTCTTTCTCAGTTTCCCTTTCACCTCATATCCCACAGCTGTAATGCACTGTCACAGAAACGCAAACCTTAAATGTGCCAGAAAAGAAAAGAGGATCTCTTTGCACTCTGCGACTTGTTAATTTTTGGTGGATTCAGCCTTTCTTGATTAGCTTTTTTGTTCAGGTGCAACTGTTTGACACAGAAAGTTTAACCTCTGTCACAAAACACTCCATACCCGGATTTGTAACTGTCTCTGTGTGATTACTGAAAGTAAAGAGGCAGCAAGTTGTATTGAAGTCATCTTGCTGCTGAAAAACCTTTAAACTGCCATAAGAGCCTAGTGATGTGTGTCATTTGACACCCAGCAGCACCACATTCAACAGGTCATGCTAATGTGTTCCACGACACAAAGGTTCACTGGATTTCAGCTGTGGTAGTTAGTTTTGGTCAGTGACTAGACAGATCTGGTGAGGGTCATTATGAGTAAAAGAAAAAACCTTTGTTTCCACAATGCTGATTTAAGTTTATGAAAGCTCATTTGCAGGAGACGTGGCTGGTTGAATTTAGGATTAATGGACAACATTAATCCTAAATCCTTCTTTTTCTGTGAGAGAACTGTTTTGTTAAAAGAGGCTTCACTTTGCCTATGACCTTCACAAAGGTTACAATACATTGTGTGTCTAAAAGCATCATTTAGTGAGAATCTCTCTCATCTCCTCCACAAGTACTTATTTCTACATCTGAGCTACATTAGGTTAGTTTAAGTTATTTTTGTTTGTATATTACACATATTACTATAAGGATGTCTGTTCTTCATTTCATAGAGAGAGATATTTATCTATCTATATATTTATAGATTTAAGGGATCATCAAACTAAAGCAGGAGGAAGCGAGGACAAGAACAGAGTGTGAAAAAGTAAGAAGACGTTCTAGAAAAGAAGAACAAGTTGAAGGGAGAAAGAGTGAGGGAGCTACTCGACCCTGAGAAGTGGTAGAAGCAGTAGAAATAGCTGCCCCACTTGTAGACACACTTTTTTTTTTTTTTGTTGCTCGCTGACTGTCCTTAATGCACTGAGGTAGCTAACCTATATAGCGGTGCTACATGCTGCAACATCTCCAACAAAGTCATGAACCTAGTTGAATGAACATTTGGGCTTTATCTCCTTCATACACACGTATGCACAGATAGGGAGGGGGGGGGGGGTGTATGGCTAAAATTAGGCAGCACATGCTGGAAGCTACTGCTGAGTTAAGTCACCTGTGCTGTTAGCCTAGCTTGCTAGCGGGCAGCCAGCTGCTCCTCTAATTAAGAACTCATCTTCCAGAGGGGCCTACATATGGAGGACTCTATAGCTCTATGGTAGTCTTACAATGAGCAGCAAAGCCATACAAAACCAAGGGCATGGCATCTTAACAGTAACTGTACTAGACAAGAAATAAATTACTACTTTGTTTGTCCATTTTTAATTCAACATATCACCAACTCTGTGATGAGCATATCCAATACATACAGACAAAACAAGATATTTAAATACATTGTATAAATACACCACAACATTTTTATTTTCACTGTCTGACACTAGATAGAAATAATTTTGGTAATCCTGTTAGCCCTAAAACAGGAATAATTCTATTTTTAAATGGTAGAATAATGAAAGCTAGATTTACTTTCAAAAATAATCATGACTTTAAGTTTACATAAACTAAGTCTACACTGGCCTTAAACAATTTGCCCTAACAACGATGTCACGGCCTTGGAAGCTCCTGATAGGTCAATTCACAAAATCTGAGTTCTGATGCGGAGACACCTTGGGATCTAAGATGGAGGTAAGACCCTAAACAAACTTTGAATCCAAACAAATCAGAAAGGTAATTGTGCATAATCTGAAAATAAACCCTAGAACAAATTAAAGAACCTAGTTAAGATGCTGGTTGAAGCTGGAAAAAGAGTGTCGTTATCCACCGAGGGCTGAAAGTCCACTCAGAGAGCAAGAAGCAATTACTTCAAAAGCAACAAGCTAGACTACAGTTTTCAAAATATATCCTGTGGGCTGATGAAACTAAAATTCAAGTGTTTGACCATAATGACCACCGTTACATTTGCAAGAAAAAGGGGGAAGATGACAAGCCTGCGAACACCATCCCAACTTTGAAGCATGGTGGTGACATATTCCAGTGGTGTGGGTGTTTTCCTGCAGCAGACTGGTGTGCATCACAAACTAAATGGTATTATGAGTGAAGAACACTGTTTTGAATTATTGAAGCAGCATTTTAAGACATCAGCCAGAAGGTTTAGGCTCAGGTAAACCAGTGCTGTCAGGGGGACAATTCCAGCAGAATAATGTAAGAAGCTTAGGGAAAGAAACCTTTAACATTTTAGCCAAATAAGACAACATATGTAAACTTCTGAAAAACAACACTTGTTTTTCCAGAGTTTAGGAAATAACAATAAAAACTTTATGTGACTTATTGATAGCATGAATAAAGTATACCTGGCATGCTAATGTCACTGTTTTGTACCTGCAGAGCAGATGAGACACTTAGACACACCACTTGCATTCAAATCATTACTCGCCAATTAATCAAACCGCTTCACCACAGAGAGGGGTGTTGATTGGATCTATTGAGCCTTTTTTTTTTTTAAACACATTAAATTGGTAAAATAGAGATAGAGCATATTTTTCATTTTGTGGTGCTCCTGGTGAGGCAAATCAGGGTAATTGTAAAAAAAAATTAGCTTTAATTACAGTTATTTAAATTAATTAGAATGTAAAAAAAAGAAACTACCAGAATTAAGAGTCTTGAACGACTTCACAAACTGTTGCCTTTAAACTGCAAACAATTACCCCCTGGGTTTTCAGCCCAAAGGGGGAAAAAAATATCTGGACCGGCAATATGTAATGCAGTATGTAAGCCTGATTTATAATGTGTTAATGGCACTTATATTGATGAGGCTAGAAAACATAACAATGAACAAATTCCCCTGTTTGGGTAATAAATGTAACCAACTTACCTGACGTTACTTTGAAAAAAACAACCTTTTATTGACATTGCTGTTCACTGACGGCTGCTTCAGAACAACAAATATAAACAGCAACAAACACAATGACACGCAAATAAATATTTAGAAGTTGGAGCGCACACAAGACTTCCAAACTAGTTATGTCTTCAGCCTTAAGTACCAAGAAGCACACAGTAGCCAGTGGTTCTGTTCAGACCTAAGAAATGTATTAATCAATCCTGGCACTTGGAGTACAATGTAGACATACACTTTGTACACCATGGAGTACCCTATGATGCAAAAAAAAATAAACAAAACTAAGGCGCCGAAAGGAAGAGGGGTACAAAAAAACATCTTGTAGGATGACGGATGACAAGCGTGATAAAATTACAGGATTCAGAGCAGTACCTGCATTTGGATGTAGCAATAAGGTGGCATTTTCCTGAGGCATGGTAAGGAGTTGTCTTGTTTGCACCTGCTTTGACGACTTATTGTGAATCACAGAAGGGGGAGTGTCACTAGTAATTATGTGCTGCACTGCAATTATGGAGTCAAGATTCCCTCTATGCCATGGTGTGCACAGCTCACCTGTAGACTTAATCAACAATTTAATGCCACTAGAACTGAGACATTTTACATTTCACCAACACAGAAATTTAAGGCTTTTCAAATCCATTTTTATTTTAAGACTATCCATTTAATCTTGTTGCTTTTCTCTAACACATTAATTTATTTACTTCACATGCAACAGAAAATATTTCCCCACAGATCTGTGGATGTCGTGCATGTCATCTGTAATGTTATTTGTGCAAGTAACATTCCCACACACCAGCTCCTCTGTGAAATATTTTCATCAGATCCTGTCCTGACACCACCAGCATGTTCTAAAATAAACACATTAATAAGACATATTAAGCTGATCTTTTAGACTTTAACAGGCCTCATTATTATTGTATGAATTCCACGCCTGGCTTTGAGCCTCAAAGTCAAAAGGAAAAGTAGTGGCAAAACTTCAGATTTAAATTTTTTAGCTGATGTATCTGACTGTCATATCACAAAGTGCATGCATAAGCCTCAATCTGCACCACCCGGCATTTAGTTCTGGTTCTATCTTTAAAGTCACTGTTAGATGGGGAAACACCACAGCAAACTCAAGTCTTTTGCAGCATCCAACATGTTTTCTTTTCAGGATTTAGCTGTATTTAGCTTAATCCACCTTCCCATTAACTCTGTTCTGCTTTCCTGCCCCCTCTGAAGGAAAGCATCCTCACAATATGATGCTGTCACCATGTTTAAAGTGTTCCCTACACGGGTTATTGCAAACTGGGAAACAACACTTATCATGGTTTTTATTAAACAATGGCTATCATTTTCCCAGGGTACCATAAAGGCCAGGACAACTATGAGTCGTCTTGTTAGCAGATTCTCCCACCTAGACTGTGGGTCTCTGCAGCTCCTCCATGTGCCTTTTGGCTGCTTTACTGTTTAATGTTCTTTCCCAGCCTTTGTAAGTTTACAGTTGTGCCATACCCTTTTTATTCACAGATGATGGATTGAACAGTGCTCTGTAAGATGCTGAAGGCTTGGTATATTATTTGAGAACCTAGCCCTTCTTTAAACCTGACCTGTCTGCTACTATTAACTATTAACTACTGATTATAATTAGTTAAACCAGATTTTATTGAGGGTATCAGAGTAAAAGGTTATAAGACGATCTCCAAGCAGATTGTCAAATTCAAGTTATTTTTGTGACCATTGTGGGTTTTCTTTCATTAACCAAGGCGTACCAACAATTTGGTGTGTGTGTGTGTGTGTGTATATCTATATATATATATATGCGCAAAAATATACTCTTAATTTTTTTTTTCTTCGTACATTTTGGTCATGCTAATCTATTTTTGTGTCATTCAAATATCGGTTTCCATTTTTCTCTCAACGCTGCATGATTTCACTCAAACACCACCCTTTGTGTGCCTGTGCATCTGTGTGGGTAAGTCGGCGTTTTGTGTGGGTATTGTGCACCCACTCACTCACACAATGGCAAAGCTTTTTCCGTTTCACAATGTTTCTTGCCAACTTTATACACATCAGGATTAAAGGTACAAAAGAATCTTTGGAGCTGGAAGATGAAGAACAGGTGTTTTAAAAGGAAGAAAAGGGAGAAGAGGAGACAGACCCCAAAATTCTGCTCCAGTTTCTGTTACAGGCAGCCATTTTTAGACAGTCATCCATTAAGTCTCCTGCGTTCCCATACTGTCAGCCTTTAGAGAAGCCAAAGAGGCCATGTCAGCTGAGGGCAATGGGCAGGCAGGCAGGAAGCAGCCCTCTTTCTGAGGACTGCGGGACTCTAAAGGCAGAATGGGAGGAGTAGATAGTGGAATATAATCCACAGAAAAACACAACTTGAAAATAGTTTTTGCAACAAAAGGTAAAGGAAAAGTTGATATAAGCTAGGCCAAAGCATAACAAAAGGGAAATCTATATTAAAACTGTATTTTGTTTAGTGGTAAGAAAAGTGCCAGAAAATGAAGTGTGTAATGCTGTGTTTGTGTTTCCCTCTGACAGGGCCACTCTGTGTGCTGTCTGTAAGCATCTTACCTCTGCCCCTGTGTGTTCTGTCTGCGTTGTGCGATCAGTCATTTGGCAGTCTTTCATCTTCAGGGCTGCTCTGGCGCTCTCCTGCATACAAAGCAAACACACATACATCAGCCCTGTCCACATCCCAACCACAAACATCAAATACAAACAAATGAGAGGAGCTGCTCCAAGTGCAGACCTGTTGCCATCCTCTACCCACAGCGCATAATTGCTTTAATTCAGCAGCATTAAAGGGTCTTCAAGCATGAATGGCCTGTTTAAGATCACGCAACAGCATTTCAGTCTTTTATTTTATTTATTTATTTATTTATTTTGAGTCATTCTGAGGATAAACTGCTGGTGTACTTCAATCATTGTTCTGCTGCATAACCCAAATGTACTTGAGCTGAAGGTCAAAATGAGGCCCAAACATTCTTCTTTCTGGTGAAGTGCAGAATTTCATGGTTCCATCAATTATGGCAATTAGTACAAGTCCTAAAGAATCCAAGTATCAACACAGTCCCAGATCATAACACTACCACCACCCTGTTTGCTAGCGGTATGATGTTCTTTTTCTGAAATGCTATGTTAGTTTTATGCCAGATGTTACAAGAGAAACACCCTCCAAAAAGATCAATTTCTTTCTCCAAGCCTTGGAAACGGCTTGTTAAGCCTTTCCAGATTGATTGATGTGACTGACTTTGTTTGCCATCTGTTCTTGAATTTCTTTAGATTGGGGAATGATGTGTTGCTTCTTTTAGCATACCTCATGTTGCCAGTTTGGTTCTGTTTAAGTGATTTATTGACTGCAGGTCAGGCAGCAATCGGGGCTGGTTGTAGTTTCTAAAACTCTATTTTCTATAGATGTGATCAATCAGAGTTACTCATGATTTAATCAGGGAGAGGGCGATTAGTTTATTTGAATTTTTTTTTTATCTTAAGTGAAATCATCCTTTGAAAACTGCATCTTGTATTTTCTCAGGTTATCTTTAATATTTAAATTTGTTTGATGATCTGAAACCTTTAAGTGTAAAAAAGAAAAATCAGGAGAAATCTGTAGCAATGTATCACAGGTAAAGGTATTTATGCCTTGCAAATTTTCATAAGGAAAAGGAAATCCAACCCAAAACAACATCAAGTATTTTATCTGGAAATCATAAATGTCATGGAAGAAGGCTAAATTGCAGTGGCATAAGGCAGGACGGCTTAAGTGGGGAAGAATTAATAAAAAGGAAAGATAAAGCTGGCCAACATGTTAAAAAGGTCCTTCAAATACATAATTGATGGGTTTTATTTGGCAGATTTACAGAAGGGTTAAAGTCAGAAAAGCACAGGCACTTTTCAACAAAATACAGCAATTTTATCTGGACCCAAGAACCAGCCAACTCCTCTCTTACCTCTACGTGATTATTTTTAAAACGAAGGTTGCAAGCCCTAAGAGGAACCCTGCGCCATTTCCACTGGGAGCACTTTACGACGTTGTCACTAATCATTCTGACATTTTCTCCCTGCGCCGCTCATGGGTTGGAGAACAGAATGGGTTGAAAGTTGCAGCGAATATGACATATGGAGAAATTGATTAACCTCGATAAAAATTAATCAACCAAATTAAAGCGAGGTTTATCGTAAGGGGAATAAAAGAAAAGCATTTATATTCCAGCTCTAAACCTACATATATGGTCCCTCTTCAAATTCTGCACAAATCCAGTTAAAAACAGCAGTTTCCATTAATCATGACTGACTACATGAAAAGTAAAAGGCTTTTCTTAAACTTAATGATGCATTCAAACTACCAGTAGAAAACTTATGAGAAGTGTAATCTGAACATGGACAGACAGCTTTCTATAAGTGAATGAACAGGTTTTCACTGGACGATTCACAGTATAAAAATAAGACTGCCTATGAGCTCCTGTTTACTTCTGATACTAAACTTTACCCTTAGCTTCACTCACAAACAGTGCAGTTTCACAAATCTGAAGCAATGTTGGTATCCTGTGGGCCCAAAGGATCAGATCCAGATAAAACCCAGGTTAAGATGTGGTTGCAGTAAAGAAAACAACCTATTAAGTACAAATAAGGAACTGTGCAAAGGTTTTGATGTATTTATCATTCCTTCATGTTTGACTTTCAAAGAGACAAAATTTTTATGAAAAGAAGTTGAGTCCAGGCTTAACAGTGAACCTAGCAAAGAATATTTAGGCTCTTTGGGACAAGCACTCAGTCACAAACATACAAACTTTGTCCATTCATTTAGGTGCAGTTGCAAAATACGCTAACGATGAAACTGCTTCAAAGAAAAAATTGTATTTCAGCACTGACTTTGTCAAGGTTTCATCTTCTGAAAAAGTTTAATGGTTTGATGATTCAAATGAAAGATGATGAATCAGTCATTTAGGTCTTTATCCTCTCATTAATAGTTTATTTGTTCACTTTTTCTTTTGTTGTGGTCTACATGCTGGAGCCAAACCACTCTTTGCCCAGTCTTGGAATCTCTACTAGTCCCGAATGTTTCACCATTAACTGACATCTAGACTATCTTGGAGTGAGGTGATCTTCTAAGAGTCTGGAGGGGTGAACAAGTTTTAACCCAGGGATCTGCCCCAGTTGCTCTTCTTCATAACTTGGATCAAGATCTAAACAGAAATTAAGTAATTAGTTACTGGCACACTTTCTGGTTGGTGCAGTGCTAAGGAAAGCCTGTACAGGTTTTCTCCCAGTTTACTACTCTGTATAGAATAGCTTAGGTTAAGGTGAGGGTTAGGTGTTAAGATTATGGTTAGGTTTAGTCATTAGACATTGAGAGCAAAAAACATTTGAATCAGAAAAAGGTGACAAGGTGCGGGCAGAGAACAATACTTGCAGCTGGATACTTCTCAAAAAATATCTTGCTTGTCATAACAGCTAGAAGATACTACTTCACCGGCCCTCCTGAGGGTGTTCTGCGTCTAAAGCACGCCACCTGGAAAAACCCCAAAGGGCTCTCTGTCTTGTCATCTCAATGGTAGGCCTCACCTGGATGTAGATCCTTAAGACCTTGCACACATAAGCGATCACAAGCTCTTATTCATGACAATGGAATAAGAATCACTAATTTAAAAACAAGCACAAGCAAAAATAAAGGAAAAAGGTTTGATGAATTTTTGCAACCATATAGTGAAAGAAAGGTGTTCCCAGTTAGTTACACACACATGATTTAGATGACAACAACATTCCCTTTTACTTACACTTATGCCTTTAGACAACCTCTCTGGAGGTAGGCAGACTATTTGACTGTACCACACTTTAGCTCTAGGGGACTCAGACTCAGCCCATATAGGGAATAAACTATTTCAAGCAACAATTTTTTTTTTTTTTTCCAGATGGTTAAACTTTGTTCAGGTTTAATTTGTCGTTACAGACTGGAATGGGTGAGGGGGTATTAAGATAAATAAGCTGATATAATGTGAGGCACAGTTAAATCTACATCTAAGTTTAAGTCTAAAAACAATGTATACAGACAGCGGATTCAGATTTTAACAGTGTAAATGCTACTTATACTGAATCTAAAGCTAGTGTCCTAAGGTGTTAGGTTCAGCAAGGTGAATAATGTAATTCTAAAGACATTTTTGGTAGCTCTAATACAGACAGTAATCAGACAGGAAATTGCAGCGAGAGATGGGGGGGGGGAAGACATGCAGCAATGGCCTCCAGGTAGGGAATCAAACACAGGACAAGTGCATTAAGGAGCATAACCTGTAAAAGGGGCGCTAGCACTACTGCTACACCATGCCATTGTTATGTCATTCTAAAGGAAATTAGTATAAGCAATACATGTCATACTGCTAGCCAGTTTCCTCAACTTTAGTATTCGCTCCACAATAGTTGCACCTAGCTGAATTAAAAAGGAAAACAGATGAAAACAGGGGCTGCTGACAGGAAAATAATCAAAGATGATAAAAGGAGAGTGTAAAAAATGGATGCAAGTGCCAAAAAGTGATCAAACAAACAGATGTTATATGAGACTCAAGTCAGTGGGTTGTACTGGCATCGCTCAACGCTTTAACACTGACACATTATTCTGCACAAGCTTGGCATAATGTCTGCATTCCATTACTTTGATAGAACAGGTGACAAATTACAGACATGTGGATGACAAATGATGATAGATTTTGCTGTATCGAGCATTTCAGTAGCTGTTCCAAGAATTAAGCTTCCTAAAACTCCAGATGAATACAATAACACGATATATATTTTTAAACAGAATTTTTTATATTTCTAGGGTTTTGAAAGGATTGAAAATGACAGGAGTAATGACTTGCTTTCTATCCTTGGCTCTTTATCTGGCTATGGGAGGAATTTCACAAAAAAAGTTAATTTTCTTTGTGTCTGAACACAATAATTCTGTTGTTGAACTGTGCAGGCATGAAAGAACAACCTATATATACAAAGATAGATAAGGCGGTTTTTTTGTCAGCTGATTCTTAATGTGAAAATATTACAGCACCATTCATGCATTTCTTTCTATTGTTGTGGATTTTTTTTCACGCCTCCGTCCTCTACGACAAGGAGTAGGCCTATTGCAAAGATTACCATTTTGCTCAGAAAGAAAAACCTTTGAGCCTGGCAAACTTTTCCATTGACGTTTTCAGAAAGAAAATATTTTTCCACACTTAAAAAGTGAAATTATGAGGGCAACAAAGTGCGACTCCCACACAAAAAATTGCGCAGAAACATTTCAGAGCACTAGACTACTTCAAATTCCCCATAACTGAACAAGTTCACCTAACCCAGAAGGTCAAAACTGAGTTGTCATATGAGTTAAAAATGTTCACTGAGAGGGCATAACATTACCACCACTGCTAGATAAAGTGAATAACATTAACTCTCTGCATTACAGCACCTGTCCTCAAAGTTGCTATGTTCTAAGCAAGATAATTGGGCAGCTAGATGATTTGATCAAGTTTGATAAAGGTTAAATTGTGATTTTAGATGACTGGTCAAGTATTTTGGTCCTGGTCTGGGGTGCTCAGTATCTATCAAAGCTTGGACCCAAGCTGGCGAAAAGTGGGGACCCAGGCCTCATTGGTGAACGTGGGTAACAAAGGGTGATTTGGGTGGTCCACATCACCAGACGGGCTTTAGTAGATTCAACCGATGCAGACATTTTTGCTGGTTCTGACATAAAGGTGTCACAATACACCGTACATTACTGTTTGTTGCGTATGAGGCTGTGATGCTTTGGGCAAAGTCCAGCTAAGAAACCTTACGTCGTGTCATCCATGGCCTTTATCGCTTACCTAAGCATCGTCACAGTCTATGTATACTCTTTCATGGAAACTGTATTCCCTAATGGATGAGAACTCTTTCAGCAGGATAATGCACCCAGCCACAAAGCAAAAACTGTTCAAGAATGTTTTGATGAGCACAAAACAGGTATGAGAAGTTGACTGCTCCCAGACCTAAAAAAAAAAAGTCAGTGTCAGCCAAAGTCACTTTACAAGATAAAGCAGCAGGAAAGAAAAAAAAGTAGGATAATGTAAAATAAAAATGTGTTGTGGTATGTTATCTTGTGGTAAACCAATTGGGCATTTGTGGGATTTGCTGGACAAACATGAAGGGCCCACCTCGTAACTAACAGGACTTATAGGCTGATGATATCTATCTGCCAGATACCACAGTAAATGTTCAGGGGTCTAATGAAATCCATGCCTCGACTGGTCAGGTCGGTTTTGTCAGCAAAAGCAGGATCCATCAGACTATTTGGTCATAATGTTGTGCCAGGGAGATGTCTTTTTTCATTACTATGAACACTGAAAATGTTGCATTATGTCTTTTAAGATTTTTAAATGACCTATTTAAGACCATTATGACCTAAATGTAACATATCCAGGAATTACGTAACTTAGGTAAGCTAACTTAATTTAATTAGTGGATAACTTATATTTAATTGACTCAATGACCTTTGTAGGTTGAATTAAACTATTTCTACTTGTGTTCTTTAACTCTGGCATGTGAGTCCATTTCTTTTACACTAAGGTTCGATAATTTCAATGCCAGTAAGCTTCATTACAGTGATTGATGACATGGTTTAGCCAACGACTGAAACGTCTGGATTCAAAACAAACTTTATTAATCTTACACTCTCGTGACAAATGAGCTGGCAGTGGAAAAGAAACAAGAAACTTTTGATTTTAATTTGTCTAAACAAATGACAATAACAAAGTTTCAGAAGCAGAGTTTCTTCACTCAGTCTCAATATCTGGCAATAAATGTCCTCCAAAGAGAATGCTTTCTGCCATGCATTATGGGCGTTGTGGTTTTGTCACAGTTTAACAACATTCAAACTCTTCAGCAAGAACTACAACACCTGGATCGAATGAATGCTGCCAGCGCATTTCACAAAATAATTGAAAGATTAAAACAATGAATGGAAGAAGCAAGAAATGAAGGTACAAATTGAAGACAAACAAACCACATATTTTGTGACATCCTGGGAAAATCAGAAGAAATGAGGCAAGATATGAAGAGAATTGTGGAACAAATCTGGATCTCAGTCCCACAGAACATTAGTGAGCAGAGCTGAAAATGGGCCAAACTCCAGTTTTAGGAAAACCAAAACATTTATGACCCAGGTCAGAAGGTTTTAAAGATAATTCTACCAAATACTAAGAAAATGCTTGTAAACTTCTGAATTGTAAGAATTTTTAAAAATGTTTCCTCTGTTTCTGCAGACATTTATTTTGGTAATCCCACCTGACCTAAAACAGGTAAGGTTTAGTCTGATGTAATCTCAGACAGCTAGAGAAAAAAAAGTAATTTGTCTTTATATAGAGTGTAAATATATGGTTTGAACTGTAACTAAATAACTAATCTGCAAAATGTGCACATATTTAAGACTTTCAAAGGTGCAGATATGGGATGATTAAATTTAAGACTTCTGACTCCATGTTCTCTCCATGGATTCTTGTATTACCAGGACAAGAGTCAAACTAATTGTGTTTATCCTGTAAGTCAATCTTACCAGTTCACTCTGGAGTCTGAGAATCAGCTCATCTTTTTCTCTCAGCTGCTGCAGCAGGCCTTCCTCTCTGTTGAGATCCTGAGCACAAGAACAGACAACAGTGTTTCAGACATAAACACAAAGATAGCAGTGATTTATTCCTGGGACCATATTGCTGTGAAAAGTCAAAGAGGACCATAGCATGAAGAGGTGGTTTTATGTTGGCCATGTGTTTTATTTGTATTCATGAGTTTATTTGTTGGTAGTATTGCTAGCTTGTGCGCATGTAATAAAGTTGTCATTTTGTGCACGTTTTAGAATGCCGATCTCCTCATCTTGCAATAGTTTCATGATAAAATTGATGCCTGTAAGGGGCAAAATCAGAAGCACACAGCAATTTAATATGACCTTGAGTTATCATGGGATATCATTGTAAGAAGATATGAGACATTACAAAGACAGGGGACATACAGTACAGAATAATAGCATTACTAATTAAAAAATATCTATATTGAAGGTAACCTTCAACCAAAACTAACAAAAACTAAAACAACAAAAACTACCCCTAACCCTAAAAACAGAAATTCTGCTTAGAGCATATAAACGGTATTAGAAATGGTTCTGTATGCTAAACCTAATTTTTTACAGTCAAGGTTTTGTAACACCACGTCTGCTTTTGATGCAGGCGAATGGGAGAACATGGCTCCCTGGAAGGTCAAACGTAAGAAGTTAGCCCAAGCAATTTTTGTCAAAATACTCAACTTGACTCTTAAAATTGAAACGCGTTTAAAACTGTCTGTAAAGCATATTAAAGCAAGAAAGAAAGAGAAGTAATGAGTGAAAGGATGGACAGAACAAACTGACAGGCAGTCATTACTTTGTCAAGGGCATCATCAAAAAAAAGGAGGGAAGAGGGGCAAGATAACGGAAGGAAAATGAAGAGGGAAACTTAGAAAAGTAGGGGACGGATAGGGAAGTGATGGAGCGAAGGAGAGGACAGAAAGGGCCTGAGGCTGGGTATGATGATCTGAAACTATAGGGAGCTGTCTTGCTAAAGGACACACGGAGAGTAAGAGAGACCGCAGGGAAGCATATAGCTACTTCCCCATCCATTTAAATGACCTTGCTTATGCAAAACCAGACATCTAGCCTGGAACATTTCCTTGAGGTACATCAAAATTCATTGAAGAAAAAAAATGCAACCTGTGCATGAATACAGAAGCGCCCCCAGAAATCATGCAGTAAAAAAAATCCCTATGAAGATGACAGACAATACTTTAGGTGTCCTAGGACTCCTACAATAGTTCTTACGCCCAAGCAAAATGATGCGGTGGGGTCCTAATTTAGAAAAGGTATACTTTAAGGAACTCTTTAATGTATTTAGCTTCTCCTTTGCATTTTTTCTCGATTGTTTGCTAATTGCACTGGGAGATCAGGGCAATGGTGTTTTTCAGTTTCAGATTAATTAAGATTGTTGGACTTTAGGTTACAGGGGAAGACAGATGCTCCACTGTATGGCTTACTTACAAACTGCTGTCACTGGTTCTTCTTGCAGCTTGTCCACGACAATAAATACTATGGTTTATTTTGTACATTTACTTTCTTTTTGTTCTTCCTTACTTTTTGTTTTTTCATATACATGCACCAATCAGTTCCCAATCAGAAAAGAAGTGAAAAAAAACTAAGTGCATCAAAACTCAGACCACCCACCATTTTTGATCTAGAAACTCATCAACCAGCAGCATATATTTGATGCAATTTTGTTTAGTTTGATAAAAATAGAAAAAGTTAAACATATGCTTTGATGGAATATGAGCATAATCTTTCTTCATTTTATGATTGATAGAAAACTACTTCCCTTACCAAGGAACCTGCACCACATTTGTTTTTTATATGTAATGGATCTTGAGTGGAAAAAAAAAAAATCACATATGGCATGCCAGACCTCAAAGGAAGCCGAAATAGGAGCTGGATCGGACAAACCTGTTTGATGTATTTCTAGGAATAACATAATAGCCAATGGGATGGTTTTAGGCACCATGTTCTACACAAACTCTGCAATTCTGAGAATTTATAGTATGAAGCTGGTAAGAAAATTAAAAGTCTAAACGTCTAAAAGTGGTCAGACAATATCAGTGTTGTCTCACTAAGCAATTCTCAAACCAACAAATTTAGATATTTTCATGTAACTACATTGACTTTTTAAAGACTGATACTAAAGAATGTATTCCAAACACTCATATAAGGCCCAGTCCTCACTTAGGAGACCCTCCATGATGGAGTTGGAGCAGGGGATGTTCATCACTCCAGGTCAACTGCAAATGTATCTTGCATGCCATTGACAGTGTTATATATTGTCACTATTTGTCCATTTATGTTGGCAATGTAAATTGTATGCAAAAAAAAAAAAAAAAAATGTAATTTTCCTGTTTTTCTGTGATTAGGTCCAGGCCACATTATTCATCACAGTTACATGCCACATGGTAATTTATGTAAATTAGGTGAAGATGCCTTTATGCACACTTAAATGATTTACTTTCCTTACAGAGGAATGGACAATCTTTAACTCTGATGTACTTTTCAGAAGCTGCTGTCTCTTTCCTTTTAATTTGTCAGTAAGCACTTCCAGACCGCACAGCTACAAATGTGTTATCTACTGTGTATGCATTTAAAGCCCAATACACTGGAAATCTGCAGTAAGTTTGGCAAAAAGTTCTGATGATTTTGTTTTCTGACTTCTTCATTTTAAATGCCCAACTAATGATGAGGTCTGTGTTTACCTCAAAAGCTAACAAACTAAAAGCTCTGCTAAATGCTTCTGCAGTGACAAAACCAATAACACACGTTTTCCAAGAGCAAATAGGAAAACAATTAACAAAAACAAAACCCACTGGTGCTGAAACAGAATGGCCCCTCGCTTTCCTGCCTTTACAGAGGAGATAACGTTATTTATAGATAATAGCAATAATTTTTTTTCCACTGCTTGCTTAGACACAGCAGCCCTAAAATGGCTAGCATGAGGTTTAGATTGGACAGGAAAAGCAGCTGCATGCTGCGACAATTACCACATTAGTCAGCCTCTAAAATTAATCTTACCCAAATAGGAATGAAGGCTAAACTAAATATGCTGTCTGGTTAAATCCTTCTGCACCTTCTGTGACTACATCGAACTTTCTGTGGAACTGTCAGAAAAATTACCCAGAGCCCAACTTTGTAGTCATTTGATATTGTACCAGGTAGTAGGCGTCAAAAATCATTTCATGCAGGAATCAGATCAACAAACCCAATGGTAAAAATGAAAAAGTTTATTCCCATGCTGAAAAGAAGCACCATGCAGAGAATTAAATCTCCCATCAGGTGGCATACTAACCAATTTTTCAAGGTTGAATTGAATATGGAAGGCTATGGAAGAAAAGTGGGGCATGTGAATTTATTTCCAATGTGATTGGAATGGCCTCTGTAGGGATAAATCAGATCAGAACCACTGAAGTGCATCCACTCTGGTAAAAAGATGTCCTTTCCTATAGAGGTTGAGACATCTTAATAATTGCAATCAGTACCCAGTTGAAAGGGTACAGAGATGAATTACATTGCCCCTTTTTGGCAGAAATCCTTCATGTTCCTTACTTTTGAGAAACATACCATCAAAATCTCTACCAACACACTCCAAATCAAATTGGAAAGAAAGGTGGGGAAAGAATAATTCTCAGATGCTTCTTCTTTCGACCTCTTTATGAAAAATATTCAACATTTATTGCAAAAATTCCTAAATCACAAGTGCTTGTGATATAGCAAACCTAGAGGGGACATCTCACTGCATTTAAAGTTGCCCTTGCACCATATATAACTGCCTCTCATCTTGCTTTCTTTCATTCATGATGACAGTGTGTTCAGGTGTCTGCAAAGCAAATATCATATATACATTATTTTAATAAACAGACCCAAAGCAAAGAATAATTAAGTCAAACTTAAAAGGATGAGCTTTATGCCTCAAGCTTATGCAATCTCAACTGATACAGGTACAACAGAAACTACGGCTGGACTGCAATCAGAAGGCTCACTGTGCATATCTCAAAATTCATAAAAAGATAATCAGCTTTGCAATAAAAACAGAACTAATTCTGAATCTTATCTCATTTGTCTCTGAGGACTACTTTTCATGAGAGCATTTAATCATAATTTTTGTTGGCAAATGTGAACCAAATCCAGTTTATATCGCATCTTGTTGAGTGTGGTTATCTACTGCATGTCTGGTAAGTTCAAATGTTAGAAAAGACAACTTGCAGATGCCAGGATATTAAGCAAGACGCAGAAATTTGATCTTATTATCTCTGTCCTTGCTCTGTTGCACTGACTCCATGAACGTACTGCCCTGCTGTATTTAAAATTGGACTTTTTATGATTAAAATGATTCGCAGATCTGTCTGGCTAATTGCAGAAATCTGAGCTACTCCAAAACTAAATTAAAATCTCGAAGTACTTTCTTCTTATCTAACATGTTTTATTTAGCAGCCAAATCTGTTGATGGAAATGTCCAAATTGGACAGTCATTTGAGAACAAACACTTTATTAGGTACAACTGTTCAGCTGCTTGTTAACATTAACAGCAAATCAGCCAATAAAAGAGTTGCAACTTAATGCACTTAGGCATCTACATGTGGGGAGAATGATTAGCTTTAATTCAAACGGTGCCTCATAATGGGAAGGAAAGGAAATTTAAGTGTATTTGAGTGCCATGGTTGTTGGTGTCGGACAGTCTGGTCTGAGTACTTACAGAAACTGGAGAATGATCCAAAAAGTGTAAGTGTCTATTGATTGGCAGGTGTCTGGACTAGAATACCTTGTTGTTGTCAGAGGTCTCAAGAGAATGGACAAACTGATTTGACAAGAAATGTGGCAAAAGTAACTCAAATAACCACTTGTTCACTAAATGCATAACAGATGGACCTTGAAGCAGATGGACTACAGCAGCAGAAACCATGCTGGATGCCTCTCCTGTTCTCTTAAAACAGCAGAGTGAAGCTGCAGTTGACAAAGGCTCAAAACTAACAGATTTGAAAAAATGTTGCCTGGTTCAAGTGATTCTTATTTATGTGGTGTAACAACAACTCAGGCTGCTGGTGGAGATGTAACGATGTGTATAAAACAGTGCATTTTACCTGAGTGTTGTTGCTGACCACATTCAACCTTATGTGACCACAGTGTACCCATCTTGTGAGGGCTACCTTCAGCATGACAATGCGCCATTTCACAAAGCTCAAATCAGGACAGTGAGTTCACTGTACTCTAATGGCCTCCACAGTCACCGGATCTCAAACCAACAGACCAACTTTGGGCTATGGGGATCCACAGCATGAATGTAAAGCAGACATATATGCAGCAACTTAGCGATATTTCCGCTTCAGTATGGACCAAAATCACAGAGGCATGTTTCTGACAGTCCTGAAGGAAAAAGGGGGACCAACCGGTACCAGCAAGGTGTACCTAATAAAGAGGCCAGTGAGTGTAAATGCAGTGGATATTGTCTGTATAAATATGTGTATAGTTGTTGTAAAATGTGACTAAGTGCCTGCAATATTTTCCTTTGAGATGCATATTGAGATGTTATTCTATTCTAATATCTGTAGGCATATTCCACACTGTATGTAATCACATGCAAATGTAGCTGTACAGTTAAAGTACAGTTAAATATTTTACATTGGATTACCAGCCCATATGCTAGTTCTGAACTCTTCTGATCCAGCGTTTATAGCTACTGTATTTTTCAGTTGGTACACTATCAGGTGAAGATATACAGTATTTCAGAACTGTTTTAATTTGACTTCTAATAAGAAGGAAACTTTTTGATCTGCTCCCTTGCGTAGAAATCACATCAGTCTAACTCTTCCTTCTGCACTCAGCCCAAGGCTGAGAAAGGTTTTATATGATGTTGGAGCAATGAATAATTTAGGTTGTAAAAAGGCCTTTTTAAATTTCACAATTACAGGTTTTTGGATGTAACCCAAGTAGATGTGTCAGAGGAAAAACGATATGGGGGAGTAGGAATTTTACAGAAGATGCAGAATTCAGAACATCAAGTCCTAGAGATGTTTTTGATCAGATCGTTGGATTGTTTCTTATATTACCATCCCTAAACTTGTGACAGTATGTAGGAGAAGGTTTGTGTGAATGCTGTAAAAGGCTGTAAAATTTGAGGGTCTGACAAAGTAGAGAAACTCTGATTGGAGAAAACTGCCTAAAATTGAGTGAGACAACAAAAAAAGGACGAGTGAATGGCCTTAATAGTAGAGGACTACTTTAAATTATGCTTTAGGGTAAGTAGAGTATGTACTGGGCTCCATGTGCATTATCCACACACATAAGAGTGTGCAGATTTAATTAGAATTTATCGGTCTGCCAATAAATTGGCCGATAGCTGCTATTTATTAAAGTATTGGCAGATGGTGTTCATGGTGCACACCTCAATGATTTTTAAGCAGGTGACCTTTAGGCATCATACTGCTGCTCTGTTCACAAAGTGAGATGTGCCCTCCTGTCTATCAAAGAGCAGATAGAACCCAAGACAACAATGGTTACCAGTCTGAGTCCTGGAAAATAAAAGCTTTATTCCTATGAGTAAAAATTTATATTTCAGATATATAATTCAGAGCCATTTATTCATATTCAATAAATTTGAAAATGTACTCCAATGAGGTTCGTTTGGCAGATTAAAAGTACCTTTTGAAAATAACTATCAGATATATATCTTGAGCAGATATTAAAGATACTTTTCATTTAGCCCACATTTCCGCATAAAATTTTTTTTTTTGGTCTGATGTATTATTCTAATCTTAAATGTCATGTTTTCATAAGCTGTAAGTGGAAAATCTTCATAATTAACAGAAATAAAGGCTTAAAAACATCTGAGTAATTAATCTATATAATGTGTTTCACTAAGTGAATTGAGTTACTGAAATGAATTAAAAACTTTGAATAATACCCTAAATTATTGAATATGACTCTATATTTATTTTTTTAGATATAAAACAAGTACATTGCCTAAATCTTCTTACCACAGCAATTTGTTCCAACACGGCTCAACTTGACAGACTTCATGGACTTTTGTATTTTCCATCAGGTACCTATCCCTGGTACCAGCTCTTTTCTGGTGTGGGGGCGTCATTTGTTCAATCATCAGTTACAAGAATAAAACATGGCATTTTTTAAAAACTCACAACAGCGACTGAGTGTTTTCAGAGCTTTCAGGAAAATGGCAACACTGAATTCAACACTGATGTCAACGATGGGGTCCAGACACTTGTGCTTGGTGGCTGATGATACAGAGCGAGCTAGACGGTTTTTTGTCTCATACAAATCACATCACTATGCTTTTCATTCCACCTTGCTGTGATGACCACACCCACGCTGAGGTGGTATCCCATTGTACTGAAAAACAACCCAAATGGTGTAGAGTCGAGTCGAGTTGAGCCAAGCAGGTATTAATGAAAACCAAATCAGCTCTTAAAGCTAAATTACTAAATGGTTAATTTAGTTTTCTTGGACGTGAAGTTCTGTGGAGTTATTATCAGTAACAGTACCCTTACCTGTTGTAGAAAGCTGCTACATATGTTGTATCAAGAAGCCTCATCAGCTAATTTGGTAAATCAGAAGATTTAAAATGTGTCCAGAACATTTTCTAACATATTATGAAACCTGGAGAGCACAGGAACATACCATCTTTAATGCTGCTGCACAGCTGACAAAATCCAAATGTTTACTCCATTCCTGGCAGAGCTAGAGCACACTGGAGACTTGTGGTTAATCTGACAGACTGATACAGCCAGAAGGCTTTAACCAAAGTAACTCCACAAAGCACAGACATTGTGCATTTTAAGAATGGTCCGTTGCCTCTGACATGAACATTTTTCATTTTGGGTCATTTTAAATTGCTAGTCACCTAAAACAGGTGGTGAACATCTGACTAGCTGTTAGGCATCCACTACTCAGAGGATTTAGGTAATTTCAGCGAAGGTTTAGTTGATGTGACATCTTTCTACTACAGTAAAGGAACTATTATCAATGATATTTCAATTTAAAAAATCTGAACTAACCTGTGCAGGCCTGAGTGTTTTTTGTAACATTTTGTAACATCAAAAGCTTTTTTATACCAGAGTAACAGAGAGTGTTTAAAAGTTGTGTTGCCATGTTGTGCCCCTTCAGTAGCCGTGTGCAAGGTAGAGCGGGTGCTGTTCATTACCCTTGTTGGGACCCACGGCCATGGATTTCAACATTAAAACTCCGGTACAAACTTTTCTGGAACTTTCAAAATAAATTGCATTAACCTACTTCCGGCACAACTTAGGAATTGGGGGTAACAGCGAACTTCCCATGATGCCACTGCCCGCATAAAACACCCCACCTTCCCACAAGTCTTTCTCTTCCACGCCGGTGATCATCGGGATAGGAGGAGACAGCGCGCTAATGTCTCTTTGCTGGCAAACAGACATAAACTCTTCAACTGGATCCAAGGGTGTCATAAGATCATGCGATCATATGCACAAGATAAGTAGAAATAAATCACTGTTTGTGTATCCGGTGATTTTCATTCATGCACGGGGTGATCAAGGTAGAAGCATTGCTTGACTGTTCTCTCTGAGATCTGCAGAAGCTAAATGTTTCCAGAGAGTTCCCAGCACGACGCCGAGTGCAGCAGTTTCCCAAGGAAGGACAACGGAGACCGCATTACGGCAGTTAACGTGCAGTGTGGTCAGCGGACAGAACGGGCCGCCAAGCCACTGCTCCGAAGGTTAGCTGGCAGCTAACCGCTTCGTTCACAAAGCTTTCTTCAAACTTTGTCGTCACCCGGACAACTCCTCAGCATGGTTCATACAAGGTTAGGTTTTGGGCAGAGAGATAGAAGTAATAGAGAAAGATTAATGATCTAAACGATTTTCATTTTATGAAGTTTGGTTTTGTTTGTGTTGAACTCAGCTATCTTGGTGCTAGCAGAATATCTGCAGCCCACTTGTTCAGGTTGTGTTCTTTGTGTGTTTTTAAAGTTAAGACAAACTTTATTTAAAGGGGTGATTTTAACACAGAAGATTGATCATAACATGCCATCCGCGCTTATGCATTTTAACCCTTTTATTAACCCTGGTATTTTAAAGGTATGTGTTTGTTTCTGGTGCTAAGCTATCCACTTCTTTGTTAGCTCAACGGCTAACCGGTAAGAAGACGTGCTTGCTACTAAAGAGTATTTAACAGAAAGGTTGTTAGTTTTCAAGCTAGTGAATAATAGTCCCTAAACATCATTTTACTAAATTTGATAACTAAGTAAACACCATTAAGCCCCATTTTTCCAGAAAGATTTGGCTCTTTTCCAAAATACTCCCTTAATAATATTTCTTTAAATATTATTTTAATAAATAAAGCTAATTAGACACCGTTGAGAAATGGTCATCCAGAAGGTTGGTTTTATTCAGCAGATCATTATTTAAAACATTATTTTATTAAAATAATATTTTATCTGATCTTGCATTGTGAATGATTGTCTAAACGTTTGATGATTATTTCCTAAGTTAGTTCCAAGACTAACTTAACTTCATTTCCAGATTCTTTAAGATAATCCTTGGTTCTCAAACAGAAACATTGCATGTTAATGTTGCATCACTCTTTTGGTCATGGTTTTCAATCATCTTTAATCAACTTGTTTATATTATACATAGCCCATTAATCTTCCCTATTCTTTAATTCTGCTTGGTAATTTAGTTGGATTGTTTTAGCATAGTAAAGAGTTTAATTGAAATATGTTTGACTTTGAGTTGACTTATTTTTGTTAATACATTCTTGTATTTTAAGAAATTGTGTGAATTCCTTCCATGTGTGCAGAGTTTTGTTGTTCAATAATGTCAGAGCTCATCTCACACCTTTCTATTTTGTCCTAATACCATCGCCTTACCGGGCTGGTATTCACAGGACAACCCTTAACAGACCAAAATATTATTTGATAAAATATTAATATTAAATATTAAATAATATTATCAGATTCATAATCCTAACACACTCTTTCACCAAAAGGGAAGTAATGGGTGGTATGAAAGGAGGAAGAGACAAAATAGGAACTGGTGGGTGTGGAATGGGGGTACAAATAAGCAAAGAGGTGAATTGACATAATACCCAATGGAACAGCTACAGATAATGCATGTGTTTAAACACACAATGACATGAGCTGCGTTACATGTGTATTTAAATTAAATGTTAAATGTGTTTTAAATTAGCATGCACACTGTTGGAGCAGTAGGAGAGCTTACTCACTACTGTACTTAGTTTTACTTATTAAACCATTTGAGACCTAATTAATGTCGTTTCCTCTGTGATGTTTTGCTTGTTGCTTGTGTAGAGCAAACACTGGCAAAACAATGTGCAAGAATACTGTAACAGAAGAATATCACATTACATATAGATATACTCTCACTGACAAAGAAGCAAATTTCTTCTGGGTGCCTAACTTTTTTGTTTACTATGACAAGGTATCTTTTCAAAATGGGAATTTAAAAACACAGTAAAGTTGAGCCATCTAAAATATCTGCACCAACACAAATAAGGTTCTAAAAGTGTTAGATGCCTCTGATGTACAGGGGCTGGACAATGAAACTGAAACACCTGGTTTTAGACCACAATAATTTATTAGAATGGTGTAGGGCCTCCTTTTGCAGCCAACACAGCGTCAACTCGTCTTGGGAATGACATATACAAGTCATGCACAGTGGTCAGAGGGATTTTAAGCCATTCTTCTTGCAGGATAGTATCACTATGTGATACTGGTGGAGGAAAACATTTCCTGACTCGCTCCTCCAAAACACCACATTGTGGCTCAATAATATTTAGATCTGGTGACTGTGCAGGCCATGGGAGATGTTCAACTTCACTTTCATGTTCATCAAACCAATATTTCACCAGTCTTGCTGTGTGTATTGGTGCATTGTCATCCTGATACACGGCACCGCCTTCAGGATACAATGTTTGAACCATTGGATGCACATGGTCCTCAAGAATGGTTCGGTAGTCCTTGACAGTGACGCGTCCATCTAGCACAAGTATTGGGCCAAGGGAATGCCATGATATGGCAGCCCAAACCATCACTCTGGGCATGCAACAGTCTGGGTGGTATGCTTCTTTGGGGCTTCTCCACACCGTAACTCTCCCGGATGTGGGGAAAATAGTAAAGGTGGACTCATCAGAGAACAATACATGTTTCACATTGTCCACAGCCCAAGATTTGCACTCCTTGCACCATTGAAACCGACGTTTGGCATTGGCATGAGTGACCAAAGGTTTGGCTATAGCAGCCCACCCATGTATATTGACCCTGTGGAGCTCCCGACGGACAGTTCTGGTGGAAACAGGAGAGTTGAGGTGCCCATTTAATTCTGCCGTGATTTGGGCAGCCGTGGTTTTATGTGTTTTGGATACAATCCGGGTTAGCACCTGAACATCCCTTTCGGACAGCTTCCTCTTGCGTCCACAGTTAATCCTGTTGGATGTGGTTCGTCCTTCTTGGTGGTATGCTGACATTACCCTGGATACCGTGGCTCTTGATACATCACAAAGACTTGCTGTCTTGGTCACAGGTGCGCCAGCAAGACGTGCACCAACAATTTGTCCTCTTTTGAACTCTGGTATGTCAGCCATAATGTTGTGTGCATTTCAATATTTTGAGCAAAACTGTGCTCTCACCCTGCTAATTGAACCTTCACACTCTGCTCTTACTGGTGCAATGTGCAATCAATGAAGACTGGCTACCAGGCTGGTCCAATTTAGCCATGAAATCTCCCACACTAAAATAACAGGTGTTTCATTGTCCAACACCTGTACCTGACTACACAGAGCTTGCTTTGTGTTTTTAATAAATCATTTTTCATGATTTTCTAAACGCATATGATGTTTTTACCTTATCATATGTGCAACGCCCTGGGCATAAGTCTATGATTGTCCGTTAACAGTCACTAAAATCATATATTCTTCATTTATAATTATGTACAATCTGACAGAGTGGTAAATATTTCACTGTAAAAAAGAAAGAAATTAATGTCTGATGTAATAAAGGTTTTAAAATGTCAGCTCAAGATAGCTGGTACAAAACTTGCTGTCCAAGACTTTTTCCTACCAACACATCGTTTCTTGGAATAGACCTCTAACTCAGTGATGGTTTCATCTCTTCTAAAATACAGTAGAGAACTTTAACTGGGACAAAATATGGTTTAAAAAAGAAAAAAGACACAGTGTCATATGAGTTGGGTTTAAATTAAACTAGGGCGCAGTGTGACACTGCAGCCTCTCAGGTGACTACCGTAGATTATTTTTACACTCACAGAATCATCTTCTGGAGTGCCAGGACAAACGTTCTTCCCCTCATTCCTCCTTTAATCCATCCTCTTTTGTTTCTTTAACCTTTATACTATCATTTTCTACGTCCTTGCTTATGAAATAATTCCCTTCATTTTCACCAATCGAAATTTACACAATCCTGTACATATTTTACAAATGACAACTTCAGCACACACATCTTCACAAGACACCTTGTTCCTCATCCCATTTCTCTTTAGTTTTTCATACTCCAAAGTGGTGTGTGTTATTCTCAGCACTGTAAATTTTCCCCCCACATTCTTCTTCTTCACATGCAATATGTCTTCATATTTATGTTGTTTTCTGTGCCTTCAGTGCTGTCAAAGGTTACCTCTGCCACCCACTATCTTACTCATGCTGTTTTCTGTATATGTACATACACACCTCTGTATTCTGCCCAATCTCAAACCCTTCAGCTGCTGCTGCTGGTTTCCTGCACTTTAAACTCTGAGTTCCTCTCTGGATCAGAGAAGAGCTAAACAAACATAACTTTTTTCACTAATTGAAGCTGTAGTGTTTTGAGGACTTCATCATATACAGAGGTTGGACAATGAAACTGAAACACCTGGTTTTAGACCACAATAATTTATTAGTATGGTGTAGGGCCTCCTTTTGCGGCCAATACAGCATCAATTCGTCTTGGGAATGACATATACAAGTCCTGCACAGTGGTCAGAGGGATTTTAAGCCACTCTTCTTGCAGGATAGTGGCCAGGTCACTACGTGATACTGGTGGAGGAAAACATTTCCTGACTCGCTCCTCCAAAACACCCCAAAGTGGCTCAATAATATTTAGATCTGGTGACTGTGCAGGCCATGGGAGATGTTCAACTTCACTTTCATGTTCATCAAACCAATCTTTCACCAGTCTTGCTGTGTGTATTGGTGCATTGTCATCCTGATACACGGCACCGCCTTCAGGATACAATGTTTGAACCATTGGATGCACATGGTCCTCAAGAATGGTTCGGTAGTCCTTGGCAGTGACGCGCCCATCTAGCACAAGTATTGGGCCAAGGGAATGCCATGATGTGGCAGCCCAAACCATCACTGATCCAACCCCATGCTTCACTCTGGGCATGCAACAGTCTGGGTGGTACGCTTCTTTGGGGCTTCTCCACACCGTAACTCTCCCGGATGTGGGGAAAACAGTAAAGGTGGACTCATCAGAGAACAATACATGTTTCACATTGTCCACGTTTGGCATTGGCATGAGTGACCAAAGGTTTGGCTATAGCAGCCCGGCCATGTATATTGACCCTGTGGAGCTCCAGACGGACAGTTCTGGTGGAAACAGGAGAGTTGAGGTGCACATTTAATTCTGCCTTAATTTGGGCAGCCGTGGTTTTATGTTTTTTGGATACAATCCGGGTTAGCACCCGAACATCCCTTTCAGACAGCTTCCTCTTGCATCCACAGTTGATCCTGTTGGATGTGGTTCGTCCTTCTTGGTGGTATGCTGACATTACCCTGGATACCATGGCTCTTGATACATCACAAAGACTTGCTGTCTTGGTCACAGATGCGCCAGCAAGACGTGCACCAACAATTTGTCCTCTTTTGAACTCTGGTATGTCACCTATAATGTTGTGTGCATTTCAATATTTTGAGCAAAACTCTGCTCTTACCCTGCTAATTGAACCTTCACACTCTGCTCTTACTGGTGCAATGTGCAATCAATGAAGACTGGCTACCAGGCTGGTCCAATTTAGCCATGAAACCTCCCACACTAAAATGACAGATGTTTCAGTTTCATTGTCCAACCCCTGTACATATTTGAGCTATGGCTGAGTTTTTGTATGTGCACATAAAATTACCATTAACTAAGAAAGGTGAAAGTCACATACTGTCTCTTTTAGGTTTTACTCTCACGTAGCCTCGGCCTCATGGCAGGTTCGGTCCCATTTGTTGTTGAAAGCGCTACTTTGCCAGAAACAGCAGGGGCAGAAAGGAGAACTGATGTCAAGAGAGCAAGACCTTGCTTTTACAGGCCGGTGATGGCAACTGTGACCATCAGCAGGATGGCAAACCTTCCACAAATGTTGCTAAGACAGCAACAGCGACGGTAATTGAAGAATTATGTTGACTGCTGTGCATGAGATACAGCGGGTAAAATAAGTACTGAACATTGTCCTCAGTTTGAATATTTCTAAAGGGACCACTGACAAAAAATGTACATCAAATTAACAAATCTTTTGGGATATTGTTGATAAAAATTTAAATAATAAACCAGCATGGATTTTAAAGCAATATTAGTCCCAAACACACAGCTAAGGAAACTCTTAATCGGTTTTAGAGAAAGAAAGTCAAACTGCTAGAATGGCCCAGTCAATCACCTGACTTCCAATTGTAAATCTATGGAAAGAACAAAGTGCATGGAAAAGACCGAGAAAACATTCAAGATTCGAAGACAGTTTGCAGAAAAAAATAAGACATGAAGTCGTCATAATTAAAAAAGGCTTTAAAAAGGCTTTTAAAAAGGCTCCACAAAGTACTGAATTCTTTTCTCCATATGTGTTTAACACTCATTCCTTTTTTTTTTACACATAACTTAATTTATGGACTAATTTGCTTTCATTTATTTGTATGTGTGGATTGCTTGCGTTGTTGCTGATATACAGTATGAATTTTATGTCAACAGCCCCATTAATAATATTTAAACTGAAAAAAATGTGTTGCTTGTCAAATAACACACACAGGATGTGCCATGTTGAAGTGCACTGAGACGCACAGATTACTGAACTTCGGCAACATGTAGTTGTTTAATCACGAGCAGCAACGCTGCGTTGAGCCCAGCCAAGGTCTGAACTGCAGAGAACAAAAGCGATGAATAAAAACTCTGAATACCAGAATTAACAGTATTTTTATTATCATGACAGCTCCCAGGAAGTAGTTTGAGAACGCCAGTGCTCGAATTCACCAACTTCTTCTATTGTTCCATAATACCACACCCCACCAGGCAGGTATTCATAAAACAAAAACTGACAGAGACTGAGACCTATTTGGCTATTAATTCCTGATAATCAAGTGGTTCCCTGACTTGATCTTTTTGATCAAAATTATTAACTTTGTTAATAATTGCTTTGACACTTACTAATAGTTATTCATAACCCTACCTAAAAACCCTAAATGAACACAGGAACTGTATAGAAACTGTATAGATTGAATGAAAAAGTATGACGCAGCAAAGCTGGGAAGTTGCATCCCAGCTGAGTTGATTGCTTGGCTGGAAAAACCAGCACATGTGGAGACCTTCATTCTCTACGCAGCAACATGCTGAGTAACACTAGGCTCTGATATACAATTAAAAGAGGCTTCGTATGACAATACAATCAAAAAAAGAATCAACCAAATGCCAGATGGCTTTGAACCAATGCGCCGCTGGTATCAGACGCACCATATGCTGATAATTCAGACATTACAACAGAGGATTGAACCATATTTTTCATAAGCGTCCAGACACCAGGAACTTCAAACTGGATTCAAGACAAATATATATTTTTTTTTATTATCCATGGCTCTTGTAGGCTTGCTTTGTATTCCCAAAATATGCTGGTTTACATAAAGAGCAACAGGAGTTTATGCTTTTCTTTTAAGCAGTACTTTGTTAGCAGATCTTCAGTAGAACGTTGCATAAAAGAATAATCAGAACACCATATGTTTCATTCAATTTGACTCAGAAAACTGACATAAAATACATGTATTAAAAAAGATACACTGCTTGTCCAAAAAAAAGTCACCATGTGGATTTAACAAAGCAAATAAATAAGAGCCTCCCATTAGATGCTTACCGTATGGATGATTATGTTTCAAGTGGCAACAAGTTATTGAACCCTAACTGGTGGAGTATGTAGCTTGTTACTTAAACCAAGTTGGAAAACACATCATGTGGATGTGGAAAAGATACTAATCTATCTCAGTAGATTAAAATTATTGACATGCATCAAGCAAAGAAAACATCAAAGGAGATTACTGAGATGACTAAACTTGGGTTGAGAACTACCCGAAGCATAATTACAAACTGGAAGGATAGTTGGGAACCATCAACCATGCTGAAGAAATGTGGTGGGGAAAAAAATCCTGACTTGTCAAGAAGGTTTTGGTTTTTGTTGAGATCAGTTTGCTATGGAACATAAAGATAGGACTCTGGAGCAATGAAAAGGAGGATTTAATTATAGATTAACACAACGTAGCACATTTTTATTTACAAATAACCTGAAAAATGTAGCATACATTTGTCCTCCCTTCGTTTTGATGCCTTTAAATTAAATCCAGTGCCCTGAGAAGTCATCAAATCAGAGCAGCAGTGTGTAGTGGACTGTGGCTCAGTGGGAAGAATCTTGCAATGGGAAAGTTGTGGGTACGATTTAAGGTTGGGCGATTGGACGAATTTATCAACCTTCGACGATAGGCTGAGCCCTTCATAGGTCGTTTTTTAAGAGCGGTGATTTGCGGTTTGTTTGGCCTGGGGATCAAGGGCAAAACATTTGTCTTCTTTGTCCCTAGTGTGGTTTAATGGCCTTCTTCTTTAATGCCCACCTTCTTTTGTTTTTGTTTTTCCAAAGCTACACAGCAAATTGTTAGTCAAGCATGGCAATTTCTTCCATTTCAGGTGACAAATTCCTACATTTCCCACACTTTCCGCCATGACGCCATCAGACAGGGAGGCAGAACTAATTTGCCAAGTGGCTTTGGTAAAACAAAAAGAAAAGAGAAGGTGTTAAAAGGCCATTAAACTACACCAGGGACGAAGAAGGGACTGTCAGTGCGGAGCAGAGTGGCAGTAACGCTGCGCATATCCGCAAGCGGCTGCTCGGAGCAGTGTGTCACATATAAAACAGTTCCTTGTGGAGACTTTTTCCCATCGAGCAGTTTATTGTGTGACACTGTGTGCGCAGTCGAAAAAACAGAGCTTTGCGCGGACATGTCCGGCAGACGTCTGTTTTGAGTCAACGCATACATCTGTGCAGTCAAGTACGTGCAACTTTGTTTTGCTTTTTACACCCTGAACACACTATGACTACCATGAAAAATGGTAGTGTCAGGATCATGCTATGGGGATGCTTGTCTTCATCAGGGACATGAAAGGTGGTCAGTTGATGGAAAGATGGACGAGGCAAAATACGGGGTAGTCAGCGGCAGCAAAAGCCCAGAGACTGGGACAGAGGCTAACCGTCCAGCAAGACAACATTGCTCAACATGGCCAAAAGAAACCCAGGTACCATGTTCGTTCCACTTTGTGTCGGTCTGTGACAGAGAAATCCCAATAACATAGATTAGAGATTGTGGTTGATATGTCACAAAATGCAAAGTGATTCAACAGGTATGAATATATTTATAAAACACTATAGACACCTTTCCACCAGGCATTAGGGTGGTATAAGTGATCATCTGTGGCAGGGGTATCCAAAGTGTGGTTTGGAGGCCATTTGTGGTTTTGTATGACCGCCACCACCATTTTTACGTTGATATTTATACTGATAAGAGGCTTTTAAAAAAAGAAGCAGGGAAATTAGTATCTACTTCAAATAGTAAAAGGTTAGGTACATCAAAGTATTCATCTTTAAATTATGTAAATTTTGGCTTTCATTTTACTTTTACAGTAAAAAGGCCAACAAACATGGGGTGGAGGGGCTGCAGCGTGAGGCGTGAGAGGGTTGTGTCCTCTTCTTGGATGTGGGGTCATTGGCATTTGGATCGGCTGAGCAGCGATGGTACAGCTGAGCTGGATAATGTTTCTCCCTGGGCTATCGTTGCAGTGGCGGTGATGTGGTGTGTTTTTGTGGTTGCGGGGGATGTTGTGGGGAATGCCAGCCCTGGTTGCTTGCCGCTGGCCGGGGACCTCTTGCCGGGTGAGTTTGTCCCTTCTTGGTGTGGGGTTGGGGGGTTCGTTGTGGGCGTGGTGCTCGGTGGTGTCATCCCTGTTGCGCTCGTGGGCAGGGGCTGGGGTACCCTTGCGCAGGGCCCTTGCCGTGCCACGTTCAGGCATGGGGACGGTCTACCTGTCTGCACCCCCGGAGGGGAGGGGACCACCTCCTGGGTCCGGGGGCTGGTTGCCCCTATGGGGTATCGGCACCTGGACCTGGGAGTATAGAGTATGTATGGGGAGTGTGAGTGAGTGTACGACGTCCATTGTTGTTTGTCTTTACGTTGGGTGCGAGTGTTTTTATGTATACACATGAGGGTGGCAATGTGTGATTGTGACTCTTTGTGTGTCAGGGTGGGTATTGGACTGCACGCTCTCCTAGATCAGTTTAGGCCCCCTATCAAATGTGGGGCCTATTTCCTCCCCGCCACACTACCTGCCGGCGGTTGGTGTCTCTTTACGAGGACGTACTTGTGGTTCTTGGTGTCCGGGGCTGGGCGCTTTGGTGTGTGCTGGCTCACTCTCAGTGGCTGCTTGCCGGGGCCTGGACCCCTGGGCTCTGTCGGGCCTCTGCTTGGGGAGTGTTGTGTCCCGGAGTCTCGTGTCTCTGGGTCCATGGCTGAATCTGGTCGGGCATAGACGGCTGCCGGCGGGGCCTCTGGGCTCGTCGCTGCAGCTCCCTGGGTCTTCTGCACTCTGGCTGCTGGGTGGTTCCCCTGGGACTCTCCCCTGTTCTTCTCTGGGGGGTTGCAGTGGTTCTCCTGGGGTTCCTGTGGTCTCGGGGGGCCTTTAGATTTCTATGGCTCGCATCTCCTCTGTATCTGTCCCAGGTCCAGGGGGGCAGGTCAGTGGCTCCTTTTTGACCCACTTCTCTCTTCCGTGCTTCTTATTTTTTTCTTTTTCGTACCTGTCTCCGTGTCTGTAACAATTGAAATAATCCCAAAGCAGTTTCTAATAAAGTTTTTTTTCTTTGTTACAAATATCAATCAGTGCTTTAAAGCGTTAGCTGTAATGCTCCAGTTGCGAAAGTAAATCTGTTGGGCTTTTCTTGACACTCAGACAATTCTGAGCGCTACTCTGGCGGATAGGACTTAGTTAACGAAAGAAAAAAAAAAAGTGACTTTTGCTGAAAGGGTGATGTGGGCACACCCATTCATAAAAATTTACCCACATCTCATCCTTGTTGCTCACAACAGACAAAAAAAAGTTCTAGACCAAGAAAATAGAAGTTAAAATACTAAGAAATAAAACATTTGGCAATAAAATTATTTTTGCACACAACCTAATAATTTTGGGCATAGTGTCAATAAGTCTGGACATCAATGAATGGTGTACCCAGAGTACAAAGAATAATGAAAACCTCTGTTATGGTAGAAAGAATAGTAATGGAGCCTAGTGAAGTAAAACAGCAAAACGTTTTTGCCACAGACATAGGTTGTAGGTTCCCCCCAAAGACTGTTGCAGGTATTCAGTTCAATATTCTATTCAAAACTATGCAGAAAAAACTGTTGCACACTATGCCCCCGATCTCTTATTGTTCCTCCAAAATGTTATTTTTAAATTTTAGCTTTTAGTTATTTTGTTAGTTTCAGGTGAGGTCTTTAATAACTTAAACAAAGGTTTGGACAGTTCAGTAAGACCATTTTGTTGCTTATACTTTCGTTCATGTCCTCCTATCCTACTTTTCATTCTGCCCACCTCTTAATACAAATATTCTGTGAAAGTTTAAGCCACAGTGGCTGTCTGCACGCTGTGTCCCAGCCTACATTTTTAATTTTTCCTTATCATCCAACTGCCACTGATATTTCATGTAGGTCAGTAAAGAGGCCAGCCACAAAACACACTCTCCCTTTCTCTCACTGACACACATACACACACACACACAGACACATATTCTAATGCAGTGTGATAACATAAAATTCAGTATGAAGCCTTCAGTCAAAATACACATCAGGATACGGATATGGGCCCATTCAGAGTTTGAGCAGAAGCACAGTGCATATAAAGCTATGATCATTCCTTGTGCACTTCCTGGCTGTACAGTATGAGATTGTATATAAATAACTATAATAAAGTGTAATAAAAAAACACCATCGCAGGCAGCATCACAGACTTGGGACTTGACTCTCTCGTGTGACAGCCTAATAAGAAGTCTGTAGTGATCTAACTATGGTATATGTCAGAGACAAGCTTTCCAAAAGCCCTCTCTGGGTAGATTTAAACCCTGTTCACACACTCACAAGCATGCTGGCAGTTCAGCAGCTACTCACACGCAAGCTACCCGCAGTGATTAATAAATCTTATTCAGATCACACGGCTCTGATGAACTTGGTTGACATAGGGGGTCTGCAGCCTGTCGAGGCAAGTGACGCACTTTGTCCCTCTCTCATTCAGTTCATCCCTACCTCACTTGCTTTTCATCTTTGTCTTTTTGCTATCCTCTTCTTTTCATTCTCTCCTCTACCCTGCATGCCTTGCCCCACCGATCTCTTTCTTGTATTTGATCTCTTCATAATTCAGCAGGAGCTGATGTGAAAGAAAGGCTATTAATTGCAATGATAAGGGTAAAATTGAAGGAGACGCACAGATCAAAGGAGGGTTCAGTTTTGTATTTTCTGATCACAGGCAGACTGCTGTGCTCTTTTCTGGGCTCTTTTAACTAAACAAGCTGGACCAGAGTATTTTAGGCATGTGTGCATGTGTGGTTTGATCTGTTGCTTAAAACAAAACAAAACATTGTACAGTGTTTGAATAAAAATGTACTCCGTTTTCTCTAATAGCTTTGACTTGGTAAGGGTCACGTGGAGCTAAAGCTTATCCTGGACGAAAAGCGGGACACACTCTGGACAGGTTGTCATCGCAGGGACACACATGACGGAAAACAATGAACATTGACTTGTAAGTGAAAAACCCATGCATGCACATGGAGAAGTGAAAAATAAGGCTAGGATATGAATGCAAAAACACTAAATTAATGTACAGTCCCTTATCTGATTTCATTTCTTCACAATTTTATATGCTACCATCGGGTGTTTTATTCAGAAGGCATTTTTTTTCACAACTATGTTAATGACTAAATTCTGTATTGTTACGTCTCCTCATGACCCACGACTTGTTGATGCACTTTTCAACTGTAATATAGATATTAAGTCATAGATGGCAACGAATCTTCTGAAAACACTATCAGGACAGACCAGACGTTTAGTAGAGGTATTAGCACAGACCCTTAGAGAGAAACTCACAGTGCAACCCTAAAGATCAGGTCAAAAACCTTGCTGTCATCAGTTTCAAATACCGCGTTAAAAATGTTTCAAGTTGAAGAACATTTCCAGTGTTCAACCGTGTCTCGTTGTCCAATTCAGAGACTTTGGTTTACACTTTTAGTATGTTTTTAAGGTTAGGTTAATGTTTATTTCAAATACATTCACATATTTCATTTTCAACTCATTATTATAATGCATTACACCCATTTTAAAGTCTCTGTATTGGCTGCCTGTCCATTTAAGGATTGATTTTAAGGTTCTCTTACTAGTATATATCCTGCAGACCCCCGAGGCCCCTAAGGTCTTCTGTTGAATCCTAAAGTGAGAACTAAGACACATTGTGAGGTGTCAGGGGTCTACTATGCCCCTCACCTGTTGAGCAGCCTTCCTGAGGACCTGAGAGCTGCTGTAAGTTTATGTTTTACGGCAAAAGCATCTATTCATTCTGCCTTATTTTCTTCCTATTATCTTATCTCACCTATTATCTGGATTAGGATCTATTTATATTTTAGGATTTTATTACTATTTAACCTATTTACTGTTTTCGTAGGTAGTCTCATTTCTTGTTGATATTAATATTATTATTATTATTGGTAATTTAAACACATTTACCTCACCATTTTGGTTTTCAGGTTTCATTTTAGTTTTTCTGTAAATGACTTTTTTTCAGCAATATTTACAATCTAAAGAACCATTTTGCTCAGGTTCCTACAAAGTAAAGACTTACAAGACCCTTTGCAAAACCAATTTAATTTATCAAATTTATAAACCTTAACATTTAAACCTTGCTATAAGGTTAAACAGCCACAATTTTAGTTATATTCTTAGGTTTTAAAACAAAGAAATGTTTTTACAAAAAAGATAGTAAATATATTTGCTTAAATTGAGCTATTTGTCCCCAAATAAAGAAGGTCTTTCTGTGTAATTTTAGTGTCAAACACTGCTCAGTTTTATCTAGGTTTTGGCCAAAGAGGATAAGAGTTAGCGTAGAGCGCCAAAACAGCCACATGTGGCTCCAGAGCCGCAGGTTGCAGACCCCTGATATGCACAGGGAGCTGTGTGCTCTTTGGGGGGAGACCCGCAGCTGAGTGCAGACACGGACAGGGAGCTACAGCCAGTCACCAACACAGCCACACTTTCACTGTTCTTTTACCGCAAACCTCATTGTAAAGGGTAAAAAGCTGTCTATTATTGAAAAACCAAGTTTGTTAGATCATGGAAATAACGTGCACAGCCTACTCTATGGTTTTACAAGTCACACACATGAACACAGGTAACCATTGAAAAAAAAAAAAGGCCTTTACATGGCAGGCTGGACGATGCTGTGTGTAGCAATCCCAATAACTATGGATGAGCGAGAAGCGTTTTTTTCCAAGATATTTTGTGATACATGTAATAAAAATGAGAATAAAAGGAAGCAATGCAATCTTTTTGGTTATAAATATATAACTGCACACAGCCTGAAGCCTCACAAACAACTATTGCTGTAAAACTGTGTATACCATAGGTAAGGTAAGTTTATTTATATAGCGTATACCATACCATGTTTATTCTTATATCACTTTGAAAAACAACACATGATTGACCAAAGTGCTGCACAAAAATTCAAAGTTTATCACTATTATCACGTAATGATGTATTCTTATCCCTATATTTTTATTTCTCCCATACACAGTTAGCAGCCATCTAAGTCATTGAGCATTGTAGCTCATGAGCCTTCAGGGTCAATTAAGTATTGTCAAAGGAGCTCTTGCAGACAAAAACAACTGATTAAGTCAATCAAAGGAGCTATGAAGCATAGACCTGAAGTGCCTCCTTGTATTTTAAGACTGACCAGTGGAGGCCATAGTTTATAAATGACACATTTTTACTCTGATTCTATGCGTATCATCTCCTGTTTGTGTGAAATTTGAAATCAATCACCACCTCATCTGCCTAAATAAACGAGCCACTGCCGCTATACAGATGGTGGTTTGAAACAGCCCTTCTGCACCACCAGAATCTATTACTTACGTTGTCATAATGTGGCTGTTTACAATGGCCACTAACAAAAATATTATATGCACAGGCATAATGCAGACATGGGATAAAAGGTCTGCTTGTGATTACCTTTAATGGAAGAGACTTCTCACTGCAAGGACTGATGGGTAGAGACTGAAGACTGCTGGCTGGACTCGTCTCTGTGCTCTGCAAAAGACAATCCCAAAAACATGAGAAAAGAATCAAAATTATCATGTAGAGAAAATCTTTTAGAGTAGCTCTCAATACTTTATTTTATGAGGAAAGTGCAGCTATCTGCATTATTTAGCACTGTCTTTGAACTTTGTTTTGTTGTTAAACCATATAGGAGAAACACTGCATCTCAAGCATAAATCGCTACAATATAACTGTTTTCCCAAATATCTGACAGACAATTTTACATCTGTTCTACTGATCTCAGCTGGAGTCACTTTTGATTGAACAAAAAGACAAAGTGGGCAACACGGCTTCTTTTCTTTTTTTATTTCATGGGTTTTCTTTCATATTCTGTGGTTTCGTCAAGCGTGATCAGATATATTCGGCAACAAACAAAACTGTCAACAACTAGGCACAAAGCAAAGTCTGAAACACACACAGGTCCCATGCAGACATGCATTCAGGTGACAATAAATGGACATGCATGCACTAAGTAACACAGGTCTGCAGTTGCTGGTCTAACTGTTAGCTGTAAAGGATTAAATGTGGCATATGCAAGAGGATGTGGATCCTTCTGCTAGAGATAGTTTAGGTAAGCTGCCTACACAAGTCTTGGTGTTAGTTACGAATAAGTTTCAAGGTTTTTAGGCTTTGTTCACATGAAAATTGTTGTTTTTCCACAAAACCATTTCAATCCTTTCTAAATAGGTCCTTATAAACCAACATCATTCCTAAAAGTGTCTACATCCAAACAAAAAAGCAACCCAGATATGGGTAAATATGTGTGTGGTCATTTAATGCAATCACAGGAGCGCAACAAAAACAAAGGACGAGGCAAAAATGGCATCCATGAGACTCGAAACGAATTTATGAATGTTTTATTTCCAGCCACATGTTGACCCTTTAAAGATTAATACTGTGTGTAGTTGGGTAGGACAGACCACCATACCAAGATTACACTTAAAAATACACTTTTTAGGCCAAATCCCAGATAATATAGTGCTTTGACCTACTTAAAATAAGTTGGGGGAAACATTGGAGTCCAAATCTTTGCACAGTAAAAACTTGATGTTTTATTGGTTTGGCTGACCTTTTAAAGACACACACCTCCCTATCAGAATTATAGGTGTGCTATGGCGCCAGGCCATCAATGTGTCATCTGTGATCAATGATTTTCCCTACATAGAGAGACAGCCGTGCACTCACTGACGCCCACACCCACAGCATCCCTCCTTCCTTCCTTCTAAAACACAAACACATCCTCTTAAGGTCACCTCTGTCCCACAGCCCTTAACACACAACTGTCCCTACAATTAGATGTGGCTCAGTAAAAAGCCCCTCAGATTTAAGAATTGGTTGCCGGGGAGCCATGAATTTAATGACTTGCACTGCACTGAAACTGAATGTCTAGAGATGATGAATGGCTTCAGAAAGAAAAGCAGGTTTTGTAGTTTGATGCACACCTTTAATCACATACGTCTCTTAAATCAAGAAGTGAAAGCCTTAAAATAAGAGAAGGGACATTCATTTTCACTCCCTCTAATTGACTTTAGAGTTTTTATAGGACAACAGCCTCACTTTCAAAATATCACGCATATCATAGTTCCTGAGTCAACATGGTGGAAAGACAAGAATGGAAATTTTCTGCTTATAACTGAGCCATACTCCAGCATGGTGCTGTTTTGAATTTCTCCAATTATGGTTCCTACACAGGTTTCATGTAAAAATGTCATACTTTTTGCAATCAAATTCCAAAAGTTGCCAGTATTGTTTTTTTAACAGATTTTAAAGAATAACAGTTATAGTATAAATTTACAATGTATATTTCTACAGTGGACAAGATTTTAAATATGGAGCCTGCAAAAATAAAGACGGATGGACGGACGGACGGATGGATACAAACTATTTCCTTATCCAACCCTTAAACAAATCAGGAAAATAAAATTCACAAATGTATCACTCATTATCTGATAACACTGGAATCCTAAATGCATCAAACTGGCTCCTGTTTAAAAAAAACTCCTGATTACTAAAAAAGTGAAGCTATTCAGGATTAGAGTCGAACAACAGACTTGGAACGGCCAGAGGATGTATAGATTCAAAGCCATGTACAAAAGAGCTGGGAGTATGTACTGTAACAAATGGGACATCACACTTTAGTTAGAAACCATGGCTGACGTTGACAAATGGGGATCATTGTGTGAAGTTGCTTTTACGCACACATGAGACAGCAGCAGTTTAGAAATGTTCCCTCCGTGCAGCCAAGAGGATAAACTGCTGAAAGAGAAATAATTTAGGAGCAGACGGAGCATGGCTGGCCAAATGTGGAAAGCTAACACTGGAAATACTAAGAGGTGCTGTGATATCAGGCTTGTGGTCATCTACATTTGTGACATCACTGATATTTTTCTGTTGTTTTTAATTAGCTAATCTTTGGACACCACTTTGGAAGAAATCAGAACCAGGCATTTTCATTTTCATAGTTTCCTTTCAAACAGATTTATGGCAACATTTCCCTATCATGGTCCTAAATGTTTTAAATGTTAAACTGTTTCTACACAGCTAGTTTAAATTGATGGGTCACTAATAAGCTCCTGCATAACCGGATGATATTCAGTTCAGGAAATTCCCCCTATTGTCAGAGGACAGTACTATCAAGAATGAGTGGTCCTGTCACATAACTTCTGATTTCCTGAGTGATGTTTTTAAGTCACAAAGCTAGGTCTGATTCTTCTGATTTGGACTTTTCACCTTGGAAATACAGGACTTAGCAGAAAATAGGTGGAACCTGTTTCACTGTGAAGAGTGAAATGGTATTTTATAATTACGTGCAGAGTATTCAGAGCTATAAATGCCAGAGGGATACACTCCAACAAACGCCTAACGTGACTTGACAGAGAGAATAATCTTCTGTTTTTGGCTGAAAATATGTTGCAGTTAACATCTGCCTTCTTAACACTGGTATAACATCCTGTGACACAAATCTGGGCTTACCCATAACAGTATTATATTCTACTGTACCCACTTGTGCAGGCATGAAGCGCACTACCACTAAAATTTAAAACTTAAACTTAGCAAAAATTCTTGTTACTTGTAAAAATATTTAATAAATAATTTTTAAGGTTAAGCATGTATGCAGTTCAATTTACTTACAACCAATCTTTTAGCAGTGCACAACTGATTTTTAAAACAGACCTGATGGTGTCAGTGATTAGCTGTACATGTTGGCATGCTAACGTCAGCTTTACCAAGCTCTGTCAGTCCGTTGTTGTAGTCCGTTAAAGCTGTTCTTTACCACAACAATAATGTTCTGATTTCTAAAGCAGCTGTTAACAATGACTCAGACCAATAAACTCCTCCTTCCAGCAAATGAACAAGAGCAACACACTTTGCAGCCATTCTTCTCCAAAATCCAAAAATTAAAGTCATTTTTAACCAGTTCAACTCTAAAACAAAAGCTGAGGTTTGGAAGTGCAGTTTAAACGAATGTAATAAAAAACTCCAAACATATCTGCAAAACTAAGGCATAACTGATAATCGGAAACAAATATAAATCCATTTGACCAAGAATATTCTGCCAAACACACACAAAATAAATAAAAACAGTCAGCACAGTCTGATGGTGCACATGGGAGCCAAGCACTGAAACATCAGTTTCAGTGTACTAATGTCCTAGTAAAACATCCCTTCACTACCCTTTCTAAAGATGGCACATTTCTAGTGGCTTACACTTGGCACAATGTACAACAGCACAAAACGGCAGACTTATTTTTAGGCTGGCACATAATAAAATACTAGACATTTCAAACACAGCTTGTTTATGCTGAAGGAAGTGTAAATCTCACACAATGCAGGTGTGGTGATTAGAAACCTAACACCAGGTGTGCAGGGAAAGAAGAAAGCAGCAACAACAACAAGCCATGCAACAGACTACAGAAATACAGCAAGAATACCAAAGCAAAACACACAGACATTAAAACCCAAAAACCATGACAGCAACATAATTTGCAAGTTAATGATGCAACAAAGAAACCAAAGGGCACAAAGTGTCTCCTCTTTCATATTCATGCTGCTGTGCTCCCATTCTCTCTCCTGCAACTTCATCATCCCTTTAGTTTATGTCACTCAATTTCATGTGTCTTTTGCTTCTGTCTCTGTGGCCCTTGGAGAAAAAACAAAGAGCCATGAACAGCAAACAGATCAGGAGAAAGCCGTACGTGTGGCTCGGTGGGCCGCAGTTAGCTGCTCGCTTTGATCTTTTGCAGACTGTAGAGGTACTGAAGTGAGATTTTTCTTAGGTTTGTTTTGTTGCTTTTTTAAAGGATTTTGTCAGGTTCGGGATCAAGTTGCTCCCTTCCTTACTTTGCACCATATCACACCCAGGGATTACTTTTCCATCCCAACTGACTAAACTGAACCCATTTATAGTCACTACAACAATTTCATTCAGAGCTAGTTAATATTTCTTGTTTATTTTTGTTGTGTTGCATATTGCTCTATTTCCCTAACTAGCCAACTACTTTAATTAATTCTTGAGGTAATTGCATTGCTCAAATCTTTCAATTTAATTCACTGAACTCATTTGATTAAACCTTTATTACTACCCCTCAATTTTAGCGCAGTTACAATCTCCACTCGAGTGAGTTGACTCGGGAAATATAACAGATAATGACCCCTTCATCAGACCAGAATACCTATAAGCGAGCTGGTATTATTTATGGGAGTCATATAAACCCACCTCCATACAAGAGACTATGGGTAAATCATAGATTATTATTTTAAATCATTGGCTGTCGAAGCGTGTATGGCATGACAAGTGTTGTATACAAAGTAATTTGTTGCTCATTTTTATTCTCCAAAATAATGACGACCAAAGAGACCAAAAATGCAAATGTACAAAACAACAATGGAGCAAAACAACTAGAACTTTTTGTGACTTGGTTTAAGGAGAAAATACGGAGCCCGTATTTTCCACCTAAACTAGTGGAAATCAGTGCTCATGCTTTACTAAACTATGCACTGCCATGTACATCACAGCTTGTAGTATGACTTTATTTTTGTTACACTGAGATAAAATGTTTAAAATGACGGCAGCAGCTAACGTTAATGCAACAGATGTCACTGGGCAATCAGCATGCATGGATTGCGAAATGGGGCATGCAGTTTATCAAAAGGTGCAGAAGGATTGCAGAAAATGAGAAGACAGTCTTGTAATCCGTGCGCACAGATTGCAAAACTGAGCGCACGGTTTAGTAAAGCGTGAGCACGGATTTCCACCGCCTTTGTCTCTTTTTACTCGCCGACACTTGCCGGTCTCCGTAAGAAATTAATTAAATATTTTTTTAAATGCTAATTTTGGCCCCAATGGATCACAAAACAACACAATCAACAAAAACATACACATATTTTGAAACTATTTAGCCATTTTCTGCTCCCCCTGACTTAAACCTTTGCGGTGAGGCAGTGTTCGCTCTCTGTATTTGTGATGGGACTTGTTCCACTACAGCATGTGTGGGACAGACCTGAGCCAAGTGAAACACGTTAGTGTTTTCATTGAAATGTATTGATATGGATGAAGTGTGTGATATTTTACTATAGAATTGTTTAAATGATTTTTATAAACCATACAATTAGATACATTTTATTAAAATAAAGCTACACTGTAAATCTTGAAATTAAAATAAAGCTCCACTCTTATTTGGTTCTTTAAATGCAATAAATGTATCAGGTATACGGACTCAATAAATATCGTGAATAAAATATGAACCTAAAATATTAAGTTATGATTTTTTTTCCATCATCAGTCTGCCGTTTTCTTTCCTCATACAAACGCATCAGTCTGTAGTGTGATTGTGTCTTAAACTGAGTCAACAATGATGCTCAGACTATCGCTCCTTTCTGTTTTTAATAACACTGACTGGGATTATGTCTCCACAAAAGCTTCTGCAAAATAGCATTTCAAAAAACATTAATGTTTGCTTTCAAATCACTACTATTAACGCCGTAGCCAAAATTCTAGTCAACTTCATAGTCAACCTCTCTGTCATTTCACATAAAAACTCAAGATTTCCCTTGGGCATGGTTTGAGCTAGAATGCAAAAAATAAGTTGTAATAAGCCCTTCTAAAACTCTAAAACTGGTTTTGGTGTATAACTCCAGTTAAAAACCTCAAAAAAAGAAATTATATTTAAAAGATAAAATTATGCTCCTGAAAAAATATTTATTAAAAGGCTGGAGTTGACCAAATGACCAACTAAAGACTAAAGAGACTTCATGAGTGGACAATTAACATGAACCTATGTTCTGCATGGTTAAACCTTGCAAAGCCACGGTTTTGCAACATTTTGAAGCTTTACTAAGTGATCATTAACATTAATCAAATCTAAAGTAATGTGAAGGTACTTTTACTGAATTTAAAACGTTCATAATCAGATGGTCTCATTGCCTGAGATAACGCCAAACTTTGCACAGACTAAGACATTTAAGGAGCTGAGTTACAGTGTGTAAGAGAAGGATTTGTGTGTGAATTGCCTGCTTGTGTACATGGAAAGAGTATCATGGCAGACGCTTAAACACACATCACAGGTTCCTCCCCCAGAATTAGAATCTCATAAAATCAAACAAAAAGGAAGATATTAGAGAGATCATTTAAAAGTGAAAAGAAACCCACTTTGACAAGAGTTAATAAAGCTGATTAAACAAAGAATAAACAAAAAGCAAGAGAGGCACTGTTCACTTTGTTTCCAGATCAAATAGCTTATTATTTGCCAAACGCTTGTGCAAAACACTGTGCTTTTAGAACTTTATGTGTTCTAAACAAGGTTTTATGTTATAGACAAAACAAAAGCAGTACAAAATTGTAAAGTGGACAAAACGTACAGTATGCCAACTGTTTCAAATTTTTTAAACAACTTTTATCAACAGACAATGATAACATGGGTAAAATACAGTTTTCAAATGGTGGTTTACTATCTAAACTGAGGTAATTTCCCTCATTTTAAATCATGAATTTACCAGAATCAGCCACATTTGTTTGGGTTACAGTTTCATGAGCTATACCCAGGCTTGATTACTGCCTGACCTGTACAATCAAGCAACCACTTAAAAAGGAACTTTCCTGACAGCATGAGGCAGGCAGAAATATCTGAAAAAGCAACACAACATGCCTTGATCTAAAGAAATCCAAGAACAAAGGAGAAATAAAGTAATCCATTTATCAGCCTCGAAATGGGCAAATAAGCCATCTCCAAGGCTTTGGGACTGAAGCAAACCAAGATGAGAGTAAATCTTCACAGACGGTCAACCTTCCCAGACGTTTCCAGCTTATCAAACTTACTTGAAGTACATCAACGACTCAAAAAACCCCAGAAAAACATCTAAAGAACTGCAGGCTTCACTTCCCTTGGTTAAGGTCAGCGTTTAAGATTCAACAACAGGAAAGAGGCTGGACAGAAAAATCACATAAAGAAAAAAAAAAAACACCCTCATCATCTTCAGGACTTTTTTGGAAATATTCTGTGGACTGACAAGACAAAAGTGGAACTTTCTGGAGGCCGTTTGTCCCATTATATATGGTACAAACTATCACAAAATCTCAGAAAAAGATCATCATCCTGACAGTCAAACGTGGTGGTGGTAGTGAGATGGTCTGGTCCCGCTTCAGGACCTGAGAAACATGTCACAGTTAATGTAACTATAAATTCTGCTCTCCACCAGAAATCGCTGGAGGAAAAATCTACCTCTGAATGACTCAAAGCAAAAACAAGATAAGGTTTTGGAGTGTCCTAGTCAAAGTCTGGATATTAATCCAATTGGGACATGCCCAAACACAGGCCCTTCATTTTAGAAAACCTCTACTGTGGCTGAACTTAAGGAATTTTACAAAGACTGGGCCAAAATTCCTCCACAGCAATGAAAGAGTCTCATTATCGCTTAGCACTAATGCTTGATGCCAATCATGGCCGTTAGTTATTAGCTTTAGGGGACAATTACTTTCTCACATACGGCCAAATTGATTTGAAGAAGGATTTTTCCCTAATAAAACATATCATCTCTTCAAATTAGCATTTTATATGAACGTAGGTTCTTTTGTCTAATACTGAAATATGTTTGATCTGAATGAGAAATCTATCAGCAGTTAAATACTTTTTCCAGCACTGTAAATCCACATCAAAAGGTGACCATATGCTTGTTACAGTGAGAAAAGTCATCACCCACCTCCTGTAATGTCCGTCTCAGTCTTAAAAGCAGGGTTTTGACCACTGTGCATTCCTGCTGCATCAGTCTGAGCGGAAGGCTCTCCAGCCCTATAGGTAGAGGGTCATCTTCCTTCCCTAAACCAGACCCCACGCTGCATTCAGCTGGCAGCAGGCTGGTTGGTCGGCTGACTTCCCTGGAGAACAGTTAAGGAGAAATAAAAAAAAAAAAAATGTGATAACAGCATGAAGCAGTGTGAAAACAGGATCATTTACCTGGCCTCAGCTCTCCCTGCTGCTGTCCTCGTTGCCATTTGTGAGCACCGATAGTGTAGATGATACATTCTACAGTAATGTGACGATACCAGCTGTTTTGTGGTATCCAAGTAATTCCAAAAACCCTGGGTGATATTGTGCGTGACCAGCGAAAAAGGCACAGACATGGTGCAACTGTGTGACCGTGTGTGTGTTCAAGGAGCTCTCTCGGCAGACGAGATGTACATGAAAAACTTTAAATACACGGTTTACAGAAAGTAGGAAAAAAAAGCACATTTCTAAAACCAGATTACTAATTACCCTCTAAAACTCTGCACAGAGCATAGGAACTTTAAGGGTTTAAAGTCTAATTCATTCACATCAACACAAAAAACTTAGATCATCTTACCTTCAGCTTTAATTAACTTTACCATTTGAAAGCATGACCCATTAAAGAATAATTGGCACTTGTGAGCTAATTTTTGGAATGTGGTGAAGCTGCTTCTTGCTGCCTTGCAGCAAGAAGGTCCAACTGTATCACAGTCTGGTACGGGGGTTGCTCTGCCTCAGACCGGAAGGCGCTGCAGAGGGTGGTGAAAGTCACCCAGCACATCACCAGAGCACTACTTCATGCCCTAGAGGACATCTACAGAAAGCGGTGTCTGAAAAGGGCTAGGAAAATCATCAAGGATGCCAGTCACCCAGCACAAAGACTCTTCATCCTCCTGCCTTACAAGAGCCTCCAGACTAAGACCACCAAGTACTGGAACAGCTTTTTCCCCTCAGGTGTCACATTCCTGAATTCTGCCTCCTGACATCTGAACAACAATGACAGACTGTATCCTTATAGATACACAACAACAACATATGGACTGGAACATTATCACTTGCATTTTAAAACATGGACTTAAACACCACTTACTTGCACTGTCAGCCCACCATTGTATATATATACTGTATAGATAATCTACCTCTGTTATAGTCTGTACATTCATAACTTGTATATACTTATACTAACAGTTATAGCATATTCATGGATGGATGTAAACTCCATTTCGTTGCTTTGTGCTTGTGACATGTGCAATGACAATAAAGTTAAATTCTATTCTATTCTACGGATTTTGCATGTTCTCTCCATCCATGTAGGGGTTCTCACCAGGTACTCTTGCATCCTCCCAGTCTAAAAACATGTTAGCTTTATTGATAGCTTTAAAATGTACTTAGGAGTGTATGTGCATGGACCTGTATTCTGTGTGTCTGTGCATTTCCCTGTGAAGGACTGACAATGGTAAATGGACTGAACTTATATAGCGCCTTTCCAGTTATACAGACCGCTCAAAGCGCTTTACACTAGAGCCACATTCACCCAATCGCACTCACTAACACTCACACATTCATACACCTGGAATCAAACCCACAACCTTCTGATTGCAAGACGACTACTCTTCCTACTGAGCCACAGTCGCCTCAATCTGTCCAGGGTGTACCACACCTCTTGATGGATGGATGGATGGATGGATGGATGGATGGATGGATGGATGGATGGACTCTTTGATTTGTTTGACCTTCACCACAGATAGAATTTAGTAACTCTAAAGGACAGGTATTACAGACTTAAAAGTAAGATTTATTCTTCCTAAAAAAAAAAGTCTACAGCACTGTATATAACATAGGACAGATAAGGCAGCATTAGATCTTTAAAGTAAATATGAGACTAGACCAATATGATGTATTTCCAAAAAATAAATAAAAAGTCAAGACACTGGTCAAGGAGGCTGCAAGAGGGCCAACAACAACCCTGAAGAAGTTGCATTAATTACTAGCATCTACTGGTAAAGTTCTACATGTTACAACAATCTTCTGTATTCTCTAAAACGGCTATAAGTAAGGAGCAAGATTCTCAGACTTTTTCTTCTAAAGAAAATGGCTAAAATCTCTCAAAACTTTGTGGAAGAAAATTGTGCAAACACCCAACTTCAACTTTTGGGCCACAGTTTTAAACTATATGTTGTAACATCCATGTAAAGAATAAATAAATTTAAAAAAGCATCACCAAAAGAACACTATACCCACAGAGTGATGACGGCATCATGCTATGGAACTTGTATTTTGCATTGTGTAAATGTGGATAAAATTACGACCAGCACCAAGCCGGTACATAGCCATAAGGAAATGTGACAGAAAATCTGTTGGGTCACCTGGAGAGTGCCGTGGATGAAACTTGTCCCCACATCAAATCTGGTAGATTTGGAAAACATTTGTACTGCTGAGTGTGTAAATATTGGCAAATTATGATGCTAAAAGAATACTAGAAAAGAAGACTTTATACTGTATCTAAATCTGAAGCTGCTCAACAAACTGATAATTTATAAGTGTATTTATTTATTTTTCTCATTTTTGTCCTCTAATAAAGTTTTTCAGTTTAAGTCCATAAGATACATATCACAAGAAGGGTGGAAATGGCTTTGATGTTATTTATCAAAATTGGTTTTTTTTACATCACACAAAACTGGCATTTTAACTGGGGTGTGACACTTTTAAGAGCCACTGTTTACATTCATACATACTTTGACACATAAGGGCTATATTAAATGCTAACATCTGTATTACCTGGACAGACTTCATTACTAAATGGTAAATAGGTCAAATGTGAAAACCTCTTTGCATATGCCATCATAAGGAATTCAAAAGTAAACAACAAGAAAATCAACAGGAATTATCTTCCTATACCATTCCTATGACATGAAAAGGCAGATAAGCAGAAGTGTAATGGGAGTTTACAGTCAGCAATGGTATTTAATAAAAATTAAAGAAGCCTTTAAATTTTTAAACATTAAATTGGGGATGGAGATGGTATGTTGACTCTTGCCTCTGAATTTGTATGCTCTAAATAATACTAATACCGATGGGGTCTATACAACAAAGTACAATTTCATGATGCCTATTTTCCACAAGCACAGCTAAAGAAACCGGTTAACCAACAAAATAATTTAACATGTTGAAGTAACCCTAAATTATGCATTAACAGCTCCCTGCCAAATTGTGACACTTTGACATCAGCATACACATATCCACTAATTATGACATTTTGAAAAGGTGAGCTGTGAAATACCACCTTCTTTTCTGAAAAAGCACACAGACACCCTCTGAGTTCACACTCTGCATAACAAGAGACGGTGGAGAGGGAGTGATTGCGGTAAAAAGAGGCAGTCATAGTAGCACATGGAGCTCTTTATCATCAGGCGAGCATGTTGGCTTTGACTGATGGCCATTTAGGGGCGAGTGAGAGGAGATGAGAGGCCTTCTGTCTCATTCTCATAGAAAAATGAGCAAGTAAACAGCACTAGAGACTGTTAAGTCAGACAATAAATTATGTTGGAAACCCATTTTTTGGACCGAAATTAGACAATATCACAAAAATATAAATCACCTAGGGTAATTCAAAACTGTACATACTTAAAGGGTCTCTCTGCTTCTTTATACTTTTGTCTCCTTTTCTTTAAATCTGCTGCTCCTCCCTAAGCCAGCCCCACCTACCCTTCTTCTCAGCACTTGTCTACCAACTCTTTAGCGTTCCCTTCGCCCATTCGCGCCCCCCCCCCCCCCCTTTTGTCGTGACAACTACTCCACTGAGCTGATGCGGTATCAAAGCTTTAGGTAGCCCTCTGGGGATTCTGCTGAGCCGCTCAGACAAATGTAGAAGAAACAGACAGCCTTTTGAGGACAGGTGAACTGTGTCTGTCAAGAGGCTGTGGGTGTTTTTGTCCCCACTCTAAAACAGTAATGTTTGTAGTGTTTTGATCCTGTTTGACATCTCTGGATAAGGTGAACTATTGGCGTGTCTTTCTCTGTTGCCCCACATGCTATTCAATAGGGATGAGTTGAGCGAAAATAAATGACAAAAGATCCGTCATTTATTCTTCTCCCTGAGCATTGCGTCAAACAGCACAGTGCAGCTCTAAAACAAAGTTTTTTCCACCTTCTGTTAAAGGGTTTCGTATTTTGTTGTACAGCATCTGTGTGTTTCTGAGAGGGTGACACTTTTACCCTTTGTCTGACTTTTATAAAGTATATAGCTCAGTTCTTTCATGGCACTCTGCATGCATACAATGCTCAAACCAATTAAAGGAGTGTAATATCAAATCAGTGAAACATCTGGAATATGGATCTGGTCAGTTAAGTAGTAGAGGGGGTTGTTAATCAGTGTCAGCTGTTTTGGTGGTAATGTAATTACCAATAGGTGCACTAAAGGGGCAACAATGAGACAAGCCCAAAAACAAGCATTTTTCCCTTCTCATTTTTAGACTACTTTTCAGTTGTTTTGATTTTAATTCAATTCAGTTTATTTATATAGCGCCAATTCACAACACATGTTGTCTCAAGGCCCTTCACAAAGGTTTACCAGGAACAGTGTCACTACTGGTAGCATGAGGCTACACTTGGACCCTACAGAGGTTGCAGAGGAAGTTAACGTCCACCAGGAAAGCATATCAATATGTGCAATTGCTCGAAGGTTTTTTCCTGGGTCCCTCCTGGAGCATTATAATGCCTGCCGTCTTGTGGCAAGAGTATGCTGGCAGTTCCTAGAGGATGAGGTAATTGATGCCATTGTCTGGCCTCCAAGCTCCCCTGACATCCAATAAAATATCTCTGGGACATCATGTTTAAGTCCATCCGACACCACCAGGTTGCCCTTAAAATTGCCAGGAGCTTAGTGATGCCCTGGTCATGATCTGAGAGAAGATACCCCAGGACACCATTCATCATCTCATAAGGAGCATACCTCGATGTTGTCAGGCATGCATACAAACACGACATACAAATTAACGATTACCATTTTGTGTTCCAAAGAGATTTCAGCCATTTGGACTAAACTGCTGCATCAGTTTTACAGATTAAATTTCTTGGTGACGTCAGACTAAGCCCTCTGTGGGATGATCATTTTCATTTAAAGATGTGGCATTCTTTTGTTCCTAATGCATTAGCCTTTCCATATCAGTATGGATATCCAGCATGATTTTTTTTTATTGAGATCTGATGTTTTCAAAGTGTCCCTTAAAATTTTTTGAGCAGTGTACAATCATTATATGAACTTCAGAATTTATCTGGCTCCTTCTGTCTTTCATTATATCATTAAACACAAGTGTCCCAGTTCTGCTTCCATCAAGGATTACATCTTATGCTCCAAAACATAAGCTGTTTCAAATGTTCCTACAAATTCATCCATCTATCCATTCTTAATACCAGTTTGTCAGTGCAGGGTGGCGGGGGAGCTAGTGCCTATCTCCAGCAGACATTGGGCAAGAGGTGGGGAACACCCTAGACAGTTGACTAGTTCATCGCAGGGCAGCAGTGACACACAGGACAAACAACCATGCACACACACTCATGCATAAGGACAATTTAGAAAGACCAATTAACCTAACACAGTTATGTTTTTGGATTGTAGGAGGAAACCGGAGTACCCGAAAAGAATCCACCCATTCACAGGGAGCACATGCAAACTCTATGTAGAAGGACCCCAGGCCAGAACGTGAATCCAGGACCTTCTTGCTGCAAGGCATTCCTACAAATTTTCCATTGCAAAGTTCCATACTTTTCAGGACCTAAATGACTAGAGTTCTCAGTTCTTTTCACCCTCATTTTGTGAATGCATTTAAGGATATTTTATCAAAAATATTGTCAGGCTTTACTGAAAATCACAAACTGTGAAGCAGAGAGCTGGAGGAAAGGAGGACAAAAACTGCACATCACGGAAATCTCAAAGAGTTGGTTCTAGGTTGAAATTCCCAACAGGAGATTTAAGCAAATCGGTAAAATGTCCTCAGATAAAGAAAACATTGTGAATGTGTGGGTGCATGTGCAACCATGCATGCATTTTTTTTTTTTGCCTACAGTTACAGGGCAGACAAGTTATTTTCTAGCTAAGCAGGAGTTTCATCTGCAGGTAATTACCCCACACATACGAGCACGTACACACTCACGCAAAGGGAAGTGCAGCAAACAGTAGAAGACAAGTCTGTTCAGTGATGATAGATGCTGTACAGGCAGGGAGACCGTTCCTCCACTCAGGGTCATCTGTCTTTTTACTGTCATGAGCTGGTAGCCAGACACTCTCATTCTGTTTTACTTTTTCTGACTCTCTCTCTCTCTCTCTCTCTCTCTGTCTTTCTCACACAAACACACACACACCACATCTGCAAAGCATGTGATTGCTGGGAAGAGGACTCGGTCAGAGTAAGCAATTAAGAGATTATACAAGTAGACAAAGTCCTAATTTGAATTGATAGATATGTTCTAGTACACCAGCCAGCGGTCGAATCTGGTACTACTTGAGCACATCCAAGTGCAGTTGAAAGAGTTTATTTTTGTACATCTTCTCAGATTATAAAAAAAAAAGGAAAGAAAGGTAAATAAAATAATATTTGTTTATTTATTGCTGTGTACCAATTTTGTGTACTAAAATTCTGGTTGACTGATTTTAATCTTTCATTAATTTTGAGAACAAATATTTTCTTGCTCGTCGCTTAGTGTCTTTTTTTGTACTCCTCACTATACACAAGGTTTTCTACCCATTCTCTAACTTATACTGTCCTCTCCATCAGTCTGACTCATTCCTCTCAGCAGCGATTTCTCAACTGCTGTGTTAGAAGTGATCCATTTCACCAACCTGAAAAAGCCAATTATCTGCCTTTTTATGACTTTCAATATTTTACCAGTGTTTTATTACTAAGCGGTTGGCTCTCGGTGCTGACACCTGCACACAGCCACAAACAAAGGCAATAAACAATACATGTACGGCTAGACACATGTACCTATATGTATATTCTCAGGTCTAGGTTTACATAATGTTCAGTTGATGAATAATGACTGAATGTCAAATAAACCACGTGGGATTCAAGTGCATTATCTTTAGCAGTAGTAAGAAGCACTGGGCTGCATCTTCGTCAGACATAAATAAAAAAGGACACTGTCTCATGGATGATAATTGTAACAGACGCTTAAACACTGAGGGACACTGCCAAATTTTTCAGCATTAAAGATTTTACTGACAACGGCATGCACATTTATGGGGGCAATCCAATTTGTGTGTATGGCTGTGCCCATGTGTGAAATGCAGACTTCTATGTCTGTGCAAGAGAAGTACAACCGTATAGCATGAATATAAGAGAATGATCACCCTCATTTGTCACTCCTTCTTTCCACCTGACAGAAACGGCGCAGTCATCTGCATTCGGCACCTGAGGCTACGGATGTTTAATGCTGCCATTAAACTCATCTCCGACATAAAGTGCATCTGTGACTAAAGAGTGAGCACAAGCCAAGCTCCAGGCAGTGAATCTAATGGTGAATTGAACTCTTCAGACACAGAGAGGAAGACATTTTTAAACTAACGTTATATGGCAGGGTTACATTTCTGATTAACCCTAATGTCCTCTTTGCTTTCTGCACTTTGAATCAATAAATTTTTTGAAAGCGGTCAATGCTGGCTTCCTCTGTGTTTACTTTCCTTTGGCAAAACCTATCACCTTCAGGGACTGCCAACTAGTCCAACTACCACACTAGCCTTGAAAGGTGAAGAAATAAGGTTGCCGAACATCCCTTAAAATACAGAACGGTCCCTATTTGACAGTCAAGTCCCGCATTCTGAGTTGCTCTGAATGTAGCACCATCCTGGTAAGACATTCAAAATCAGAGCTTCAGGAGGTGGTTCTGTGACTGCAGAGAAGGTAAGAAACCCCCCAGATACATCCCCTCCTTGCCCTCCAATGGAAATATAAGTAGTTAGAGTGGTACAGGCATGAACGAGAGAATTCAAATCCCTGACTAGAAAGCGCAAGTAAGAATGAGTTCAAAGCTAGCTGCAAAGTGCGTCTGCCAATGTATTCCATGATGCACGGTGGCGCACCAGACGTCTGTAACAGCAGCCAAGAACTACAGACCAAAGCATGTACTTTACACAAAAAAACATGATGAACATTTATTGACAAGAACTGCTTTATAAATACAATGAAATTATACTTGATTTTTTGAAGAACTAAAACAACATGTAATCCCATGGTGGTGGCACTTGAATCTTCAACATGTCTTCAACAATGTGATAAATGTTTTGTTTGCATCTTGCACTATTTTACTTTTTGTGTAAAGTGGGTGAAGTTTCTGCAAACTTGGTGTAGTTTCTTTAGTAAATTTAAGCTAAATTATTTGTTTATTAATTTTTTTATTTTGGACACAGCATTTAACAAATAAACAACTATATTGTGCTATTATTATAAGCCAATCTTGAAAAACTGCATTCTGAAAGACTTTGTTACTAGAATAACAGAAGGAATTATCTTACAATAAAACTAATTAGTTAATATGAGCATATTTACTTTACATACATTTCAAACTGTTAACACTGATTTCATTACCTATTGGGATTTGTTACTGAAAGGGTTTGGAAAGTACTCCAAATAAATAAATAATAAAGCATGAATTTTAAGAGAGTGTTGCTCTGATGATACCACTGGTGTTGAATTATAACTGCAACGGTAGATCCTTCCTACAGTACATACAGCCATTACCGTGTGAAGTTGGATATTTGAGTGACAACAGCATTTAATTTTCCTTAAAGATTCATAAAGTATTTCTGAATTGAACTGATTACTTGGCTAGTAGTCGTCAACCCTATAGCAGCAAAGCTCGGATGTGGTACCCTTTACTTTTCAGCTTGCAATGTGGCGACCATATGCAGAAACCAGGGGCAGTTAACAAAAGACACGTGCTAGTTAATATTGAAACTTGTTGCTTGGAGAGAACCATCTTACTGACGTCCCATGTGTCACATTAAATATTCCTGTTTCAGCGAATGCTGTCAAAACACATTTTTTTATATATTTCTATCTTGTGGGAAATCCTTAAAGCAATATTCCAAAAAAAGAGTAGCATTATTGCTTATAGCTCTAAAAGCTGGCTGTGTGTTTGTCTGTTAAGCATACTTTCTGCCTCAGCCATTCTGACATATGTTACTCTCTTGAGTTTATATTGTTTAGCAAGGACTGAAGGACTCTCTCCTCTGTTATGTTTTAAAGATACAGTGTCCATTCTTTATGGGAGAGAGAATAAAAAAAGAACCAGAAAACCGCGAGTGATAAATGCTCCCAAAAAAAAAAACACATGAAGCTGAATTTTGTTGTTTTTATTAACTCAATCAGAAAATTGTTCTCCCAAAGGAGATAATCATCTAGAGGATGCATTTATGTTGATCTTATTCATTACTTAAGGACATGATAATTTTCCATTGTTTATTCTCAAGCCCTGATGATACAGGACCAGAATTTCAATGATTGCATAATTACTTTGCGACTGTGTTTATTTAAATAAGGTGCTGTCTCTTTATACTTCAGATGACCCTACAGCCATTAACGCTAACATGGGAAAAAAAATCCTTTGCATCACATATTATATATTAAAAGTTTCACATTGTAAAACAATATTCACATGATAATGAGCTTTTAATTTGAGCTTGTACATATCAAAGCCAGCAGATGGTTTAACAGTGCTGTCACTGTTGAAAACAAAAATAAAAGCATACGCACTTCAGCTTTTCATCTTTGCTCCTCGTGTCACTGCCAGGCTGCCTTATTTCCTGACCAAAGATATTGATCAAGATGAGTCATAATTCTGATTTGCTGTTAATTTCTTGTGGCATTGTTGTCACCAGCTTTACAGAATAACAGAACTATCGAACAAAGGTTTTCCCACCGAGTTACAGCAAAGGTAGGACTTCAATGAGATGTAGCTTGTATGCCTGTCTCTTTGTTACAGACTCTCCATTCAAGTTGGGTAATTATGAAATGTCTGTGCTTGATTCTTCTTGTTTTTGAGACCTTGTAATCGTAAGAACTTGTTCACGGTGAGCTGCACAAACTCTAATTCTAATAAAAAGCTGTATAAATGGAATGTCATAAAACAGGGAATCACCATTCTTGAAGTATGTTCAGCCAGCTGTTTTATTTTGAAGAAAAAAAATCAATAATATCAAATAAACTTATTTTATAGGATTTTATATGACAGCTCAGCATTCTGGCTTTGGAAATTGAAATTAGATGTTGAAAATAGGCTAAATAAAAAGAAATGTAAACAAACAGAAAAGGAGGAAAAACAAAAGTCAATCATAGTGATATCACATTATTAACATACTGGGAAAAAGGATAAACATATGGAAATGTCAGACAGAAAGCCCTAATAATGCCTGGACTGAAGAAAACAATGCCACAATGGGGAAACCCAAGTTGAAGGAATGGGAAGACGAACAATAAAAATAGGCTTGGTTATAATGACATCACATTTTCCAAGATAATACCAAATGTCACCAAAGGGCAAAAGCGAATCACAGTGTTTCCTTGAGAACCAGGTGTCAACTCACAGTAATGACCAGTAAACAGCCTGGATCTCAATCGGATTAATAATGTATGTTGAAACAGAAATAAATTGATCTTGGCATGGCATCAGCTTGCAAGCCTGATCTGTCAAGCGCCGTACCTGATGGATGAAAAATATTGTTTTCTATTGCCAAAGTCCATGGCTCAAAGAATATCAGCTGTCAGAGAAACCAGAGGGGGCACACTCACTTCTAAGACGGTTTTATTTCCTCAGTAAATAATAAATGTGTAAGTAAATAAAACAAGAAGACATTAGTTTGTTGACATATGATTTAAACCGAGACTTTTCCGCATGTCTGTAACACTGGAAACCACCATTACCATAACAAAACTTGTAAACATACGGTTAAGCCTAAAATTATTCACGGCCTATTTAGATCTAAAATGAAATTTGTTTCTGATATCAAACGAGACAGGGTTCTCTCAAAACATGAAAAGATTATGTAAAAGAAGTATAATAAAATAATTATTTGTTTTTGTATACATTTTATGAAAACAATAGCAAGCCAAAAGTTAATTAGAATCTTTTCAATCATTAATGGTTAACATCAAACCATTTTTATAATGACTGACCAGCTTTTTGCATGCTTTCACTATATTTCACTATATTATATATATATATATAATATATATTATTATAGTATTTAGATGAATTATCTTTGGCGAGGAGCACTAAGATCGGAAGACCGTCATGCCATCACTCTAATCTTTAGGTCCCTTCACAGATTCTCTATCAGATTCAAGTCAGGACTCTGGCTGGGCCACTCCAAAACATTAATATTACTTCCAGTCAGAAGAAACATCCATCCATCATTTACACCTGCTAATCCTTCTGGGTCACCGGGGGACTGGAGCAGTCACTGGGCGAGAAGCTGGGCATGCCCTGGACAGGTCGCCAGTCTATCACAGGGCAACAAAAAGACACACAGACACACAAACAACCACACCCACACACTCTCAGACATTAGGGCAATTTAAAGAGAAAAACTGCATATTGCACTGTGGTGAGATCCCATATTATCTTGGAAAACATGATGTTATTATTACCGAAACCTATTTTTATTGTTCGTCTTCCCATTTCTTCAAAATTGGTTTGTTTCTACCCCCATTGCGACCTTGTTTACTTCAGTCTAGGTATCAATATTGGTTTATGTCTAACATGCATAAATTTTGGACTGTGGAATGAAGCTGGGTTACCCGAAGTCAACCCCCTCTTACACAGGCATGCAAACTCCATACTGAAAGAACCTAGGTTGGGATTTGAACCCATGACCTTTTTGCTCCAAGGAAACAGTGCTACCAACAGCATCACCATGCGGCAAGCAGAAACATATTGCTTTAAGATTAAATCCAAATCTGCCAGCACTACCAATACGTTTGGGCAAAACTGTAGATAAGACTTCAACAATACAAGCTAAAAGTTTTAATTTTAACCTTCTAAAAACCAGAAACAGAGCTTTGCAGAAAAGACCAGAAAAGTGTGCTGGTACTGTAATTCATTAGTCTTTTGATCAAAGATATTGTATTCAGACATTTGGATATTTTGTCAGTCTGTGGAAAAAAAGGAGGCATAATATCCTTCCTTTAAATAAAACAAAAAAATCAAATGGTCCAACAAATAAGCCTTTTAAGAGCAGGATATTAAGGAGGACATAAAATACATATTTGAAGCCACGTATTTTTATTGCACGATATTGCATGATTCACAGTTCAAAACAAATCCTTATTTATCTCATGCTGCTTGTTATGTGGCCCCTCAGCTCAGCTGCCGCCTGTAATATTAGCTCCGGGCTCTTTAAACCCATAAAAGCGCATTTTCTTCTGACTGGCAGGCTTTGTGGAAGCCTGCCGAGGGGCAGCACCCAGTGCTTGTGAGCTGAGCATCATCCTTTCTGTCGCTGTAGAGCTTCTAAAACCCAACTCTAAACCTACTAAGTAACATAATTTCTTGTTCTCGACTCAAAATGGCAGCTTCACTAATCTGTATGTATACATTCATTCTCTGACTCTTGGAATGTGATGGTGCGTGGCGACATAGCAACATCTCCGTTAGGACATCACAACCACTGTGTGACAAAATAGAGGATTAAGTTATTTGCACTCACATTTTATTTTTTTAGATTGATTGTTGTAAGGTTTAGAGTGGAAAAAACAGTGGGGAGAAATATGAAATAATTCTCAATATATGCCAAAAGTAAGCAAGCTTCTATTAATGTTAGTTACTAAGACTGTGATGCACGTCCATAGAATACTTCTCAGCTGGTTAATTTTGAATTAAGACAACCTTTTCCCTAATTTAAAACTTGTTCTTTAAGCCGCTCAGCCTCATTTGTAAAACTATAACTAAAATGATAGACAAACATTTCTGCATCAAATGTTATATAAAGCAAAAAAAAAAAACATAAGGAAGATTCAATATATTTTCTGTAAAGCGCATGTTGGGGTCATCCATTTTGGGGGATAGACCTGCTGGGCTGCGCAGGTCAACACGCGCAGCTCAACAGATGTTGCAGCTCTGACGTCACCCAGGATTATAAAACCAGTGGAAAATAAACCTTCGTTGCCATTTCCAGCTTGTCTCACATGCCGTTGAGTCGTCCTATCTGGAGAGACAAAAGCTCGCAGGTGAACATTTTCTCCACACGGCCATTCCCGGAAGAGCTTGAAAGCTGGAAATCTGTCTGATACAAGAAGGTCAGAAGATTCATAAACCGATCAAATACCCCGCCGACACCCGGCACAGGTGAAAACCCACGGAGATTTTATTTCCAAGGAGATGAGTTTTGTTCTTTTTATATTAAATGGGATAGGTGTATTTAGAAGTCTGGGTAGGGTGAGGCATAGTTAAGGTGATTTAGAATCACCAGTAGTTAATCCAAGGTATTAACCTGTTGCATGAAATACTGATTGAAGTGTTTTATGCTGAGCTGTTTGATTTGCTGTGCAAGGTGCATGTTCATGTTTTTGTCCGGCTGATCCCAAATCAGCCAGGAGTTAGAAGTTGGTCTTTTAAAGTTTTTCCATTCAAAGCAACTGCGGTCTGGGCCTCGTGGCCTAACCACTCCTTTGTCCCAGATTATTATTACTGGAGTTTTTCCATTGAGTTCCCATCTCAGAGTTTTATGACTCTTTGTTCGAGATTTGGGGCAATCAGCTGCTAGTGGCTAAGGGCGCAGCCCACCGTTTTACCAGCTGATCTCCGCTATTGAACAATCCGCACACCAGGAAGGCTCCACTTTCCAAGTTAACCCAAAACTGCACATTCTGTCCATAAAACTGCTGGTTTGATCTTCATAGACACTCAATGAGTATATATTTTCTTTTATTATTTTTGTTAGGTAGTCATTTTTATTCCCTTTTTGCAGAATAGTGCTTGTTAGGTGGAGGTTTTTGGACCAGAATGGTGGTATATCAGGGCTATATGGCTTCAATAAATCTTCATATTTATATTTAAGTTTGTTTTTACTTCGTGCAAGAGTGATTTATCTGTCAAAACAAGGTCGAAGTTCCCCCACCTTTGGCGAAGCGGTTGAATAAACAGTGGCATTTAGTGGTTTTGGTTAATAATTATCAATTATTAATGATAAATAACTAATTGTAATTATTGAGAGCTTTGAGCCCATAATCACAACACCAGAGGACATCTCTGATTTCTATTCGTAAATAATGATTTTTGGTTAAGACATTATTTTCCTGAATTATGATTTTTAATTACAGTTTGTGATGAATATTAATTAATCAAGAATCATAATCCTTACACGCACGCTGGTACAAGTAATAATAATAGCAATAAATAGATACAAATGTAAGATGCCAAGTCAGAAAAGTATGATGACTGCACCATCTTTCTTTAATTTTGCTCTCCACATCTCATTTTCAAAGCTTAATAAAAGGGTGAGAATTACGTTTGATAGCAGAAGCCATAAACATAAAACCTCTGTGTTCGAAGCTAAATGCCAACAGTCATGAAAACATTAGTCGCTATTAATAGCAGACCACGTCTTGTTTAATCTAAATACAAAATACTACAAATATGACATTTAAGGCAAACATATAAACACTTATAGGTTGTTCTTTGAGTTCTTAACTCTGGTGGACTTATTTAAGTCCTACTGTGTCAGAGTTGAGTTTATGGTTGTTGTGTTTAAGGAGACACAGTGGCACACAACTGGGAAATACTCACTGTGAGTCTTTAAACTGTCTGCACAGAAACTATATTCAGTTGTATTTTTCCTAGAGAGTCAGTAAAGGCATTCAATTCAAACTGAATCACTTTTTGTTTTAAAAAAACAAACAATTTTCTTTTTTTATCAAATTCATGTTTTTGGGTTTTTTTTTACATGAGGTTTCTTTTTTTATGTCTAATGTCTTAGTAAATTGAATAATTGACAACTATGCAAATGAAACCAAAAATTTTTTTTTCCAAATCAGGGGCAGCAGTTTAAATTATTTCAGTCATTATTCAGACTTTTCCCATATTGTCAACAACATGGATTTTCTCATAATTACACCTTTTTTCAGATAGCTAAGCCTTTGACAAATAACCCGGACCATAATAGTGAACAGCTTGCATCCTTCAGACCATTTTTGGCACCACTGAAGTCGATAAATGAAGCAGATTAGCAACTAATTCAAATGGGAATTTTCCTTTAGCATATTGTTGCTGGGATAGTAAAAGGGATTTGTTTCAGAAAGCAAGAAACAAAGTCGGAAAACATTTTAAAGAGGAACAAAAAGGCTAGATATCTTAAAAATGTTACCAATAGAGAATGAGTACAAAGAACACTTGGGGGGAAAAAAAAGCTACAAAGGAAACAAAAGAAAGGTCTTATTTGTTGCGACAATACTGTATTTCTGTGTGGCAGATTAGAAAAAGGACCAAAATGTTTAGAACAATCTGTAGCACAGTTAATATGCTCATAATAGGGGAGTTAATAGGACAGAAACAACTGTTAAAAAGAAATATGCACGGCAGCAGATGAAAGTTTTTAACATATTTAGGCTGTAAACTCCACACTGTTACTCTAACTCATCTTGAGAACCAAATTCTTAGCGGCAACCAGGGATTTCTGGGCATGGGCTGTAAGAATATTAAAACAAGTTTCCCAAGGTGAAACATGTCAAGATCAAATAAAAGTAACCAACACATATTGATTAAATTATAATGTATAAAGTCCACAGAGCACTGATTAATACGCAGTGAAAGCCAGAGCCCTGTCACTGCTTGCTGGATGAAGAAATTTTACATCCTAAGCTAGCGAAGTGAACGCAGAGGGAGGGAAATCCTTTCTTTGTTCCCCCAGACATCTACTTTAAACTGCAGTGTGTCTTTGAGTCTGCAAATCATGCCGCAGTGCTTTTTATCTGTCCCCTGTTCTGCTCCAAGGCTCCGCGGGATTTTTCTTTAGTGTTGTTCGGTGTCAGCTTGCACGTGTGTAGGTTAAGTACATGTTAAGTATGTGACTTAGAACAGAGGGAAGCATGTGGATAAGTTGTACTGAACCCATTGTTCCCACCTGTTAAATCTGATGGGATTGTACAAAATCACAGCTGATATATTTTATTTTATATCGTTAACATTAAGCCATTGATGATGTGTTCGTTAGTTTGCAAGTATACATGAGACAGTTCTATAATCTGTTATTACAGATTTTAGCAGGAGACTACCAGGCCAACTAAGAGTACATTACAATGGACTCGGGATGGGCCAGTTATAGATATCAAGGTCAAGACTGGCGATATAGATTATGTGGTATTTATTGTGATGACAATAAAAGAGACAACAAATTCAGTCCATTGTGATTGATATCAGTTAATGCTTATAGTCGAAGCTTCACCAGAAAAAAATGCTGTTCTAACAATAAAACTTACCCATCATCAAACAGTATACTCCACTAAAACAGTTAAATCTAATCTGTACAAAACATTTGCATTTTATCACATTTTGAAAAGAAAATACTATTTACTGATGATCTCATGTCATCCGCCATGGAAAACCATCGGAAACATTGGAAACAGACCCTGTCTGACAACATAAAGTAAGCTAAAAGATCTTGTAAAAGCCACACAGCATGGCCTGCTCTAAAAACAAAACAAAAAAACAGCAAAGGAAACAAGAGTCACTGACATCCATAACTCTGGAAACAAAGCAATTTTCATTGCATCAGGATTCCAGTGAACCTCACTGAGAGCCTTTATCCACAAATGGAGAAAATGAATACATAGGTCAGAGCTATATTAGACAAGAAACATCTTGATGACTTTGGGAAAATATTATGTGGACTTAAGAGAAAACCTGGTTCTGATAGTGTGATGGCCTGGGCTGCTTTTCCCATAATTGCGGGAATTAGGAATTCTCCTCAATAGCAGAAAAGCCTGAGGAAGAACATCTTCCCAAATCGAGCACATCTTGGTTATAAAGCGGGAAAACCTTTAGAGATACCTGGTCAAAGTCTGGACTTAAATCAAATTGAGATGCTGTGGTTTGCCCTTAAAGATGTCATTCTTGGCACAGCGCTGGTGGTGTAGGGGTAAAGCACGCGACCACATGTAGAGGCTATGATCCTTGTGGCGGCCGTCCCGGGTTCGAGTCCCGGACCCGGTGAACTTTGCCAAATGTCTCCACCTCTCTTTGCCCCTCCTTCCTGTCTACCTACTATCAAAACTAAAGGCCTCTAGTGCCGGAAAAAGTCTTAAAAAAAAGATGTCATTCATGACTGAAAACCCTCAAAAATTCATCACAGGGATGAAAAATACACATCACCAGTTATGTCTAACACTTGATAGTAGTTGTTGAGACAAAGGGTGGCACAAACAGTTATTTAGTTTAGGGAACAATTATTTTTCACATGGGCCTGGTTGATGTAGATAGCTTTTTGTTTATGAACATTTTCCAACTCTCAGAGATAATTTCCATCTGCAGCACCTGACATGACAAAACATATTTGACGCAAAGAACAGTACAAAAAAAACATACAGGGCATATAAACAGCCACCATCATCAAATTGTACATCACATAACAAAAGTTCAAATATATATACATTAAAAATGATAAAAGTATTGCTACAACCTATTGATAAAGCCCACTACTCACCCTACTTCCCTCAGTATATGTGTCTAATGTCACAAAGTTTGACTTTTTTCCCCAGATAAGTGAACAAATTAATGCAGGCATTTCTCAGAATGCCTTTGTCTGATAATAACATTTGTTGTAATGTAAGCGTCATAAAGAAAAGCAGAACCAGAAGAAATCTGAAAAGGGGTAAAAACCTTTTGATGGCACTGAATATCAAGGGATACCAAAGTTTTGAAGTTTTAAAGCTTTAAAACTATCAAACTTGCTTTGAAACTGACTTTTTTAATCAGACATCAGAGAAAGTGACACGAGTTTTCTCCTGTTTTTTACTCCTCCACCTGTTGTTACACATTGCCAGACAGTTCTGAACAAATACTACAAGACTTACCAACTATATTCAGTCGCGGTGTGGAAACAAAAGGCGCATCACTCCTAATAAAATAACACAGTTTTAAAACTGCAATTGGCAAGTCATTAGGGCAGTATTTGACTGCAGAGTGCCAACTTGAGCAGAGAGCACAATATGTTATTCAGCTAATATCAGCTTGGCACAATGTTAGTTTACCAAGAGCCGAATGGCAGAAAAGCCATACTATTCTGCTCGATGAGCACGTTAACTTTTATTAAATTCAGTGATCGCTGATTCCACATTGCTACTTAAGTATAAGAAATGTTATAGATAACATAATTATAACTCTTGTATATTACATTATTTAGGCAGCCATAGTAATAATTGTCATTTCAAATAAAAGCAATTTGATCAGGTTATACGTTTTCTTTTAGTTTATGTTTAAATACTCTGATATCATGAAACTATGGGATTTTTTTCCGCAAGGTTATCCTACTATAAGAATCTCATACTGGCCTATGCTTACAATGGCCCATTTAAGACCAAAACTAAGAGAATGAAAAGTGTTAGTTAGAGAATGCTTTCTCTTCATTTTGTGATGCATCATATCTTTTTTGGGTCGTAGTCTTCCAGCTGCTGGCGACTAAAGCGTGTGCTACATCTAATGTACCTGTTAATTCGGTTTTAGTGGCTTCTCCACCCTCATTTAAATAAAAATGCACTTGAAACAGTACAATTGTCCATGAATGTTGACATTTTTCTAACAGGCTGTCATATGTTGCATCTGCACACAGGTCCAAAGCAGAAAGTGCTGATGCGGGAACTGACACCTTACTGATGTCCCACTGCATGCTGGCAGACCGGGACATCTTTGGGTGTTTGCATGTCCTCACCTCAGACAATCTGTCCTCTGCATGGTAATCAATGGTGGTGAAATCAGAAAAGAAGGGGCAGAAGAATAGACAGAGAGCGCTCAACAGGCAGACTGCTGCTACCATAGCAACTGGCAAGCTATATCCCGAATGTCAAAATTTAATTTCCTCTGCGTCATTTTTATAGGGAAGAGTCGGTGTCTTAACACAACACACAGGCATTAAAGATACATCACCGAAATATTAACTGATCTGATGCCCCCTCAGTCAGGCGCTGGGAAACACTTATTGTTGTCACGAGGAGCTGGTGCCATTTCAGCTCCAAACATGCACAAAAGACAGAAGAAAGCTTTATTTAGCAAAAGCAAATGCCACTAAATGATTAATTTGTCATGTAACTGATGCCATCTGCATTCTTTCAAGAGGTGGCTCAATTCGATTTCATTAGTTTGATTGTTTTCACTATCTGAATATTTGGACAAGATAAACTTGAAGCCAAGAAAACCAAATCTGTCACATATCTGAGTTATTCTTTGTTCCAGTCAGTCTCTTCTTCCTGCCTCTCAGCTAATGTATTGTTAGGTTTCAAATAAATACAAATAGATACAAGTGGAGGCACAATCAATCACTTCCCTTTTGAATAGAAATTATTATAGTGTACTGTTTCCTTATTGATTGATCCACACTATGTGCTGTGGGGACATTCAGCTGTCTTTCTACGTTTCTTTTTTCTGCATCCAAGTAATTATAGGAACACTATATAGGTGAACCTCAAATTAAAATATCACTGATTTCTCTCAGTAACTCAATTCAATGCCATTGATTTAAAATTGTGAAACTTTTAATACAAAGAAAGATGTATTTTGATCATTAAAATGTTTTAAAGATTAAAATATCTGTTTATCATACATAACAAACACAAGACTAATAAAAAGGGTTTTAATTCAGAAATCCTGGCCTGCTGAATAGTATGTCCATGTACTGTACAGCGTATGTATTCAATACTTTGTAGAGGCCCCTTTTACATGAATTACTGGATCAGTGCAGTGTGGCATGGAGGTGATCAACCTGTGGTCCCATCAAACATATTGATACCATGGTCACTAAACCAGGTATTTGTACTGTCAGCAGTGTGGGCAGGTCCCGGGTTTAGCTAGAAAGTGAAATCAACATCTCCATTAACCTTGCTGGCAGAGGGAGGAATGAAGATTAAGATTTCCCTGTAGACAGCTGCTCTGACAATTGAACCACCAGTAGATGACACAGCTCCCCAAATTATCACTGACAGGAAACTCCTCACTGAACCTCAACCAGTCTTTCAACTCCTCATTTGGACTTTGGATCTTTCCATGCAAATTAATTGCAAAATGTACTTTAATCAGAAAACGGTACATTGGACCACTAAGCAACAGTTCGGTCCATTTTCTGGGTCCTAGATATGTCCTGGGAAACTGAATTTTTTGTTTTCATTAGCTATTAGCCATAATCATTCAAATCAATACAAATAAATTCTTTAAAAATATCACTCCGTGTGAAATGAATATAAACGACTCTCACTTTATGAGTTACCGGAACAAATTAACTTGTGGATGTTCTAATTTATTGAGATGCACCTACATGTTACCAGATCTGTTTTTTCCCCAGTTCACCTAAAATCTTCTTTGGCTTTTTATGGTCTAAACATATTTATCCGACCAAAAATGCAAAACAAATTTAGATTTGAAATTGAATGTCATTGTTTTACAGAACGAATACTTGAATCTCAAAGGCGGAAAATGAAATGCCTGACAACAAAATTATCCAACCGTCAACCATTAAACAGATGCATGCATGCAAGACTGTGCATTTTCTTTTGTGAGCTTACAGCAGATGTTCGGTGCAGTCTGTCTGTCGGTTTCCTGCAGCCGATACTCTCTCTGGACAGGCTGACTGATTGACAGGTGTGTACGTGGACTCACAATGTGTTCTGGGGACATGGATCTGTTTACTCCAACACAATGTGCAAATCAACTTCTTGTCAGGGCACAACACCCCCGAAGTCACTGTGTTACTAATCATTGGTTTTAAAAGGAAGTTTTATTTTCGGGTTGGATTATGTAATGAAGAGTTTTAGGAAAAGTCTCAGGAAAATTGTATTAAATCTGTGTGTCGTCCTCTGAAGAGATAGAAAAACCACTTTATGTGTGAATGTGTGTGTGTGTTTCTGGGCTGAAGGGAGCTTGCTCTGCCTGCAGCAAATCAATGTCCCCTCGAGGGAATGTGGAACCTGAGACAAAGAGCAAAAGACACTTGGAGGAAAGGGAAGACAGGGAAAGAGATAGAGGAAGCCCTGGGCAAACACGTTTCGCCTTTTTCAATCTTAGCTTCTTGACACACAGATTTGCACAATTCCCAACAAAATTTGAGTGAACAATTTTTGTCAGAGGAAATCAGTTAAGATGCTGAACTAAAATGGTAGGAAATTAACACCTGCCAGCAGCTGCGCCTTAGCCAGGAAGAAACGCCAATTTCCACCCATTTTCTCATGCGCTGCAGCATTTAACAACAGCTGTCAGAGAAGTAATTAAGGCTTGTGGAATCGGTCCGAAAACTTTAACAACTCTTCGTCACCTCCGCAGCAAATTTCCTAAATCTCATGTCCATAAAACGATGCTTGTTACAATTTATTAACGTTCTTTTTTGTTATGATTTTGAAATCAATTTGCAACATTTTCATTAGTTTATTTAAATATGCTCCTACACCTGCAGTGAGACATTAATTTTGTTGTGAAAATGATTTATTGGGGATTGTGGTTGTTTGCCCGCACATAGTGGGGATGGTTACCTTAGACAATCCTATTTTTCATGTATTATGAAAAATGTTCAAAGTTTAAATGCCGCATGAATACGAGATGGTGACTGACAAGCAGAACATTCCCAAAAACAAACACTTCTGACTTAGACTTGCTTTAGAGCCTTGACTTGAAGTCACACTCTACAAACGTGAAAGACAGGCACTTTCTCTTCCATTTATAGAGAAATTTGATGTTTTCTCACATTTACTCAATACATGCTCCTCATGCTTTATTTTCTAATTCATCACGTGTCTTAAATTAAATACATTTTTCCTTAATAATCCTAAAAAACGTAAAACAAATAATAAACCAAAAAAAAAATATGAACATAGGAAGGAGTCATAACAAGGATGCTAATGTTTTTTTCAAAATAAAAGCACTTATTGATTCAGTCAGAAATTCCACATCAACAGATACTGACCTATTTCCACAAGTTGATAAATATCTTTACCTTACATGTTCTTGTGTTAAATTAAGATGTTTTAAAGAAAAATAATCAGTTTAGTCATTAGATTTTTGAGACTTGAGTTAGAAGTTCAACAAAATATTTGTAAATGTGTCTGATATGAACATGGCAAAAATGTAATTGGTGGTGGAAACAGAACCCTCACTGCTGATGGGAAAGGAAACATCTTTGTTACCATCATGCTGCTATTTGAAGCGTTTCAGTAAATTGCTTCTCGATTTTCTTCAAACCAAGCAAGAAATCCTGATTGTTGTCTTTCACAAGCTAAATATGTTTCCTGTTGCTTTTTCTGGTACAGCATGGTTTTAGTTTTAATTAGCAGGTATTAGTCCACAAAAACATTTGTTAACTTAGGTTTGGTAAACAGTAGATATACATAATACATGTTTTCTGTGTTTATGTGGTTCTACATTGTATTTAGTCATAAATTTATAGCCAAAACTTAAAAAATTATTACCAAATGATTCCATGCCATATTGTAATCAACTGTTATGTCCATATGAGCTATCCCTAGTATCCATCAAAGTAAACCAAGTCAAGTGGAAAAACACTGGTTTTAGTTCACGGACGTTTTAGCCTCAACCTCTTATGAAAGCAGAAATAAAGTATGTGCGGGCACAAATGTATCTCTGTAAATGCTTTTGAAGACAAGTGAGGCATCAGTATAAATAAAGCAACAAATGAAGTGCTTGACAAATACCTTAGGTGGGTTGAAAACGTTGCCTACGTGATTCACTGACACTGTCTAGACACAGGAAAAACTCTCTTCACTAAAATTTTCAACAAACACAAACAAAAAAAAATCAAAAGAAGAGGCCCTGGTGCGTTCAAGGTCTCACAGTTCAGTATTAATTTTTAAAATGCACTTTAGTCAACTTCCACAAGTTGACCTACACTGTCTCTATGAAAAAACAAAGACAGTTTAGTAAGCATGTTTCAACAGACACTGTATATGCACTCAGTAGGTGCCACCAGCAGGAATAAAATAAATTCAACTAGCGAGCAGAGAGAGGAACAATGAAAGGTAAAGTAATAATCAGTGCAGGCTTGTCAGATAGACCACCAGACACCACTGGTGATACAACCCTTTATTACCCACTGGCTCCATAAAACCAAATAAGCCTCATCCACAGAGCAGCTCCGTCCGTATGTGTGTACGCTTGGAGGAAAGCAGCTGTGTGTTATGAACAAGATGCATCCAGACTCTAAGCACTGAGAGAAGGTAAGTGGTCAAATCAAATAACATACAAAAGAAACAGCCTCTGACAGTGGCACTCATATGTACAAACACAACATCTAAATGTGCCTTTTAAGACTCTAGCCTTGTTTTCTCTTTGAGTAGGAGGAAACGGAGGAGAACGGAGACAGCCTGCATATTTATTCTGGGGGAATTCGTTTATTTATCCAGCCTTCACCTTTCTGTTTCATCTCAAAGGAGGTGAAAAAGCATTAAACACGTTACACATTTATGCAAAACAGCAAGGACAAGTTGGAGTTCATGGAAGAGCTCGTGGAATGCGCAATACCCTTCCTTTTCAGTCTCTGATATAAATTAAAATGTAATAAATTAAATTGTTCTCCAGCTCTACTGAAATAAAGCTGGATTTTACAGAGGAAAACTGCCCACTAGGCGGTACATGTATTAAAAAAAGATCCTCGAGCCCTACATACAGTATGCTCGAGCTGGATGCAGAGCTTTGTCAGCCAACACCAGACCAGACTGCGGCCATTGTTCTATTATGCCATGAATATAATACTATCCAGTAACAGATGGTTTGATCAGGCCCATTCTACCCCTGGAGGTTTACTCTGCAATTACTTGTCATACACAAACTGTCAAACAACAACCTAATTTTGTTTCTGATCATTCACGTTTTTGTTAGTACAGGCACCACTTGATGCCAAACTGATTAATCCTCGTGCATTTTGTCCCATCTCTGAGTATATTTCAGTTTGAAGACAAATTGTGCACAACAATCCGGTGGCGTTGCTGCATTGCTAAATAGATGCTCATAAAAAATGCACTCGAACAAATGTCAGGAGTGCTTCCAAATATACAAATGGTACCAGTAAATCATAGGAAAATGGCAGGAGAAAGACGGTGAAGAACGGGAAATAGTGATGGAAAATAAGATTTGCTTTGTAACTTCTTATTCCTCCATTGAGACAGTAATTTCCCAAAGACAGTCATTAGGAGTGAGAAAAAATAACTAATTATCCTAAGTCACTAAAACCAGTTTTTCAAGATGTTGCTACAAATACATCTGCCAAGAGTTTGTAAACAGGGTTTCTGCAAGTTTCATTTAAATGCAAGACCTGCATCATCAATTTTAAATACCTTGGATAAGTTAACTTAGTAAGCCTCTCAATGATTAATGTGTAGTTGATGTAACAACTTAAGCTGACAAAGTTTAATTTAAACAACTTAAATGTTTCAGCTTGCCATATAAGTCTAGAACTTTTACCTTAAGGTTATCAAGCTACAATACACTTCTAAGGCAAAGTCACATTGGTCTAGCTGTGTCAAACTGATGGTTTTCACATTTTGTCATGTTAACACCACAAACAAAGTAGTTTATAACTGTGAAGTGAACTTTTACAAATAAAACAGGGTGCATATGTATGAATCCCAATTTGTTTCCTGTTTTTTCTCCTAAATAAAATCTAGTACAACCAGCTGTCTTCAGACTTCAACTAATTAGTAAATATAGTGGGTCTGTGTGTAATTTAATCTCAGCTGTTCTATGAAGGACAAACATTACAGAACAACCAGCATCATTAAGACCAAGCAACAATCAAACCGGACAGAAATGAAGTTGTGGAGAAGCTTAAAGCAGGGTTAGGTTAGATTAATATGCCAAGCTTTGAAGATCCCTCATAGCCAAGACCTGGCTGTCCACCTAGCCAAATGAATTCCCTAATTCGCCTAAAGCCATGTAGGAAACACAGCCAACATGTGAAGAGAAGGTGCTCCAGTCAGATAAGACCATAATGTTACCTTTTGGTCTACAAAATGCTGTTTATAGTGGGACATTAAGAGCCAAAACAGAACAAGGCCACCATGAGACATAGTGGTAGAGGAGGGGATGCTTTTCCTCGGGAGGACAGGGAAGCATGTCAGAGCTGATGGTTGCAGCTAAATACAGGACAACCAGGAAGAAAACCTTTTAGATGTTACAGAAGACTGCAGCCTGGGGTGGATGTTAACCATCCAGCAGGACTGTGGTCCTACATATACACCAAAAGGTTCAATAGAAACTGTTTAGACCAAAGCCTATTCATGTGTTATAAAAGCCTAGAAATAAATCTAATTAAGGATTTTTGGCAAGCTGTAAAAACTGATGTTCACAATTATTCTGACGAATCTTGATCTATTTTAAAAGGAAGAATGAAGAAAATTTTCAGTGTCTATAAAAGCTAGTAGAGCCCAAAAAACTCCTGGAATTACAGCTAAAGGTGATTCTACAAACTATTCAATGGGATAATAGCATACTAGTTTTTCCTTTTTTCTATTTCACAATCATGCATGGTTTCATGGTCCATTGGATAAAATCCCAATGAAATGCATTGAAGTTTGTGATTGTAATGGGCCAATATGTGAAAAACATTTAAGAGGTAAACATACTTTAGTAATCCGCAACACTCGGAAGTTTAGTGAATAAAATAATAAAAAAAACATTTAAAGGATTACTTTTAATATCAAAGGCCTCCTCATTTATTTTCTGTTCTGTTGATGTTGTTGTTTATTAAAAACACATCAAAGACATTTTTTTTTTTTTTTGCAACTGCTGTGCTTGCCTTCTCAAAATGCAAGACAACTCTGCTCAATTTATCTCCAAGTTTAGCACATGGTACTTCTGTATTTTTTGCCACATTGTAAAAAACGTGCAAAGCGGGCCGATGTATTTATTCATCACAAACAAATTTACCTCGGAATGTTTTCCTTCCCTACGAAGCGATCTCCGGGTGGCTCCACTGGGGAAGGGAGCAGGTTGAGGCAGGATGTTAGGGACTGGCTCGAGTCTTCTCTGGACACTATCAGCAGAAACATACAGAATTATTACATTTCTCAGCTTAACTTATATTTATCACTGAGGTAAAGAAAAAACTGATAGAAAAATATTTCAGCAAGGAATATCCACAGCTTTCTAATCAAATGCAAGTCTGTTGTTGACAAAAAAGATGGGGAGAAAAAAAAAAAAGAGTAAATTAGAGTAAAAGCACAAGAGTTTGCATTTTGTCCAGTCTTTGCAGAGGTCCATCTGTCTGTCCATTGCTGCTGAACTCAGTTGGCCATAAATTGCAGTAAAACAGCTTTCTTTTTAATAAAGGCCCTCAACAGGCCACATGAGAGAGGTAAAAATATGAAGCACCAATAAGAGTGTGTAGGTGTGTGTGGGCCTGTGGGACAGGTGTGTATTCGTTTGCGACTGTGTGTGTTTATATGAGCCTGTGCACGTGTTTCAGGTGCTGTATACCACCACCTGAAAGCTGTGGCTGTGTGTGTGTCTTTAAATGACTCACTTTGATTATGTAGAAGAACCCTATTCTTTTATAGCAAGCAGAAAATCTTAGTCCCTTGACTTTATGAGAACAATTCATCAAACCTTTAATTTCATGCTACAGTCTGCAAACCATTAGGTCTAATGACTAAGCATCTACGCTTGTGCGCTAGTATGTATTAATGATGGTGCCTCCTTTAGCTCTGCATCAGCTGGTGCCTGTAGAGACGCCTTCATTATTTGTGTATGTATGTGTGTTTGGTGTGAGTGCACAAGGGCTCAGCCCAAACACAACTAGTCTCTGAAAACACACATGGAAGCATCGGAATATGGTTTAACGGAGCTGAAGTTCAAATTTTAGACTAAATTTTACATCATTTTGTAAACATTCAAAGATACTATCCAGTGGAACGCTGCCTTGTGTGTATTTGTGTCAATGACATCACAAGAGGCACAATAATCCAGCTGATCAGCAGGCATTCGTAAAAATCGTGCTGAATGAGCAATGTTTGTCAAATTTTGACATACACTCGCAGGCCACTTTATAATTCACACCTGTTCAATTGTTTACAAACACAATTAGTGAGTCAGGCAATCATATGGCAGAAACTCATTTAAGCATCCAGGGGTGGTGAACACAACTTACTGAACTTTAACCTGAGCATCAGAATGGGGAAGAAAGAGGATTTGGGCAACTGAATGTTACTAGATGGGCTGGTCTAAGTACTCCAGAAATGGGAAAGGTTTTCTTGCACAACCATGTCTTTGGTTTTAAGGCCAATGGTCAGGAAAAGAGGAAAATGCCCAGTGAGCAGGAGTTGTGTGGCGGAAAAGGCCGTTCTGGTCAGAGCAGAATGGGCAAGTTGGTTGCGAGATGATAGAAAAGCAACACTAGATCAAACAGTAGGTCATTTCATTCAATAAATGTGCAATACTATCTCTAAACATACAATATGTCAAACCTTGAAGCAGCAGCAGAAGACTACACCAGGGGTGCCAATCCTGTCAGCTACAAACAGGAAACAAATTTGCACAAACACCAAAACTGGTAACAGCAGACTGGAAAATGTTGCATTGTTGTATCCAATGAGTCCCGCTGTGGACTGCAACAATAATTTGGAAAAAACAACAAGAAAAGGTTGTGTATCAAAGGTTCAGGCTGGTGGTGGTGGTTTAATGGTGTGGAGGATATTTTCTTTGCCCACTCTGGGACCCTGAGCACTAATTGAGCATCACATGAACACCACAGCCTGAGTCTGGTTATGAACCATGTCGATCCTTTTATGATCACAGTGTACACATCTTCTGATGGCTATTTTCAGGAAGAAAATGTACATATCACAAAGCTCAGTTCATCTTAAACTGATCTCATACAGGCTCAAAAGTCACCAGGGGCCTCATGTACGAAGCGTACTTACGCACAAAAACCTTACAGCACAATGTTTTACGCAAAACCCGCCATGTACTAAAATAATCTTTGCAGAAAAGTGTGCGGAAATCCACAAAGATTTTTGAACTGCCATGAAAATGTGCGGTAGCCACCCAAACTTTTTCAATCAACAATATTAAACTAAAGCGAACCAAAACTCACCTAAATACACTGAAATATAACTCCATTCAGTTTTATTTAATTCATGGAGCATCAAATCTGATGTTTTTTCATTAGTTTGAGCTTTTATGGTTTAAACACGAGCGATGAAACTGAATCACATTTGGCCTCAAAAAATAACGTAACACAGCTGAGAAAATGATAGAAACAACCTCCTTTGGAAATAAACTGTGAAACTTCCTCTGTTTCTGTTTCCACCTGTAGATAGAATTGCACATCGGTCTGTGTGCTGAGGAGCATAAAATGCATGCGAATCATCTAAGGGACACTTTCATTATTACTGAGAAAGAAAACAGGTCAGCAGATTAATTTCAAACAATAACAGGTTTGATGATTCTTAAGGTGGACAAGCTGGAGACAATCACATGTCTATAAATAGCTGTGTAAAGTTGCGCGTAACTGTGAAACGATGGCAGCTTTGGCAAAGTTTTAGGACATCCCCGATGGAAGACGTTGGAGGAAGCATTTTTTTTCCAGAGATCGTACTGACCTGCTGGTATATGATGATGCATGGCTTATTGGCCGGTTTAGTTTGCCCAGGGCAATTATTTTGGATTTCTGCACAGAGCTGGGCTCAGTGTTACAGAGGGAAACCAGGAGGGACCGCGCATCACCGGTACCAGTTCAAGTTCTCACTACGCTGCAGTCCTTTTAACTGGAGCTTTTCAGATGGAGTTGACAGACATGTCTGGATCAGTCATCCCTGATCCAGGCCATGCCAGCCATGTGGGTCGGCCTCATCTGTATGTTGCTCAGATATAAAAAGTTTCCCTAAACTGTGACTCTCATTTGCAGCGAGGAGCCGATTTCTGAATGTAATCAGAGCTATGGACTGCACTCATATTGCTATGCAGGCCTCATATGTACGTGAATATACTTTTGTGAATAAAAAGCATTTTCATTCAATATATTTGCAGCAGCCTTCTTGTCATGCGCAAATGTGTCTCACAAATGCAGCGGCACGATGGTCTCCCCAACTCATTGTTCCTTTATAGTACCAAAATTCTAATAATTAATCTAATAATAATAGTTGTGTTGGGAACAATCCTCCGTGCGCGACACCTGGCTACTAGATACTACTTTTCCATTTTTTTATGTGACGTTCTGAATGGTTGTAAAGATGTATAGTTCTTCACAGTGTGTGTGGTGACAGTCTTCCTAATAAAAATATGGGAGGAATATTCACGTCATTATAATGATCAGCATTGAGTTATGAATGAGCTCATTGCAGCAGCTAGACAGCGCTGTTTGGGTTTGATGCAGACACTGTAGAACTAAACAAGTTCAAGCTGACAAAAGCTTTATTTTCAGCCAGTTTTGAGTCGCTGATGTCATTCAAGTAGTTGGTTTGCTGTAATTCACCACAAATAATTCTAATGGTGTGTAGACACAGTCTCTCTTAGCGCCAGTTCGGACTGTAAAAGCACCGTTGCCATGGTTATTTGGACACGTGGTGGGTGCCTTCCGGTTATTTATACTACTTTGCATATGTATTTGGGGTGGGGACCGGGCGGTCCAAGCGCAGAATTCACCGCAAATGGAGATGTATGAAGATGGTGACATTTCTACGCACGGTTTCGTACATCTGAATTTTTTGTGTTAAACATTTCTCCCTACCGCAAACCTTTAGTATGAAAGCTGCACACTTTCATGATGCCCCAGATCTCAGTCCAATAAAGCAACTTTAAGATATGTGCACCTGACAGCCTGCAGGAATGGGGAGAACGTGGGGCAACATCTCTAAGGAATATTTAAGACACCCTATAGTATCTATACCTTGAAGATTTAAGGCAGTTCTGAAGGCAAAAGGTGGTCCAAAGCAGGATTACCGTAGCTAGGTGTACCTGAAAAGTGACCAGTGAGTGTAGATTGTGAGGTATTTGATTTACATTAGAGTTGAACGGGGATTACCTTTATTTCAGACTTTGACTTAGATGACTCACAAGCCATGACAAATACTTACAGAGATGGTGAAGCTAAAGCAAACAGTGACAGTGATGAAGATCTTCTTTAGAACTTTAGCCAACATAAATATGTTTATATTCCTGGTTGATAGAGTACAAGTAAACATCTTTGAAGGAGGAATTTTATTAAAAAACAGACAGATATAGAAAAAAAAACAATAAAAAGTACAAACATACTCAAAAGTGTTTTAATCAGTAGTCTTTTGCCTTATGTGATGTCACCAGAGGCTTGTGTGCATAAAAGTTAGTTTTTTAGAGAATGGAATTACAACTGAATTCCAGAACAAATAAACAAAATAACATGACATGTTGTTTAACAGGTAACAAACTACATTTTAAAGAGAGTTGGATTGATTTTACTGGAAAGTCTGACCGGTGGCTTTAATTTGCTGTTTTACCAGCAGTTGTGCAGCTTCTGAGCAATTTAAAACAAACAAAAGACAGAGTAATCCCATTTTAAGATTAGATTTGCTCCACTCTGGGAATAAAACACATGTTTTCATGAAGAAAACATTTACAGGTGATAATCAGTAGCATAATCAGTTGTGACACTATTTACAATAGCTTTCTAAATGGCCCATTTACTGCAATGTTTCTATGATTAATAACTAATTGTTACAAAGAAGGAGTCATTTAACTTACCACATGTGATGAATGAGATATTTATTGAATACTCCACATATTATAATCTGGTGCAGTTAGAGCAACTCACTGCAATCATTCGGTATAATAAAATCTTTATATGAACAGTAGCTGTAGTAACAGTTTGGTAGTCCTTGCCACACTGAGCTAGGGCAGGAGAAATAACTCTCCTCTGACAGTCACTTTTCAACTATGAAGCATGTCGGCGTGACTGAAATGCCCAAACAACAAAAGAGGTAAACTGCTGCAAATGAGCTGGCTGGATATAAGTTCCTTGTGCATGTTGGTTGGAAAAAAAATACTGATTTCATGTCTTAAAATGATGAAATAGATGCAGTTTAATGAAGAAATTGAGAGGTGAGAGGGGAATCAAGGCAGGCAGACTAGGAAAACCTTGGAAGAAGGTATGTGAAAATAAGGAAGACATAAATAAAAATATGAAAGTTAATCTTGACAACTGTCAAAGAATGTATAGCTACAATAAGGAAGGGAAGGAGTTACCATGTCGATGTCGCTGATCATCTGAAAGGTCCAAGTCTAACATGAGATCATCTTCATCCAGTTCTGAGGAGCCCAAGTTGTTCAGCACATCCTGTTAAGGAAATAGCAAAATCATATACATTGCATTGTATGTATCACATACATACAATTAAGATAGATCTTCTGCATTTCTAATAGAACACACTTTCCATTAACTCAGCACGATCTGCGAGAACTGTGGGAGGAATAAATAAAACTAAAGTCCACAATATTGCACAACATAGAACTATCAAACGATACAGTTGATTTTATTATGAAATCAGATTTTTCCTTTTCGCCAAATGAGATGTTTATTCCTTCTTCATTGCCCAGAAACCTCATGAAGAACATATTGTGAGTCCTATTATCTTGGCATGATAACTGCTTTGTTTGAGAAAGCAATGTTTATGACAAATGAGCCTTTAGTTTTGTGTAACATCGGCCAGCTTTCTATTTGCTTGACGAGCAAAAAGTAGCTGCTGAGCAAACCAGATAAACTCCGCTAATCTGCAGTTTTTAATTCCCATGACAACGAGATGCAGCATCACACTCATGAGGTTTGGCTTTATGATGCTTTGAAAAGCTGTTCTAATAAAAGCAATGACATGGAAATAAAAGAAATGAGAGTTTTTATTGGAGACATAACGGGAAAAAAAATTGATATTTTATGTTGATAGGTTAAAACATTGTTGCTGACTAAATTCAAATACTTATGCCTACAATGCAATTTTGCAATCAGTAAACCAAAAATACACCTTATTCTATAATCTGTCCTCAAACACACACTGAAACCCAGTTTATGCTGTTGTAAAACGATCTGACTGAGATTGTCTGAAATCCTCAGAAATCCTAAATGAGCAGTAGCTTCTTGGAGCAACAAAACTGCTTTAAGAACTGCGGCATTTTTAAAATTGCTCCCAAACTAATAGGGCAAACCTAAATCCTAAATATAAAATGCTACATCACTTTCTGCCACACATATGCAAGTTTTTCTATAAAATTCTCATAATCTTAGTGTTTTAATGACGCAGAAAGATCATGTTATTTTTGTTAGATGCATTCTAAAAGGTCAACGCTGCCATCTAATGGTCATGTAAAGGATATTTGTCCCCCAAGAGTTTATTCTAAACATATGTCCTAAAATATATTTAAATGATATAGGAAACAAAACACCTAATAATGTTAGCTAATCTAGAAGCTGCTTAATAACTGTAGCAAGAAACCAACTTAGTAATATAAAAAACAATAATGAATGAGAAAAATAATGAGATATTCCATCTTTTTTAGCTTGTTTACTCAGGTAATTGTTAGATCTATTTATTTGACCTTCAGTAAATTTCCCTGCAAAACACCAAAAAGCAAAATATGCATAATTTATTGAGGATTCATAGGCAATATTTTGACAATTAAAAATATTCAGTTGCTTTTTTTGTTGTGTAATAAGACAAACTTAAAAAATATCCATACATGGATCAGAAAAACCATTCGCAGATCCATGTAAAATGAACATAAACAACCTGCAGCCCACTCTCCAAATTGATCTCCCACCTTCTGAGAGCAAAAAGCAGAAGCCAGTGACAGTCCTGACCATTCAGCCGTTCCCTTTAGCTGAATTATTATCAGACGCAATATGACCTCAGTGCAGGCTGTGTATGATGAACCTATAATATCACACTGCTGCTTTTCCCAATTGGAGGATCATTACAGAAAATAGGAGAAAACAAGCAAAATACTTCATTTCAGATTTTACAGCAAAGACCTAAAACGGTATTGGAAAATAACTGAAGAGCCTGTTTAATACTACAGCACACAGATTCCATTTGAAGCTAAATTGCCCTTTTTTAATGCACCCCTCTCTCCAGAGAAATATGATCTTACAGCAAAGCAATGTCACGTTTGTACCTCACATTTGTGATTTGATTGAGTATAATCCTTGAGTTAATAGAGATAACATTAGATTCAGGTCTCATTTAAAAGATGCCTCCTTCTCCTAACTGCCGAGCAAAATGGCACCCAAAACAGAGATCAGAGGAAGAATGAGATTCTCTTGCTCCATTAAAAGACACCGGTTTCCATTCGCACTCTGCCTAAATCAAAGAAAATTACATGTTTTTAGTGCTTTGGGTGGTAGAAGCGTTGAGCTGAAGTGAGAGCGATTTGGCTTTTCAAGCAGGTATTATAGCCTCCAGCAATGGAAAAAATATACAAACTGACAAATGGCTTCAACCTGCCTGAGAAGGCACTTCCCAGCCACTTGTGTTTACAGTGTGCCTGAGGGCATGGAGGATTGAACGTCCAGTCGAATTGGAAACCCATTTGGTGAATAAAACCCACATGACAGAGAAGTTCCCTCATGCCGTCTCACAGTTTATCATCTGACATTTGTCGTTTTCTAACAACCACAGAATAACGCATCAATTTGGAATCCTTAGTCATGGCGAAAGCAAAGCCAACATTCATCTAATTTGAAACAATGTCGGTTAAATATTTAGAGACCAAACCTTAATCCTAAGGGATTTGTGTCCTAAGTGCTGAGTTAGTTATCAGTCGTGGCTGCAGGGGAGAACGCTGAAGCAAAAAAAAAAAAAAATCTGATTCCTCCACAACTTAAAACTGTAGCCTACTTACTTTTAAAATGATACATATTCTCCATTTACAGGATTAAGTGCAAACAGCATACTGCAGACTGAGATTGTATCATGGTTCAGACAGATATTTCAGTATTAGTCATAGCAACAAACACAGGTGTAACGATGTAACGCTTGCTCTGGTGGAAGATTTTAACAAGCATGCTTGTTCTTCAGTTTATACTTGACTGTATATGCATTAAAGTCTGGTAGTTTCATTAAGAGCATGTGATTAACCAAATAACACAACGATAAAAAAGGAAAGATAACATCACTTAGATTGGACACTAAGCAAATGTACTGAAATTAGTTTATTCATGTTTCATGCATTCAAATACTAATAGCAACAATACTGTTTAATTTACAGATTTCTTTGCATTGTCATGATGAGATTATTTTTCTTAAAGCCTTAGTTCTTGAAGTAGGATCATCTGTGTTCTGTTAAATGTCCAACATAAATTATCTTAGCTTTATGAAAATGTGCAAAATCTTTCAGAATTTGTGCAACAACACAAAAACAAAAACTCAGGAGTCAAAGCAGAAAAAAATTAAAAGCTGTGCAAACAAAAGATAAAGCATGGTGAAAAAACATTTAACCGCAAAGCAAATTTTCATGCAAATAAGTTTTATTTTAGTTTTTAAAAACTAAAAATGTTTCACGGGAAAAAAAAAAGACTTTTTTTTTTTGTCTGCACAAACTCTCCAATCAGTAGTTTGCATAAACATATTTCTTCTGAAAACATTTTGGATCAGTAAACCAATAATCTTACTTTACTTCCCATGTAATGGAGTTGGAGCAAACATAAAGGTCTTCAAACTCGTGTCCTTGGAATGCGCAAAGTCAGCATTTTAACCATGACTTTATGGGACTCTACTTCAGACTACAGTTGTAGGTTTGATTCTAGCGTTCCCCTGTCACATGTCGATGTGCCTATGGGCAAGGCAATTTGCCTACCAATCTGTGTATCGGTGTAATAATGTGTGACTGGGTAAAAGTGGCACTAGTTTATAGCGCTTTGAGTGGAAATTACTAAAAAACGGCTAAATAAAAATGTTGTCCCTTTACAGTACTAATACAATTAAATCAATTACTAATTCAGAAGTTCATTAGTGACTTTACTTTGTACTTTGAATTATTATTATTAATAATTTCTGGAATTGGAAAATTAGATCTGTTGTCAAGAGTATTCTGTTCAGGGATGTTCTCTGCATTCATTTTATTTTCCTCCTTTTTTCTGCCTCATAAACCGGCTTTTTGTTGCAGGAGTGCACTTCACCTGTGTGTTGCTGTTGTGCACCTTTGAAATAAAAACAGTTTTTGAGTTTGGCTGAACATTTTGGGACTGAAGTGTACTCGTATTAAATGTCAATTGTACTAGACAAATGTGGGTGAGGTTGCATTGGTTGAAAACCTGTTCATAACTGTTCTTTGGCCTCCTGGTATGTTTTAAGGGCCAGGTTTTCATGCCCCCCCCCCCCCCCGAAGTATTTGGACAAAGCATTAGAGACAAATATTTGTTACCATTCTCACCATCTGGTAGTAGTTATTACTACATTCTGTCTCTGGGAGGAAGAGCATCCTTGTCTTTGTATGATTAATTCTAGTGTCATTTATAATAATTAGCCTTTACACACTGAAACCAGGCTGGAGAGAATGGAAAAAAGAGGAATGTTACATTAAGACCCTGCCTAGCAAGCAAGCTATTATGTTACTGCTGAAATGGACATGAAAACTTGCAAAGGAGAAGGGAAATGCAGCTGGGCTGTTCTGTCATATTATGTGCATCACTCAAGCTACTAACAACTGTGTTTGTTCAAAGTCATTCTCGCCATCTTTGAGAGAGAAGAATATTTTATGTAATTCTTCCTTTGTGAGCTAGTTCTGAGCCTAATCACCCACAGCCTGTCAAAGTATTATCTCCACTATCACTGATAAACTTATGAGAACCCAACAGCTGGAAATGCTGGGAACATAAATGCTTCACTGCTTCTGAAAAAATAAAAAGAAATCAATAGCAAACAGAATGATATCAGTGGAACAGCTTCTCTTCACAGAGGTAAATAAATTAGGCATATATCATTGCAGTCCAAACCTTGATTTGGTTTATGAGTATTGTGCTCAGTTTACACTGTGGCTGCACAATATCAGGAAAATAAGTCATTCCCGTACTGTTGGGGAATGACTTATTCCCCAACAGTACGGGGAATAAGTTGATTATGATTAACCCATTAATCATAATCAATGGGTTAATCTTTTTTTTTTTTGTTTCTTCCCTGTTAACACTCCTCTTCCATGCGCTTAAGTATCACCACAACTACAAATATAAAAGGAGGTACAGGCTTTAAAGGCAGTTAGAATCCATTCAACTGGCCAACGATGTTATTGATATGCAGAGTGTGAATACATGACTCTGGTAACATAGGATCCTTCCACATATTGCATCCAAGCATTGCAGGTTCTTTGCAATGGCAATATTACACACATGGATATTGAGATAAAGATTGAAAGTGGGTAAATTAGGCTGCTGTAGCTCTCACAAACATTAAAGCACACCCACCACGCTCTGTTATATATGGCATGATTTAGTGAGCCTGTGTTTTGTACACCATTGGAAGGAGCATGGACTAAATCTATAACAAACATGCTGATAATTGTCATTATATTTGTCCCATTAGCATGAACATATAGAGTGAGAACCCTGAAATATTTTGGCATCAAAGATGTATACAAAAGCCTTAAAATAAACATTCATGGAGACTTGGTGACCCCAAGATGCCACTCTTTGCTGCAGTCCTCAAACGTTGGTAGATTTATTTTACCTCCCTTACCTTCCTCCTCACTGTGTAAACCTGGGTCTTCATCCCGCCTACTAGTCACAGCTCTAATTATTTTAAACGTTTAAACTGTTGCTCTGACTGTAGATAAGTACGAAGTTAGGAAAATAGCATTTTTTTCCTTATTAGGCTCCACACACATCTGTCCTGCATGAATGACATGTTTTCGTGTCCTTCCCATTTTGAAGAGAGGCTGAAGAGAAATGGGCCTCAGTGTCACATCATTTTTATACTTCAATGAAACAAAAAAATCATAGATTACTAATTAAACTTCAGAGAGCCCTATGTAAAAATATGAAATCATGAATTAACTATGATTTACTGCATTTTTTGGTTCAAATTGTCAGACAACATGAAGTAATTTAAAAGACATCAAAGAGCAACACATTGTGCACTGATCTAAAGAAATTCAGACACAGAGGAGCAACAAAATCATTGACAAAGCTATTTTTAAGGCTTTGGTGCCTCAGTGAACCATAATGAGTCATTATCAACAAATGGAGAAAACATAGAACAGGGCTAAACTTTCCCAGCAGTGACTGGCCTACCAATATTTCTCCAGGAGCCCATCATGACTCATCCAGGAGGTCACAGAAGAGCCCAAAACAACATCTAAATTATTGCTGGATTCCCTTGCCTCTGTTAAAGGACGTGCTTATGATCTAACAATAAGAAAGAGACTGAGCAAAAATGGCATCCAAAGGAGAGGTCCAAGGTCAAAAACCCTGCCTATCAAAAAGAACATAAAGACACCCATATAACACCCATGTTATATTTCCCAAAACACATCTTTATTCCTAAGATGTCATGGAAAATATTCGGTGGACTTGTCATTTAATGGAACCTGGTCTCAGAAAACCCTGAAGGAGAATGTCCAGCCATTAGTTTGTGACCTTAAGCACAAGGGCATCTGGGTTATGCAGCAGAACAATGATCCTAAACGTGTGTTTAGGATCAGCAAGTTCATCTGTGAATTGCTTTAAGACAAACCAAAATAATAGGTTTTAGAGTGGCCAAGTCAAAGTCTGGTTTCAATTCGGATTCATATCATTTAAAAACCGCATTTAATATTTACGTGGTCCTCATTTTGAAATTGCTGTTTAACAGTTGTTTTTGTTGGGGGTTTTTTTGTTTTTTGTTGTTAAGAAAAAAAGTTGTTTTTTCCTTTATCTTTCATTGAGAGACATCCAGTTTATATTTTAGCCGCATGGGGGGAGTAAAGTCCGGTCAGTGGGCGGAGCCTCAGCGGGTCTTGGGACACGCTGCATTCATACGGCTAAACTAAGTCAGATGGAGGAGTCCTGTACCATCTCAAACGGTACTTACACCTGTACTTATTGCAGTCTTTCACAATTTTAAGAGGAAGGCATAAATATGCTTAAGTTATAGGCATTTTTCTGCAATTCTATATTTAAAAAAAGGAAAACAATTCTTCATATTTATCCACACCAGCTAAACACACTGGAATTTAACATTGTTTTTTTTTACTTTTCTCAGTGTCTTAGTGTGATGTTTTGCTACTGCTGCAAAAGAGGAATTCATGTTGAGGCTGTTTACATCTCATTTTAAAAAGGTGCCAATAAGTGTAGTGGGCTTTGTAATTACTTATACCATGTTACTGCTTGCATGCCATCACTGTACATACTGGAAAAACACTCAGACAAGGTCAAGATAAAGGTGTCTAAATGCTGAGTTTTTCATTAGCTACATGTTCATAAAACTGACCAATAAAATTTTACGAAGTAAGGGGAGATAGGATATAGTTTAATATACACTGCTGGGATCCTACCTTTCCTCCATTACTCAGGCCCCAGAAGGGCACTTTATAGGCAGAGAGGAGGTAAGAAAGAGATTATACAACATTTAGCAAAGTGGAAGTGGAGAGGCAGCAGCAGTCCGTACTATAAACAGTAATATGCTGTGTGCATCCCTACTCTGTGTAATTTTCCAATAGAAGCTTTTAGTCTCTGGTGGAATAAATGGGATTGATTTAGGCTAGTTTGTCTCCTTTGGAGCTTCCCTGTGTATGTTGTGGAGGGAAAAAAAACACTGATAACTAAAACCAATTGGCAAAAACAAAAATGGATTTTGCTTAATCATGCACCAACAAAGAATGCTGCAATGTGTGCAAGCAGACAAAGTAAACACCAGGTTAAAACCTGTGAGATGACTGAAGAAGTTTCTCTAAGTACTTCACACATCCGCACTCAATTTAAACTTCTAAAGTTTTCCTTAAATAGGATGAATTCAAAAACCAACTAATTTTTACTTGTTTTTTTCCACATTTTTAGCCGATATCTAAACATTATTTCAAATTTATTAAAAAGGGACATATAATGTTTTTAAATCCTCCCTTTTCACACTTAAATCATTTAGTTGTGGTGTATATAAAGTGGAACTGCAATGCTTTGGCTTGAATTCCTTGTTATTGAAGCTCCACAGGCTCCTCTTTTACCTCCGTTCTGAGGTGCCTGAGATCAACTCGTTTTCGTGCTGTCTTTTTAAATGCTATTGAGACACTTCACACGTGCCCCCCAACAGGTCAAAGAGCGGTCCACTTTAACCCCTTCGGCCATTTTTGCAGTTTGATAACAGAGACACAATTGTCTACCAGCGCAGAAACAAGACAAAAACGACAAAACAATGCAAAACCGTTTATGTAATAATAATCTTCAAATCACGCAGTGCGTTTATTCAAATTCAAAAATATATCTTCAAGGAGCTAAAATCCGATGCGCAACATTGATCTGCCGGAAGTCCATAACCTTGTTTAGCTGTTCTGCAGCAATAAATGTGACATAACAGTTCAAAAAACATAATAGAGAACAGAGAAAACTGAACAGATTGGAAAATATGACCCAAACAGAATATAAAGATATCAAAGGACCTGGAGAGACTAAATTCAACTTTTCTTCATTCCTACAGACTCCAAGTACACAACGAAATGTATTTAAGGGCTAAAAAAGGAGGATTTTGCATATGTGCCCTTTAACATTAGATAACAGAAGCTTACTGTTTATAAAGGTGTCATATTGTTGGATTTTGCTAAAATGTCAATTACTCCCTTTCTGTACTTCAAAATGTTTTATTTTTTTTGTGTGATGGAGAGGCAAAAACAGAAGCCAAGTGCCCCTCTGGATTCTAAGATTGGATTTTATATTTTCATGGTGAGGGCCATAAGCACTGACTCAAATCAGCCAGCGTATTAGAGAGGGTGTTATACCAGAGTTTTGTAGCAGCTGGCTACAATTACAGCAAAATTGTCCCCACTCTTTTTAAACTCTTTAAGAGTGCAGCTCATTGTGTGGTTGTGAAAGCAAATTGGGAAGCAAATGCAGATTTTTCTTTTGGAGAAATTCTTCAGAAATGCTTTCTTTGTTGAATAAAAGCTAATGGGGTCTCAGCTGACGTTGCAGAGTGTTTGGAGAATAAATACCTGAGAGTTTTTCCCATGTCTGAGTCATTTGTGTATAGATCTTCTCTTTCTTCCCATGTACTAATAAAGGGATAAGAGTGTTTAAAAAGTGTAGTCCTGAGTTACATTTGGTATTATTATGCATTCTGGGTGATCCTGTCCCATCCTTTGAATAAAACCAAACGGAGGACTCAATTCAGATCTAACTCCTAAAGGTTTCTAAAATACATTTCATAAAAAGTGAGCTAAATAGCATGCATTGCTGCCAAAAACTGAAAATAAAAAACAAACACAATCTGCGTAAACAATGTTTGGGCTTAAATCATTTATTTATGTAAATTAACTTGTCAGTCTTCTCAATAGCAAAATAATAATGAGTCCGTGACAACAGGCTTTAATGGTGGCTGGCTTTTATTTCTGCTTTCAATGTCCTACAAAATCAAACCCCTTTTCCACATTTTGCCAAGATACAACCACAAACTTCAATTTATTGTACAGGGATTTATATGATAAACAAACAAAAAGTAAAATGAAATTGTAAAGTGGAAGAAAAGTGCGACATGGCTTCCAAAATATTTTACAAAAAGTTATGAAAATATCTGCAAAGTGTGACTTGCATTTGTATTCAGCCAACCTGCAAAATAACTCAAGCCCAGTCAGAATAGACGAAGAAAATCAATTTTCAAGTCTTGCCACAGATTTGCTTTGGACGTTGACTAGACGATGGTAACAACTGATTTAAACTATTCCACTGAAGCTCTGGTTTTATTTTTTGTATTGGAAGATGAACCTCTGCCCCAGTCTTAAGTCTTCTGCATCTTCTAACAGTACTGCCCTGTTTTTAGCATCATCCATCTTCCCATTTACTCTGACCAACTCAAGAAAAGCATGCTGCAGCCACCACCATGTTTCACTTTGGGGATGGTGTATTCAGCATGATGTGGCGTGTTCATTTTCCTCTGCGCTCGGTCATTAATTTGGACTTATGTCCGTCTTTCAATACTGTATTTCTCTTTGCCACTGTTCCATAAAGGCTAAATTTGTGGAGTGCTCAACTAACAGCTTTTCTGTCAACAGATTCTACCACCTGAGCTGTGGATCTCTACAGCTCTTACAGAGTTACCATGGACCTCTTGGCTGCTTCTGTGATTAACACTACTTGCTCGTCTTATTAGTTTAGGTGGACCGCCCTCTGGTGGTAGATTTGCAGTTGTACAGATGATGGACTTCACTGTGGTGCATGAGAAGTTCAAAAAGTTGGGATATTATTTTATAACTCACAGTGTTTAAACCTCCCCACAACATGATTGAATACATATACACTTTTCTGATTTTTATTTGGAAAGAATCTTGAAAACCATGTGTCATTTTCCTTTCACCTCACAGTGATGCAGTAATTGATATTGGTCCTTTAAATAAAATCCCGAAATAAGTTGAAATATGTTGTTTTAATGTGAAAAAGTATTGCAACGTTCAAGAGGTATGTGGACATTGGCAGGATACTGCAGACTGAATCTGTTGTGGTCACTGTGCCATAAAATGCACTGACTTTATCAAATTGTACACTTTTCAACATTATGTCACATGTCCACCCACCTCCACACAGACCTGGTGTACACAGTAAAGTGGAGAAATAAGCTGTCAGTCCAATAACGAGTCATCAGAATTGTAGGAGGTTCAATTGGATCACTAGGCGGCATTAGGAGATGCATTTCACCACCACATATGAATACAAAAACTCAAAGTCGTTTACTCGTATTTTTCAGCAACATATATTGCTGTGGGGCCATTTCAGTGCATAAGATGCCTCATTATCACTCAAGTGTCCAGGTGGCTATTGATTGGGACATAAGACCTTGAGAGGTAAATCGAAGAGAAAGCCAAGGTGGCTGAGTAGAATTTAAAATCATCATTTTGGAGTAATTTTACAATCATGACTACTGACACCAGAAAATAAAACACAGAGCAGCACGCACAATATTTAACTTTAAAGTGAGTTTTGAGGAAAATTCGGATTCTTACGGTTTAAATACAAACAAAAGAGTAGAATGAATGTAATGACCTTTGTGGAATAGCCTGTTGCACTTATATATTTAATTTTCTATCTCAGATTGAACATTTTGGGAACTGGTTTTATATGTCAAGCTTTGATCTGCTGAAAGAAGCTGTGGTAACAATCAGAACGATCCAGTTTACCCTGCAGTGCAGACAGGTAAAGCTCGAGGTCCCAGGGCTTCATTCGTTACATCCCGCCTGTAAGATCATTTCATATATCTATTATTCATGGCCCACCAGAGGATTGTATAGAGCTCACACAAATCTCACTAAATATTCCATAACTTACCGCAATGCTTACTTCCTGCTTGCTGATAAGCTTTCACACAAATTTATTGAGTTTTTTATTATTATTATTACCTACCTTTATTTCATTTGTTAAACACTTGGGGTACTTTGCCACGTTCTTGCACAGGGTGGTACTAGGTTCTTACTAGACTTAACAAATGTTTTAATCTAAAAAAAATAATGTTTTTACTGCTTTGTTTTAGAAATAAAGGTTTTCACTGATTCCTTTGCTTCATTTAAAAATGTTTATTTGTTTTGACCAGTTTGTCCTTAATGCTGTACATTTAAAAAGAAACACCAACGAAATATTGCTTATATATATCAATAACTGAGGCTGACCTAAAATCTGAATGCATGAAAACAGTCTGTTAGTGTTTGTATTTATGATACAGCCTAAAACAGAGAGACAAACAGCTTCAGGCTTACCAGACTTCCAAGTTTAGAGGATGAGGAGTTGTTTCTGTGTTTCAGCAGACCATTTCCCTCCGTGCCTGGGGCATCTCTGTAGTTTCCATGGACACGAGGCCCACCAGCCCCCTCAGATGAGGAGCGCAGTCGCCTTTCCATCCGCATCACCTCGTGGTAAGGACTGGCACTGGTGCACACAGAAGCTACCCAGAGGACGGCAAGAAAACAAGTTTAACAAACAGAGAGATTTGTAGAAATTAGATGACACTGTTCAGCTGTAATATTCCTTTTATTAATTTCTAATGCAGGAAGACCCATTTCCTCCAGAGAATAAAGGCTTCTTTCATAAAACGTAAGCCACTTTTACTTACTCAGCTATTTAAACAAAGTTAAGTCCTTCCCTATTGAAGCCGCAATATTGGTTTTGTTCAGACTGTGTTTATTGTTTTGCAATAATTACATTTATCCAGATTCCCCACACCTAGATTGTTTTGTAACAATAAAACTGTGGAATGAATGTCAGATTTCAGGGGAAATATTCCTCAGAACAACCAGAGGAAGCTGGCTATAATTGCCCTATTGTGATTTACAGAACATTAGAAGTGAAACAGAAACAATACCGCATCCTTTTACAGAGCAACAGGTTATTAAAAATGGGAGCAACCATTTTATCTGTTCTCTCGCTTCACTCACCCACACACATACCACACGCAGACATCTTTTCCTGAGAATAAATGGCTCCTTTCTTAACAACTCTGTAGCTCAATAAAATAGGAAGACGAGATCTGTAGCAGAAAGAAGTCCTGGACGTTTCCCCATAGTTTTAGACTCTTATAGTCGTAAACATGGGCGATTAAGAACACTAAACCCAGCAAAACTGAATCAATACAATAAATCTCTGCAGTTAAAGGATCCAACAGTGGATAAGGCAGATTGTTCTGCTTAAGGGCAACTTTGTAATGCAAAACATCTATTAAGCAGTTTTAGCAATCAGAACTACACCTTCTAATATTGCAAAAAAAATATGAATGGGAATATATACATTTAAACCCAAAACTATTCTTACTCCTGGCAGATTTCGATTTAAAATTATTTTCATCAGTGTTTTTGATCAAAATGAGACTGGCGACACGTATCGATTTTGCAAAAAATAATGTATTTATTTTTATTTATATTTTTTTCAATTATGGCACTGCTGCACAGTGAATGGAAAACAACATGTCAACATCAATGTTTTTTCTGAAGTTTTTTTTTTTGGTTAAACGTAAAATAAAATACTGGCCAAGGGCAAAAAAAAAGGGGTCTAATACACGGGAGTACTTCAAGTTAGGAGACATAAAAGGGAGGCCGGGACATTCTGCAAGGTTTACTAAACACAGAAACATGATGCACGAGCATCAGACAAGACGACACCCGGGGGCTGACATATTGAGCCGACAGAAAGGACAACTCTATGAAGTCTGACATGTTGCCTGTCTACTATATTTTCCACATTTAGACAAGAACCTGGGCCCATGTTGGACTGATTAAAGCCTTTGCTTAATGCAGTCAATAATATCCCTTTCAATTCTGCCTGTGTTAAAAGTATTTTAGTGTGTGGATAATGTCAGTGGAAAAACACAGAATTTAGCCAAAATCATAAATAATCCAATAAATGCATTTTGGATGTTACATGCAAACATCTTTATTGTTATATTTTAAATAATAGAAACAGATTTGTTTTCCTCTGGAGTTACAGTCGTAAACAAAACAAGCCAAGATTTTGTTCTTTCTGATTTAATTAACATAGTTGACATTCACAACATGCTGAATATTTTGGATTTTTTTGTATAATACATATATCAATATTTATTTTTGTCAGGCAGATGTTGGGATTTTATAGGTATACTTTATTACGTCAGCGGTCTTTGATTAGGTTTTATGTTGTATGCACAAAGCAATGGCAAATTTGGCTTTTAAAAAATCTAAATTAAATTGCTTCTGATTTTCTTATTTTAAAATTTGTTGATAAAAAAGAAAAATGCTAAGTTCTAAATTTGACTGGGATATTTAGCTGCAAAACAAAGCAAAAGTCTAAACTTGCACCCGGGAGGATTTTTATAGCTTTCCAAACTACTCTAGCTGTAAAATCTGATGAGAGTCTGACATGAGGCATAAAACTGTTGAAAATCCCATTGTAAAAGTAAGCTGCAGATACAAACATTTTATTATTTTTTTTCGTACCGGTAAGAGCAAATAATATCCAAGAACAAGGTAGGAACAAAGAATTTTGAACCTGCTTGGCAGCTGTAAAGTTTCTTCTAATAATTGTAAATATAGATTTTTATTTAAAACTTTCAAATTTCCCAATGTGCCAATGTTAATTATTCTCTCAGTACAACTTTAAATCTCCATTGCTTACTTTGCAATAACTGCACACTTCGAAAAATGTTGTTTTAATGAACCCTCTCATGGTTTCTTTGCTCCTTTCACTGCTTCACCTTAACTACCAAATGTTTTCCATCAGACAAAGATCTACAGTTGCCCGGAAATAATACAATAACCATCATCACACAGGAATGTCAGATCTGTCTGAGACTCACTAGAAAGGATTCCCAGACATGAGGCCTCTGTCTCTTTTCAGTGCCAAGTGATTATTTTGGCATTGTCATTGCGCAGTCACTGTGTGTGACTCTGCATGTACATCTGTGATTCCCTCTGTTGTTTGGAGTTTTGTACCTGCGTGTGGTTTCCTTAGGTGAGAGGACCTGGGTTCGTGGCAGCCGCAGAAGCTTCCTCTTTCTTGGAGAGAGAGTGTGTGTCTCGCCCTCCTGTCTGTTTTTTCAGGGTTTGAGTGACAGCCCTCGCTGCGCGGCCCACACACCTCACTCTCGCTTGTGGTCTCGGTGTGGTAGCCTGCCTTTCTTTCCTGCACCAACTCTTTCCTCTCCAGTGCTGATTCTTCTTTCGTTGCCTCCTGTCTTTCCTCCTCCCTCTCCTTCCTCTCTTCCAGTGATTGTTCCCGCAGAGGTGGGCTGGGTACAGCTGTCTCTGGCTCAGAAAGGGAAACAGCCGTATCGTAGTCTGTGTTGTTGGCTGTGCTGGGGTCAGGGAGTAAGGGTTTCTCAGCAATGGACTGGACTGGGGTGAAGAAAACCTGAGGAGAGGATGTTTTATTAAATATGTGTAAAAATATGTTTCACAGTGAGAGAGAGATGTGTCTCTGCTTAGGTGGGTATTTAGTAGGTGAGTGCTCGTGAATATCCACAGGAAGAGTTACTTCATATTTAAGTGGAGAAATGTTAAGTAAATAACAGCAAATATGTTTGCAAACCTTCTACTTTGTAAATATTTGCTCTTTTTGAGGGTTCTGAGAGGGAATCACATTTCCAAAGGAGTACAGGGCTTTACAGAAGTATTCATATCTCTATAACCTTTCCACACATTGTCACATAACCAACAACTTTTGGTCACGTTTGACGTGATGACGTTTAATGCAGGGTTAGGTTATAAAACAAGCTTTGGTTTTCTCACTGAGCACTCTTCAGTAGTACACAACCACAAACTCACTATGGCGTGGTAAAGAACCCCTCAATCAAGAAGCCAAGCGGCCAGTAGTTCTGGAGAATCTGCAGAGATTCAAAACTCAGGTGGAAGCATCCGATGACAGAACAACAAATTAGATATGCACTCCTCAAATCTGGGCTGGAAAGTCTGGAAAAGTCAGAATAAATCCAGTTTGGAGGTTGCCATAAGACATACAGGGGACACAGCAAACATGTGAACGTGGGGGCCAAAACTATCCATCCAATCCTGAGAAACACCACCTCCTTTTTTTGTTTTTTTTAACACAGTGGTGGCAGCATCATGCTGCGGGAATGCATTTTCTTCAGCAGGGGCACGGAAGCCGGACTAAGCTGACAAACAGAACGGCGCCAAATACAGAGTAATTCTATCAGAAAAGCTTTCAGAGCTTGTGGAAAACGTCTGAATGGGATGGCCGTTCACCTTTCAGTAGGATAACAAGACTGAACAAACAGCCAGATAATAGAATATAATAGAACTATTTACAGTATTCAAACTCCTGACCCAAATCTCCAATCGAGAATGTGTGGCAAGAAGGTTTCAAACTAATTTTGTTTTCCTTCAACTTCCCAATTATCCACTACATTGTGTTGGTCTATCAGATACACTCCCAATGAAATACATTACAGTTGGTGGTTGGAATGTGACAATATGTATAGTTAAATAGGCATGAATACTTTTGAAAGTAGGAAAGTGAATATCCACTGGGAGATATACTTCATATACTATTTTCTTCCTAAAGGGCAGAAAGAGAATATAAGAGTGCAAACCTTCTACTCTTTCTGGCAGGGAATAACACATTTCATTGTATTTGAGAGCCCCTTAAGTTTTTGTTTACCATGCCTCTATAAAAGGGTGTTTCAGAACATTTTTATGCCAGATTTCAAACTTCAAAGAATGATCACAGACATTCAAACTGTTAACATATGCAGGAAAAACTCAGCCTTTGGTTTGCATGATGCACACTTAACCAAGTGAGCCACAACAAATCCCATGATGCGGTGTCTAGATTCCAAATACATATTTATAATTATTAGTATACATTTCTGTTTGCACATCTGTTTGTTAACAAGCAGATAAATTCGGTATCCAAATGTTACAACACACTTTTGTGCATCCTTCCCAATATGTTCAAGCTACTCAATGAGCGTGTGAAATGTTTTAAATATGAAACATACTGCAGACGGAAACACTGAAACCCAAATCAGATTAATGCTTCTTGAATGAAACTACCTGAGAGGTGGAGACTGCCACGCTGAGGTTCTCAGGTGCAGCAGGAGGGTCAGGTGGAGCAGCATCAGCAGGCGACTCAGACACACAAACGGGCCCTGAGTTTAAACCAGATCCAGGACTCGGAGCAGGAAGTGCGTCCCCCTCGGACACAGAGTCCTCTGTTATGGGAATGAATTCTGAGGGAGTGATGGCTGTTGTGCGATCTTCTGAGATAATCGGCGACTGAAGCGAGCTCTCACCCCCTCCTCCCATCAGTTCTCCAGGCCATGACCCAGGAGTGAGCCCTCCGGGTTCCGGAGTGACGGTGGTGGAGCTCGGAGGTTCTAGATTGACTTCTGGAGGTCTGTGGTGATCAGATGTACGTGAGAAGCGGTGGTGAGCTGACAGAGATTTAGGCAGTAGCTGCTTCTTCTGCCGCGAGGAGCGCTTGCTGTTATTACTGGCCCCACTGAAGTCGTCGAGGAACCCCGAGTCGTCACCTTCATTGGCTCCAGAGCTGCTGATGCAGTTTATAAACACATTTCGATTGGCTGTGGAAGAGGATGAGGAGGCCTTGTCAAAGTCCTCAGTCTGCGAGCGTGGGATTTTCTTTTGCTTGTGGCTCCCGAACCCAAATGAGTGGCGTGACTTGGAACGCCTGCCACCCTCGCTGAGACCTGTTGACGCCGACCCAGTTATTGTCTGCTGGTTGTTTCCGTTTGCATCAGTGGTCTGCGTGAGAGGAGGTGTAAGGTTCAGGTTGATGGGCTGAACACGTGGATCGCTGTTCCTCTTAGCTGTGAAACCGAGAGACGGCGTGCGAAACAGGCTCCGGCGTTTGCCAGTGCTGCCCGAACTGGAGTTGGTGCTGGAGGGCGAGGACGTGTGAACGCCGTTTCCCACTCCAGCCGAGGACGGGGAGGAGGGGAGAGACTCCTGCCGCTTGCTGGTGCTGCGGCGGAAGATTGGCAGGCGTGAAACGAGCGTAGAACGGCGTGAGCCTGATTCACCCATCGAGAAGCTGAGGATGCGAGGCACTCTGGAGAAACACACATTCAACACAAACTATTATGAAAAGGCAGGCTCCACTTTGTCCTTCATTGATTCTCATCTGCACAAAAATGACAACACTTTAACTATTTGTTCTGCAGCATAAATTCTATCAAAATACCAGAATGATCAAATAAATATTTTTTAGTAAATTTAAGTAAAGATTTGGTCAAATTGTCATTTAAACTGAATGACTTCTGTCAAATGTTTTGGATTTCCTTCCACAAGCTTCTCGCAGTAGTTTGCTGGAGTTTTGGTCCATTCCTCCGGACAGGTGTAACTGATTCAAGTTTGTAGGTTTGCTTTTAAACTCTGCTCAGAAATATTCTATCAGGACTTTGTAAAGGCCAATCCCGAACATCCACTTGATTGTTCTTAAGACCCTTTGTAACTAATTTATCAGTGTGATTTTGACCACTGTCTATTTGAAAGACCCATTAGCAACCAATATTTCACCTGCTGGCCGATGTCTTCTGATGTTATTTTAATACATTTCCACATGTTTTTGCTTTTGTTCTGGGGTTGATTAGCATGTTTTTCACTAAAACCTGTTCATATCTAGGACCGAGGACCCATCTCCTTCCTGAACCGTATGATGGCTGGACATTCCCATGCAGTTTGTTATTTGATTTATTGTTTGAACAGATGACCCGGGCACCATTTGGCATCTGGAAATAATCCCCAAAGATGACCCAGAATCATGGAGGTCCACAGTTCTCTTAAACATCTTGCTTTAAATGAGTTGAAAAAGATTGTTGCAACATCCCTGTTCTACAGAAGCTTCTGCAGATTTTTTTACTTCTAAGATTTAAGAAATTAATTATGCTTTTGGGTCATGGGTAAAGCATCCACACTCAAAAACAGCGTTGTTGATCCTCTAACTACAAGACTCTCTGCGGAAAATGTTTCAAAAACAACAGCCTTAGAAGACTAATACAAAGTTGTTCCATGAATGTGTAAAGTGATCACTTCTGAGAAAAACTGAAAAAAGTTGCAGATTCTCTCCAGGTTAGTATTATTAAGATTGTGTTCAAATTCAAGCTAAATCTAAGGCTTTAATTAGTGGAAGATTTTTTTTCTGTACCTCAGATATCCCTTGTTTTTAATCTAAAACTTTATTGCGATCTGCCAAAAAAAGTCTCATGAGAGTTTTTATGTCAACAAAGAAGTCAAAGAAAATGAGCCATGTAGAAACATAAACCTTGTGCCTCCAGAACCAGAATGTTCTAATTCAGTTTTACCAGCAGATATAAGGTGGAAGGCGTTGACTTTCCTTTAAGGATTCCTCATACAGTTTCAGTCAGAAGTTAAAAAGTTAGGCTTTTAATGTATTATTTGAACAGTTTATTTGTTTGTGGACTGATGATACAAACAGTATTTTTTGCGAGGTTAAACTTGCTGAGAGACAATTAGCCAGATTAGAGCATGAAGGGTCTACATAAAAGCTGGTCTTGCTAAATTTCTCTCAGCAAGTTCAACCTCAACGACGTGCTTTTCGTAACCATCAGCAAGTTTGTGGCAGAAAATTCTGGATGGATATTTTACCACTCTTCTTGGCAGTCATAGTTTTTTTCCATTGGTTGGTTTACTGGCATGTAACATGGACCTGGCTTTTAGGCATAGATTTTCAATAGCGCCACGGCCATAGCAGACAATACCGTTAGCCTGCTTTACTGATTCCAAAACAGGTTTTGATGCACGTTTGGGATCGCTGTCCTGTTGGAACAACCATTCATGATTAAGTTTTAACCTTCAAACTGTTAATTATGGGGGGAAGTTGAAGTACTTGTGGTCCTTCAACCTAATTTCATGCAATGCACCAGCACCACCAGCAGTGCAACAGTCCCACATAGGTCTGTAAAAATCTTAAAATAATCTGACACTGATGTTCACGCTGTTTACATGAAAACCTCTGACTGGAAGTGTATTTCTGGGAGTACTAATTGACGCCTAAATCGAAGAGAGACAGGGCTAATCCATAAGAGACTTCCCTCTTTGAACAGAACACCTGGTCAACCTAACAAGGACTCAGTTTAGCAAACCCAAAGCCGTTCCCACAACTTATCTGTGATCTAGAGCCTCCCTGCAGGTGCAGGTTCTAAACTGCGGTTTAGAACAGGGCAAAAAAGTAGAAAAGTCAATTATCTCTCACCTCTGTCCCAGAGACCAGAACTAAAACATTATTCATTGACTCTGCTTGTACAAACTAACAACAGTTAGCAGTTCACATTGTAAGCACATTTTAAACATAGTTAATGTCTTACAGCAGGTCAAACTTCAGTATAGCCAATTAAATAGTCGTGGGTTTTTTTTTCTATTGTTTTCTTACTTAAATGAGGATTATTTACAATGCAGTCCTAACAGTGATGAAGCTACCTTCTAGTCGTCTGGGCTACAGAAGTGTTTTGTTTTTGGTCTCCTTGTAATAAGATTACATTAACACCCTTGAGTGAAGAGGCTAATTAAAGTCTCACCTCCTGGACAGTAAATTCGATCAAGATCTAAATGTAATGCTGATCAAAAAGTCTACACAACGCAATGGATACATGGCTCTATAATTATATAGCTAACAGCCATGACACAACATTCACCAACAAACTAATGCTTTGTCTAACTACACAAAAAAACAATTCAAGGGCAGCAAATAGCTTGTCTATATAACCCACAGCACCATCAGCAATGAGGGGAGTTAATTATTATTGGGTATTTCATGTGCTAGTTGATGTGTTGGATGCACAAACACAAATAATTAAAACACATGGACCAGTTTTAATACCATGAGAAAGTGCAGGAGAGTTACACTGAGACAACACGCCACAGAAAACATCTCACATTTACTTTATCAATAAGGGGGAAATCGAACTCAAAGGTAAATGATGTGAAGCCAAAGATATCAGGCAGATTACTCAGACCATACTGTCAGTGGCGAATCTTAATGGCCATACAGAGACCAAAAAAGTATTTGCTCTCATACAGAACTATGCATGGGAGTACATACTATCCAGACAAATCTGAACCTCTGGAGAAAAGTTATTACCCCCCCCCCCCCCCCCCCCCCCCGGTATATTATTACATAACTATGACAGACCACAGCTTTTGGTTCAGGTTTTGCTAGCAACACCCAAGCTTGATTACTTGAAGAATAAAGAAATCACTTATGTAGAACCTGCCTGGCAACAATAAGTAGGCTAAAACATCACATAATACCTCGATCTAAAAGAAATCCTTCAACAGATGAGTCACAAAAACACTGACGGACATCAGTCTGAACATTTAATGTGACAAAAAGCTAATCTGTCAGGTGGCTGGTTTTTTTGTTTTTTTTTACAGCAGCACTTGAAGTAATAATGCAATAAATATGACAAAAGTGATACATGACATAGGAACTGTAAACTTGGACTGCGCTACACAGATGGTTTAGTCTGTGGGTCACAAATTGCTCCTCTCACAGATTCGCAGAAACAGCGACTACTGCGAGGAATACAGTCCTTCTATAGCGCTACTCAAGTGGAAATCATATTCATGGCTTTGACTTTAACAATTTAACTGTACTATGCATGTAGTGTTAAAGTATGTGCTGTAAAAAAATGTAGTTGTTGGATTAAAACCTAGTATCAGCAAAAAATGATTTAGAAAACAATCCAAAGAAATCTGTGGATCAAGGGAGTAGAACGGCTAAGTTATTGAGAAAACATATCCAATTTCCAGATGTGTAAACTGCTCAAGGTGAAGTCTGCCCAGGCTAAACTTGAATAAGAGTTAAATAAAACCTTACACTGACTCTTTAGCTAACTTCCTCCCACCTTGGCCACTGCAGGAAAGGTGAGATTACCTAAATTAGAGAAGCAAAGCTTCATTTCATACCAGTTCCTCTTCCTTTTATGCAGTTAGTGAAAGTTCTACTGAACTGACCAGTAAACACAAGTTTATCTGCTGATCATTTGCATGACTTCCTCTTTCAACATAGAAGCAGAAATAAAATAGAACAAGATAAAGAAATTATTGTTTTTTGTAGTATTTACAATATTTGACATCAGCAGGTTTCTAAATTGTTTAGTAAATATCCACCACTGCCACACCCCAAATGATCACGTACTAAACAAATAAGGTGGATTCAAATGGGCCAATTTATGCATGCGTTGCAGTCCTGTTTGCGTTTTAACTCATCACACCTTACCAGAAATGACCTGTAGACTAACAGTCAGATGTATAAGGTTTATTTGTTAACTCAGCCTATACTATCAGTGCTAACGTACACAGATTCATGAGCTTTAGTCAGTCTGAAAGGACACTGAACCAGATGGGTGTGTAGGTGTGTACTGGGTGTATATAACTGGGTGTTTCCAATAAAACAAGTTCTTGAATGGTTCACGGTAACCACATTTTGTAGTTCAAACAATCTGCAGTCTTCTGCTCTCCTCAGAGCTCACTGAAAGATGGGAACAGGATTATCCGTGCAAGACTCAACAATATTCAATAAGTCTGATTTAGAAATAACATAAACAGAAAATAATAGCAATGAACCCAAGAAAAAGAGATGCACTGATGATGCTTTTCTAAGCCGATTAATGATTTATTTTTTTTTTGTTAGATGTCTGACCTGCTAATTAGGAATTTGGCTGATTCTCATTATCTTTAGACGGCAGAGGAAGGAAACTCCGTCCTTTAAGGGCCGTTGTCCTGCAGGTATTAGATGTGAGCATGTTCAAAATTGGCTGATTTACCGAGCCACCGAAGACCAGAATCGTTCAGCCCTATATGATTACAATGAAGCAACAACTGATTTCTGCAAATGCTTTAACTTAACAAATGTAAACAAACTTTGGCCCTAAAAGAAAAAACATTTGCTGCAGATCCAAAATGATCTAGCAATATTCAGTTTGTTGATGCATTTGTTGACTGGAAAAAGTGAGAGATTTCAGCTTTGATTCATTTACTGAAAAAGGAAAAATAAAAGTTGATTTTGTTTTTGGGGTTTTTGACTGCAGTAGTTTCAGCCAATCAAGGAATAACTGACCAATTGATTAGTGCATTACAACCAAGAACATGAAGTCTCTTACTATTATGTTAACTAAGATACAAAAGAAGAAAACTAAAACCGAGGACTAAACTTGTATGGCTACGATTTGTGGTATTTCTTTGTCATCTACCGGATGTGGGTCCACATTAATCTGCACACCTTTTTTTACATGCCAGGGTAATATCAGAATCAGCCAGAGCACATGACATTAATTTACGACCGAAAAAAACCCCCAATAAAATCATCTGTATTAAGAAACATTTATTATTTTTACACACACGGAAGCCAATCAATAGTCCAGACATGGCATTTTCAAGACAGAAGCAAACTAAGGAAAAACATTCGCCAGTTTTACATTATTGGCATAGTGCAGGGAAATATGCTGAACACAGGAAAATACAAGCAAAGAGAAATAAGCTAAAAAAATAAATAAAAATAAACTAAAATAGGAAAAATGGGCTCTGTGGCTTAGAGGGAATAAAAAGTTTTTGAAAAATAATTAAGTATAAAAGTATGTTATATAATAAGTTCATAAGAATACAAATATATGCATTAACTAATTAATAAGACCAACGGCTTTTTGGTAAATTCAAGTATAGGACAGAATATCTGACAATAGGAGCTTTCTGCAGTTATTTCAAACAAAATTCTGCATGTTTTTTTCAAGAGGCAATCATGTCTTATAAACTAAAACAGAAAAATGTTTTTACTCAAGCTAGGCATGGATCTGGTCCCAATATCAACATACATCAAATTTGAAACAGCTACAAAACCACTAAAGTTTTTATACTACGGTTCATATGGTTTTAGTTTCTTTTAATGGCTTTCTACAGCAGTATGGAGCAGAGAGGGACCGACTACTGCCATTCCCTCACCAGCTGCTGCACACTGCTGGTCAACTGGCCGAAAGAAGGCTAATACACTTACTTTGCTGTCACTTGCCAGAAAGACAAATTCATCCATTTGGAAGTATTTCCTGTCACCAAAAAACACAGTAAGTCATGGTGTGGAAACTAAAGCAGCGCCACCTATCGCTCTTATTAAGGTAACACTGGTTTAAAATTGTAAACTGCAGGTTCTACCGACGTAGCTGAAATAACTGAAATAATCTATAAAACTTAGCTTTTCTGTTTAAAATAAAATGTGATAATATTATACATTTCTGCATTTTTATGTTAAGACTACAGGAGTATTAAAAACTAACATAACGCAACAATCTCATATCGGCCTATGCTAACTTGGAAGTGGGATTAGCTCAAGTTATCAAGTCAATGTAGTGTAATGGGCCGTCAATAAGAAAACTCAATCGTCTATACAAAAGGCAAAACTCTAAATCTGTTTCAGTGTCTAAATAAAGGCAAAGTTCGTACTGGAAGAATGATCGGTTTTCATACCAGCATAGTGTGTAGATCTGATAGGTCACAGATGTACTCGGAGGATTATTACATGCAGTTAAGCAACTATGTAACAACAAGGTTGATAAATAAGCAAGATGATTACAAGAGCATTGCTAAAGCAGGCTGTGAGGTTTAACTAACAACAAACATGGTGCACCAGTTGGACAAACCTGCAGGTGCATGTTTCAGCTGAACCTTTTTACTAAACCACAACAAATTCCCCAGGCAACTTCACAAGCTCCTACAATAAATACTGTCACGTTTAAACGTTTGACTGCTTATATGCGTCTTATATTTTGTCCTAAATGTAAGTAGTGGCTGAACCTTGGTGCATAATTTGTCAACAGCATGAATATCTAAGTGATTGGGCCTTAATGTGCTCTGACTGTGTACTTACAGTATAACAAATGGTTATAACAAGGGGTCCGGCTGCTTTACCTACAGAAACCAACCGGGGTTAGCAAGCATATTACAGCCGTTTGTATGGGATAAGCTACAGAGATTTAAAAGCAGCTAACCAGCAGCAGCAGCAGCCCTGCGGGATGCCACAACTGTCAAACCAACAACGTCAACAACGCCTTGGAAGCCTGCCGACCTCAAATCCACACTAGCTAGCTGGCTCACTGCACTGACACTCTGGCGCTAATGCGTCCTCCTACAATACATCGAAATAAAAATGATAATGAGATTAAAGAAAGGAAAAAAAAAAAAAAAAGATAAGCGGTGTCCGGAGTTACAGCAGCAGCCCGGTGGCTCAGGCGGTCATTCAAGCTAGCAGCAGGTAGTGGCCAAACACACCAAACGGCCGTCAGCGCACGTAGGTTACCTTCAGCGCACTCCTAGAGTCTCCACCGAGGCTCGTCAGTGAAGAAGCGAGGGAATATGTGTCCTCTTTGGGTTTAAATAAATCAGTATCGGCATGAATGTGTGAGGGGTCTAACGGCGCCACTGGAATTACACTGAAGGCTGCACCTTGTGACGCCGAAATTACACCTCAGTGACGGGGAGTCGCTTTCCTCCTTCCGCGTTGCAGCCACAGACAGCGAGCCTGTACGGTGTGACGTCTATTACTCCTCCTTCCTCTTCTCCTCCTCCTCCTCCTAGTGCTGCAGCTTCAGCAGGTGACAGCTCGATTAACAAAGTATCACCCAACATCTTTAAAACCTTCTCATTTATTAAGAAAGCTTTGTCAGCCTCTTTGAAACTACATTACCTCATGTTATCTTTCTGTCATATTAAAAATGTGTGTGTTTGCTTTTCACAAACATTTGGAAATTTAGACAGCAAATTACGCAAAAGAAAGATTTCAGGTAAACCAGGGCAAATAGGAAAAAGGCTCCATCAAACTAACAGGGATTGCTTTTAAAGTAGTGGTGCATTTATTTATTTTATTTTATAACAAATAAATACTGACCATAATAACAGCTTTGGGTTGGAGGGTGAATTTTCACTGCATGGCTTCACAAAAAACAACGTTTTTAAATGGCAAACCTGAAAAAAAAAAAAAAAAAAGCTTATTTTGCTTTGTGTGTGCAAGTTAATCAGCTGGTATTAGTAAACATTATGACCCATGAACGACTTCAGCAGATTTCTACTTTGGGCCTCTTCCCAAGATCTGGCAACATGGAAGCATGAGTTGCTTGTTGACAGATTTTTCTTAAAATTTTATACAATGTTCTTACTTGCATCTCAGACAGACAGCCGGACAGAATACAAGTAAACACATTTGAAGGAGATATTTGATTAAAAACATGCAAACAGAGAGGAGGGGGGAACAAGAAAAATACAAAATGACGTACAGGGGAGGTTCTTGCATGAAGTGTGCCCTGGGCAAGCCCCTCCTGTAAGGTCCCCCCATCTCTCTCTGGACAAAGCCTATTTTGCAAAAACAACTACTTCTTTATTCTGTAACTCATTTTTAGGAATTAAATTGACTTCATACGATAATTAAATAAAATGTTTTTAAACTGTATTTTTAATCATCTCTGGTCTAACTTTTTTAGATTAAAACAAATTAAAGCATCACTTTCATTTAGCACTAAATGTGAAGTTACAGTTTAAACGTAAATTTCAGTCTGATTTACCAGTTGCAGTAAACGGCCATATTTCCTTTCAGTGCTCAAACAGTGGAAAACACAAGGGGTCAATTTGTTTCAATTTCAATTTGTTTAGCAACTGACTGAATATGTTTTTGTGTTAAACTCATCCCCAACCACCCGCCAAAACGGTTTGCTATTCAAAAGTGCCTTGGCCGATGAGAAAACTCTGATGTCCTTTGCCTTCTGTGATGTCATCATAGGCGGGTTTAGAAGCTCGGTTTTGGGATTGTAGATTTTATCTGGTTTAGCAATTAGCTTTCACAAAAAATAAAATAACCACAAAAAACGCATATTATGAGTTTTTTAAAACAAAAACAAGCTTGGGTTTATTCATACATACATGACAGTGCATAAATTAAGAAGGCTGTCCAACATCTTTTATACTTTAATCTAGGCCATATTGCTGCAGGAAGTGCATACCGATATCTGTTTGTTTAGAGGACAGTTTGTTATAAACGCTGATGTTGACTCACAAGTAATATCTTAACTGAGCAGATATTTAAAGACATAAGATTTAAAACAAAAAAGATAAATTAGAAGATGAAAAAACCCAGAGTGATATGAACAATTTTGAGATAATTTTAGGACTTGTGAGCACCTGATGGTGTGAAAGATGAGATGTAAACATCTGTGACCTTGGTTCATATAGAGGGCGTCAGATCCACAAACTTCTTGTTACCCCTCCACAGTAAAAAACAAAACAAAAACACAACTATATTTTATTTAAATAGTATGACACTGGCAAAAGCTTAGTGAGCATCCATTATATCATGTTTCACATGAATCAGACTTTTGATTATTTCAGTTGAATACTTCATATAATAAATAAAAATAGTATGGACAAAACAAGTTACTCTTAATTTGTTATTTGGGGCAGCACTTTTTGCAACAATCACTGCCAACAACTGCCCTCTGTGCTTCACAAGGAGACGTCTGCATTTGTCAACAGGTATTGCAGCCCACTTTTCTGGAGCCACCTGCTCAAGCTGTCTCGGGTTTGAGGGGCGATGTCTTCACATTGCAACTTTCAGAGTTCTCCAGAGGAGTTCAATAGAATCAACATCTGGGTTCGTTCAAGAGAAGTCCAGTGTTTTATTTTATATTTCCCAGCCAGTCTTGAGTGATTTTAGCTGCATGCTTTGAGTGATTATAGTATTGGAGGACCCAAGATCATGTGGTTCACTCCAGGATGCCTTGGTATTCTTGAGACTTCATTGAGCACATTATGGTTCAAAATTCAACAGCTGGTGGAATCAGAAAGTGATGTACCTTTACTTTGGACTTCAGCCTGAATTGTTTGCTTGCCAGTTCTTTGACCATTTATTTAATCTATATGATCAGCTTGGGGATGCATTTCAACTTGAACCCACATCCTGGAAGATTGCTTATGGACCCATGGGCTTTGTATTTTTATTAATATCCATAAATGTTACAGAAACATGACGCTGATTGAAGATCTTTTGGCTCTCACTTTTAACATTGAGAGCCATAATCTTCCTCCTGAGCTCCCCAGACAGCTCTCATCTTTATATGGTCTAGTTTATGCTCATTTTGGTGCACAAATATTAGAAATATTCTTGTTTAAAAGAAATAAAATTGTGAAAATAAATATTCTATTTGTTTACTCTATCACAGTGAAGGTGTGTCACTATACTTTAGTTAAATGCTAATAATGTAAGAACTTTTGAGGAAAAATTAAGGATTGTTTTATTAATCTGCAAAGACACCAAGAAATTGTTTGTTGGGCAGATGAAACGAAATGTTAAAAGCAGAAACACGCCATGTTGCCAAAAGTATATCCAAGTCTTTTATCACTATATGCAAACAGTCAGATGCAGTGATGTAAAACACACTACTACTGGACTCTACACTAATGAGTTTTCCAAAGTGCCTCTCTGTTTGGCAATTCAATGGATAAGTCTGGTTTCAGCGCTTGCCACGAGGAGGGAACTTGACTTGGCTCAAAGTGAGCCATAACAGTCAGAGCACCTTCTGAGTGCAGGTCCTTCTCAAAATATTAGCATATTGTGATAAAGTTAATTATTTTCCATAATGTCATGATGAAAATTTAACATTCATATATTTTAGATTCATTGCACACTAACTGAAATATTTCAGGTCTTTTATTGTCTTAATACGGATGATTTTGGCATACAGCTCATGAAAACCCAAAATTCCTATCTCACAAAATTAGCATATCATTAAAAGGGTCTCTAAACGAGCTATGAACCTAATCATCTGAATCAACGAGTTAACTCTAAACACCTGCAAAAGATTCCTGAGGCCTTTAAGACTCCCAGCCTGGTTCATCACTCAAAACCCCAATCATGGGTAGGACTGCCGACCTGATTGCTGTCCAGAAGGCCACTATTGACACCCTCAAGCAAGAGGGTAAGACACAGAAAGAAATTTCTGAACAAATAGGCTGTTCCCAGAGTGCTGTATCAAGGCACCTCAGTGGGAAGTCTGTGGGAAGGAAAAAGTGTGGCAGAAAACGCTGCACAACGAGAAGAGGTGACCGGACCCTGAGGAAGATTGTGGAGAAGGGCAGATTCCAGACCTTGGGGGACCTGCGGAAGCAGTGGACTGAGTCTGGAGTAGAAACATCCAGAGCCACAGTGCACAGGCGTGTGCAGGAAATGGGTTACAGGTGCCGCATTCCCCAGGTCAAGCCTCTTTTGAACCAGAAACAGCGGCAGAAGCGCCTGACCTGGGCTACAGAGAAGCAGCACTGGACTGTTGCTCAGTGGTCCAAAGTACTTTTTTCGGATGAAAGCAAATTCTGCATGTCATTCGGAAATCAAGGTGCCAGAGTCTGGAGGAAGACTGGGGAGAAGGAAATGCCAAAATGCCAGAAGTCCAGTGTCAAGTAACCACAGTCAGTGATGGTCTGGGGTGCCATGTCAGCTGCTGGTGTTGGTCCACGGTGTTTTATCAAGGGCAGGGTCAATGCAGCTAGCTATCAGGAGATTTTGGAGCACTTCATGCTTCAATCTGCTGAAAAGCTTTATGGAGATGAAGATTTCATTTTTCAGCACGACCTGGTACCTGCTCACAGTGCCAAAACCACTGGTAAATGGTTTACTGACCATGGTATCACTGTGCTCAATTGGCCTGCCAACTCTCCTGACCTGAACCCCATAGAGAATCTGTGGGATATTGTGAAGAGAACGTTGAGAGACTCAAGACCCAACACTCTGGATGAGCTAAAGGCCGCTATCGAAGCATCCTGGGCCTCCATAAGACCTCAGCAGTGCCACAGGCTGATTGCCTCCATGCCACGCCACATTGAAGCAGTCATTTCTGCAAAAGGATTCCCAACCAAGTATTGAGTGCATAACTGTACATGATTATTTGAAGGTTGACGTTTTTTGTATTAAAAACACTTTTCTTTTATTGGTTGGATGAAATATGCTAATTTTGTGAGATAGGAATTTTGGGTTTTCATGAGCTGTATGCCAAAATTATCTGTATTAAGACAATAAAAGACCTGAAATATTTCGGTTAGTGTGCAATGAATCTAAAATATATGAATGTTAAATTTTCATCATGACATTATGGAAAATAATGAACTTTATCACAATATGCTAATATTTTGAGAAGGACCTGTAAATTACTGTAGAGATGGTGAGTCAGACCATCCTGTCCCACATTAGCGCCTGACCTCACACATGCACTGCTTGAAGAATGGTTTGTGTGTGTGTGCATATAAAGGCAAGCATCGCAATCCTTTTGACAATATAATGCACCAGGATGGGAGTTTATGTGCTTTAGATGGCCTGAAATGGAAAATCTACAACTTTACTTGCAGGTCTACTACATAACAGCATTTGTATGCTCTCAGCATTTTGCAGAGGATCATGTTGTGAAGGCAAAGGGTAAGCGTGACTCAGGTGTCAAATACATTTTACATCTGCTAAAGGATTTTTCTCACACACACACCTTACACCCTTTATTTAAATGTTAAAGTGAATAGCTCAAAGCCACACTGGACACAAAATTGACAGACAAATTTCATTTGAATCGTTTTATTCACTGAAGCCCCTACACAGCAAAAGAAAAAAATATATATATACCCTTTTCATATCTTTACGTACTATGTACAAAAATGTACCACCACCACATCCAATCCTCAGAGGAAAACACATGACTAGAATTCAGATGACAGATTGGTCACGAAGCATTTAGAATTTACTTTCCTCTAAGAGAAACCCATTTACAACCACTAAACACCCTTTAAACAGTGCAAATAGTGACTAAAGGCTCAGGTATCCACTCTTCAGTCTCACAGCCCATTTGATAGTATTGCACACACAAACACTAGTATTAAAACGACTGCAGGGCAGAACTTTTCCTAACATGCTACAGATCACTAAAGTGCAAACTTGTAATTAATCATGGAGCCAATTGGTGCATTTTAGTACCAAATCAAGACTTAAATGCAATATATAGGGTGCGTTATTATTTAAAGTGTGATAACCAATTTGCATATAAAACATTCAGTTATTTGTTCTGTAATCAGTACATTCTGTGAATGAATAAAACTGAACCCTTACTGCCAATTGGTAAATGCATAGATTTTTTTTTTTTTTTTTTTAAAAGAGTGTACGATTTTCATATGATTTCAGGTCTGTGAGGACTGGAGTAAAACAGATGCAAACACATGGGATAAAATATGCATACTGTCACAGTAACCAAACAATCCACTTTGAAATTGAGATTATATCCGTTAACAATTAAAAACAAAATTTATTAATATTTGTTACACCAAAACCAATGAATTCCAAAGAACACCATGAACAGGAAGAAATGAAGTTTGTTCCATTGGAAAAATTCCCTTGACAAAGGCAGCTGAACAGGCCACCATGTCCATACAGTAACACCCAACAACAAACATTTAGGATTTACTTTATTTCAATAAAAATAGTCTGGATCAGTATGTATGCAGTTAAAAAAAGATAGAAATCAAAAAATGTCAGCTTAATGTCTTCTCTAAACAAAATGATTTAGATACTCAACTACTAAAAGAAAACAAAGAGCTGTAAATCAACCCCAGCGGTTTCTGTCAGGAAAGGGACAGCAGTTAAGGTTTTCCAGGGCAGAGTGACAGAGGTAGGTAGCATCAGGCCCTAATCTGGGCTAAAAACCTGAGAAAACACACAAAAACCGGTTACCCTAACCCTCCAGAAATCACTATATATATATTTATACACAGATGTACAAACCAACCCATGTGCAGGCACAAACAATATTTAACAAAAAACAAAAAAGTGTCGTGCAAACAGTTCAATCCATCTACTGTGCTCCCAAAATTCAACATCATACTCGTCTACTCCATGAAAGCCAACCTTGAACAGAAAAGAGGTTAACATGCTACACCTAATGGCTGTGCACCAGAGTTAAGGTACCATTTTTAGATTAACCTGAATAAAATTCTTCCTTTAAACTGTTAAAAGGCTGTGAGGTGACATAGCTGTGCGTGTTGCACTTAAATCAGCACCAGAGTTGGAGAGTTTAGGCTGTTAATATCACAGTTGGACAGCAGTAGATTTTGGTAACTGGATAACGCTGATGCTAAGTTAGTGTTCTGTGATATAAATAAAAAGTGACACATTATTCATTAAAACATTATTCATTAAAACAAAGTGTAGAAACTGAATGCAAGACGTCCTTATTTTTACTGCTGAGCTAAGATTTAAAGATAATGGGGGAAAAAAAGCAGTTAAGCTGTGATGCAGCAGTGATTATGTGCATTCGTTTACTCATTGTGCAAAACAGCCAAATGTGACATTGAAAACTAGTAAAAGTAGTGTTTTTGGGATAAACTAGAGCAAACTGGTAGATAAAGTCAATGTAACTCTGCAAATGATATAAGGGGTAAAAAAGGCACAAAGGTCCTAGCTTCAAAACTAGCAACAACCGTCCCTCAGATCCTCCAATAATACACCTAAACCTGTGCTGCTACCTTCACACACAGAACACACACACTATATAAAAAAACAAACTAAAAAACAAGAAATGATCTAGAATATTAAAGCAGTGTCCCAGTGTATGGTACATGTTAAAACCAAGATTTAAAGTGGCTAATGATTCTGTAGCCAGTTTAATAACAGCTGATCCCAGCTGGTAAATAAAAGTAGGTAATTTACAATTTACAGATACAGAGACTTTGGTTTGCAAAGATGACCTTTCATATGAATCTCCAAAGACCTCTGCATGTGGACACATTAGTTAAGCCAGTTCTCTCATTCAGAGCAGGGGGGAAAAAAAAGTCCCATTGAGCCTCCAAGCTCTTCACAGAAAAGGCCAAAAAGAGATTTGATAGATTCAATTACTAATGTGTCAACATCCTCCATCCATCCTTCCAATCTTCCTCAGAAGGTCAGTTTCTTAGCACTGATGAACTCCTCCAGCTGGACCTTCCCACTGCCCATGAGACCAAAGGCTGGAAACATTGTTCCCGAACAGTCAACCTGCCTCTCGAAAAGGCACCTCATGGTGTTGGCATCGTAAAAATACACCCGATGTGCATCATAGTCCAAGCATATGCCTAAGTGTTGCGGCATGGGAAGTACGCGATTGCCTAGGTCGCCGGACGATACGTTTGCATTGGAAACAGAGGAGGAAGAAGAGGCCTTGGGGATGATGAGTTTACCCATGCCCAAAGTGATGAGGGTGAAAGGCTGGGAGAGCTCATAGCATGCATCCTCGCTGCCACTGTCATGTCCGCTGTCATGGTCATACCTGAATAAAGGGAAAAACGATTTAGGATGGAGTCAGTCACCTTCCTGGACACTCACTGCAGACTGCGTTTACTTTTGACCTAATTGAGAAGTTGCACATCGTTAAGTTGTATGTGTATAACCGAGCATGGGACCAAAAAAACTATTTGAATATTGTAAGCCATATTGAGTATAATAATATCTTAACCAATCCAATTTAAAGCAGACAAACTCATAATAAACAGATTTAATAAATACAGATTATATACATGCCATGGTCCTTATTACATTTTAAATAAAGTGTTTAAGAGCAACATTGGAGTTGCACACTTGAAAAACTAGTAAGAACTAATTTTGTTCATTTCCACTTCAATCTCATGTTTGACATGCAGAATAATCTGGGCTTTTTATTTATAAATACACCAATAAAAGCTTCATTTTATTTTTGTCATTCTGAATATGCAACATTATACATAGATTTCATAATAAAGTGCAAATCTTTGCTTATATTTTATGGTAATGAGAAATGGGGAGTTTATCCTTAAAAAAAAACTTCTATAGATTCATTTGAAAAATAAATTGATAAATTAAATGAAAACGAAAACATTGTTAGAGGGAGCCCACCTGATCTTTTACATGTCTCCTACCTGACAGCTAATAAAAGTTTAGATAATAAATGTAACTAAAGGTTTTTAAGCTAAACATTACTCTTATTCTTAACACATGATTTTCAGGCAATTGTATTCATGGAAAAAAAAAAAAAAATGCAGCTCCAATTAGTAACTGGATGATGCTTATCTAATTACCAGAGATTTGGATTTTAATTGTCAAAATAAAGTGTTTCTTTACATGGTTTAAAATGAGTTGAGCCAGTAAGAAAGGTAGCCTTTGTCTGTGAGTAAGCTCTTTATTAGTTCACACTAGTTCTCCTGCATAACCACAGGATTACATACGCAGATTTAGCCGTTTCAAAGACTCTTTGTTACCTCGTTCTTTCAAATGTAAATAGAAGAGATTTAGGTTGCTGGATTAAGGACAAATTATCTTAAATGTGCTGCGCATACCTTGGGCTGCTGGTGTCTCTTGGATTGTGGAACCATTCAATCAGCTTGGTATCAGAAGCCACGCCTACTTTAACCATGTAAGAGTACGGTTCCACCTTAAAGGCCCAGTAGTGTCTGCAAAAGAAAAACTGTCTTTTAAATTGTTTCCTCCATTTTGTAAAACAGCCATGGCAGCAGCAACAGTATTCCCCTAATCCTTAATGAACATGCTCATGTTGCGAATAAAACATTTTATTTTACAGAACGTCTTTGCATACCTCCCCTGAGAGATGCCTGTGTCCCCAATGATGTAATCCAGACCAATGTAGCTGCCCGTTTGCACTCGCTCTGCTGCGAGGAGGAAAGCCATTCCCGCTACGCTCTCCACAGTGTCCAGACGACTGTTCAGATTAAGGCGCTCAGGACTGAAACCACACTTGTCATTGAACAGGAAGCTAAAAACTGCGCATGGGGAAAGAGATTGTAGACAGAAGGAGTCAGTTGGCTCGGGGTATATCAGAAATAAAAATCACATAAGGCAAGCATTTGTTAATATCAGGAGAAACCTTATGGAGTTAAATGACTGGACTTGTTAAAAGGCAAGTGGCAGGCATTGGCACAAGAGGGCGCTATGAAGCCATTTAAAAATATTTAAAGCTTTATTCACTAACAGAATCTCCATCACATCTCCTGCTCACATTTACATAAATCATTTGGTTACAGATAAATGCAGTCTATAAATAGCTTATGGGCCAAAAGCCATGAAAACAGTAATACAGGACACATGGTCTGCCATGTTCACTCAGCCATCCCGCTGCAATCTGAAGTCTACCTAAGGCAAAACCAGATCATTTGCATGCGTCTGGGAAGTCCTTCTACCAACTACGGCATGACAGTAACAGAATAAATCTACTTGAGGGGTAAACAGCAGCAATGCCAAAGTATTGAGGTTAATTTAAATAGCAAGACTGCTAAAACTCTAAAAATCTAATAAAAAGGCCAAAGATGTAGAACCAGGAGAAATGTTCAATATTTGAATTTATACTGTATGTATTAAGAGGTGATATTTCTCACTCTCATTCCTATAACTGAAAAGGTTGACAATCTACACATTTTAATTCAAATCTATGCTGTCAGAGATACCCAAACCAAATATCTTGAATTACGAAGCAGCAAAAGTCAAACTGAAAATGTCGTCATAGTAATCTACTGGAAGGGTTCCGACCCATATTCTTTAAAACTCTTCCAATTACAAATGATGCCAAGAAAGATGTGCCAGCAGTTTGCTTTTCCAAGCTGTCAAACTGAACACTGTCCACTCCCACGCAGACAAAACCCACACTGCTTTTAGCTAAATGAAAAAATTTGAAGTTACCATGGTGACCGCCTTAAAAAAAAACACCAAAAAAAACAGCCCCTCTGCATCATTACCTCCGCTATGGGAGCTCTAACCCAATTACATATTTCGAAACAGAACCATCTGTCATATGATGATCTTTCTAGGAAAACTAAAATCATAAATCTCTGAGTAGCTTCCAGAAACTAAAGCGAATGGGAGCTTAGCTGCTGCCGCTTGGGCCAAAATGAGGCCAAAAAAGGGGGGATTGTGGCTCCAGTAGTCTGTTTGCTTGTTAATTAACGCATTTGACACTACCAGCAATCCATTAAGGTGGCTGAGCTTGGGGGGGGATTTAGTAATCATTTCTGAATTTATTTTACAATGGTGGCTTCCTTATAGTCAGTTTCGTTCTGGAAGGACAGCTGCATCTGACATTAGAATATCCTTGAAAACCTGAATGAAGTTCATTTGGAAACTGAAACGTATTAAAGTCTGGCAAAGAGTGGAAAGGGACAGACTCCAATATTTGCATGAAGCTTCCACAGTCAGTGATGACTTGGGAAGCCATGTCATCTTCTGGTGTTTGTCTAACCCGTTTCATGAAATCTAAAATCAGCAAAGCTCACTACTAGTAAACCTTTAAGTACAACACATGTTCTTCTGCTGATAAGCTTTACTGAGATGCCGACTTCATTTTCCAGTAGGAATTGGGACCGGCCCCATACTCCCAGAAGTACCAATATCTGGTTCAATGTCCATGGTGTTTACTGTGAGACTGGCCAGCTAAACCTCAGAATCTATGGATTCTAGTCAAGAGAAAAATGAGTCCCAACCAATCCAACAATGCACACCAGTGGAAAGCCACTATTAAGACAACCCAGGTTTCCATTACACCTCTGTAGAACCACATTCTGATCACCTCCCGTGGTTGGGCTTGCACTTCACGTCACAAATATTGCAGCTAGCGAAATCTGCATCGCATTTTGCGAACTGGAGCCATACTTTCGAGGGCTTGCTAGCAGCCATGCTTGCTTTGCTGACTGTACCAACCGCTACCAAAGTCATTATGATCGTGCGTGCAACGGTGTGTTCATTTCTGACATGGAAAATTGCCCACTCTTCCACTCTCAGTGTCACAGTGATGCATTTAGGTACAAATACATGATACCATTTGATTTTACGTGAATTGGTGGTTGGTACCAATAAAACTACAGAATTCGGTATCCATGCCTAGCCATAATCACACTTTATCAAAACAAATGCTTGAAATAGTGTGTGCAATGCATGCATATAGATATATATATACAGTTCCACTTTAATTATATTAGTAAAATAAACTGTACAATTATTCTCTCATTCATAGAGATGACCAGTTTGATCAAGATCCCAAAAAAGGCAAACAAAACTGCCATGCAGGAAGAAAAAATAAAAAATAACTTTACTTACTAGGAGCAGGTGGAGTGTGAAAGGAGACCTCTGGGCTGTAAGGGCTAAACATGGAGTTCCTGCAGCTTCGAACTCTGAAGGCGTACAGACTGTCAGGTTCTAGGTCGTGTACCCCAGCACTAGATCCATACACCTTGTCTGTAGCCCTCCAGACTCCACTGTCCTCACTGCCCTCGAGGGATGGGGACTGGCTTGGTCCCCCAAGCCTGAAAGACAATACTATAGTGTTAAGATTCCTTCTAATAATAGTGGAGTGACCAACTCTCCCACAAATATAATTGAACGTACTTGCGGTACTCAAGAATATGGTGATCTGTTGGTAGATGGTCATCAGGCAGCCTCCAGCAGATTGATGCCTCATTATATACTTTGCTGTGGGACAAGTCAATCAGAGGGGGATCTGGGACTGGTCAAAGGATAAAAAAATAAAAATAAAAAAAACCTGTTAAATCTGAACTAGAAATGGAAAGACTGTCAAAATAACAAAACTGTGGTAAATGCCTTTCTGAATTTGTTTTAGTCGATGCAGAGGTTACAAACTCAAAGGGAAGTGTTGTCCTGAAGCATCAGCTTGGATTTATAAAATGAAGCAGTGCAAGTATAATAATCAGGGTGGTTTGGACCATCACTTCCTATCCAGCAGAAACATTTAGAGGACTTTGCATAATGGAGCTTAAGAGGTTTTCTTTACAGACTCGCTGCCTGGAAGTAAAAAAAAAAAACAATCCTAGCACTGACAGCACTTCTCTCTTCCTCACTCCCACTACCCTTTCCTCAATCACATTGTCACCACATACGCAAATATTTCTCCATTTAGAGGAAGTAGAGCTTTCCCAAGAAGCAGCAACCACCTCGCTGTAGCTTTAAAACATCTAAAGCTTTTATTTTATTATGGGCACTCTATAGTGCTCTCAGAGGGTTTAATTTCTGGTTTGGTTCAATTTCACTACAGACACTCAGGCCAAGTTACTGTCAGACCAAGGAATCACTTAATCAGAACCTGCTTGACAACATGGAGTAGGCCAAAAGTTTAGACATAGCAACACATCATGTTATACAAAGTCATTGACATACTAAAAACAGAAGGAACCTGTAGAAAAATGAACCACATCACTAACCTTAAAAATGTCACCATCTTTTTAACACTCGCTGTCATTACATAATTTTCTAACAGTTGACAGAACCGAGTTTTCTCACTCTGTGTTCTACCTAAATGCAACTGATCCTACCGACTCTAATCTGTCTGCAACATTTCTTTACAGCTAGCTCTCCTTTCCGGAAGGCATTGTGGGTTTTTTTTTTGTTTTGGTTTTTTTTAGAAACCCACAAGAATATTTATCTTTAAGTTAAATAATTAAAAGCATAACGGAAGGAAAACAACTATTGCCAATCATCAACTATGTACTTCTACCTTAATGTGCTATGAATTTACAATTTTTCTTCAAGAAGTGCTTAAAGTGGCACAAGACAGGGATCTAATTTTTCTCCTACAGATTAAGTACAATTCCTAAAAAAAAAAAAAAACAAACATCAAGCTAAAGAGGGTTCATTTTTCATGCAGAGGAGTAATAATCAGGCAACGAGTTTGTGACAAATCTAATTTGAAATACAAATTTTACAGAACTTTTATTTGTTTTCAAGAGGTTTGTTAAATTGTCCTGGTCAAACATTTTCTGAAAATATTTTGAAACGGAGCACAACTCAGGATCTATGTTCAAGTCTTTCATAGGGCCTTGAAGTATAGATTCATCATTTTTTGTCAGAGAACATGCAACAAAAAGACATGGATGGAAAATATACATTAAAGAGACATCAGTAGAAGAATTATTGATTGAAATCACATTTATTCAATTTAAAAAAAAATCTTTACTATGAAGCACTTTTGTGCTTCATACGCAGCAGTCCTGTGTTTACTGATGCATCACCTACAAAGACTTGAACTCATTTATTGCAGCACAGGAAAGCTTCCACAGCATCTTTTTGCTCTGAACACAGGGAGTGAGTCACTGCAGTAAAGGCCTGCAGGCTGTAGAGATTAAAGCAATACATCAATACAGCCGCCACCCAACTGCTCCATAAAACCGTTAAACACTTTCCTAAAAGACTGTGGTAACGACAGATTTAGGCTACGTTTTTACATAAAAAGCCAGAAAAGCTAAAGTATTGATTGGTCTAGCAGGGACAAAATGCCCCCAAAAAACAAACTAAAATAAATACTATATGCAGGTTTATAGATGAAAAATAAACACTGAATAATACTGCAAGCTGATTTCAGCATAAATCTAGATTTAGTCTATTAGACTCACAAGGCAAAAACATCACTCTCAGATTGATTCAATGCTCAATGAGACAATATTCTTGCGTACCTAGCTGCACTTAGAAATAACAGATACAGTGGAGAGAACATACATTTCATACACTGCTGATTGTGCAGGTTTTCCCACTTGCAAAGCATGTAGAAGTCTTTAAAGTACCAATGATAAAAATTAAACTGTGAATCTAAAACAAAAATCCAGAAAATCATATTGTGTGATTTTTACATTATTAATTAGCATTTTATTGCATAACAAAAGTATTTGATACATTAAAAAAACAAAAAAAACTTAATATTTGGTACAGAAACCTTTGTTTGCAATTACAGATATGACATTTCCTATATTTCTTGACAAGGTTTGCACACAATGCCCTCACTGAGGGAAGGAGGTTGTTGGCTAAGATCTCCAGATACACGGCCCCATCAATCCTACCCTCAATGCAGTGTCATCCTGTCCCCTTTGTAGAAAAGCATCCCCAAAGAATGACGTTTCCACCTCCATAGAGTTTGTTTGATTGAGTGAGGACCGGTGTCTTTTATACTGATGAGTTCAAACAGGTGCAGTTAATACAGGTAATGAGTGGAGAACAGGAGGGCTTCTTAAGAAGAACCAACAGGCCTATGAGAGCCAGGATTCTTACTGGTTAGGTGATCAAATACAGGTCCTTCTCAAAATATTATCATATTGTGATAAAGTTCATTATTTTCCATAATGCAATGATGAAAATTTAACATTCATATATTTTAGATTCATTGCACACTAACTGAAATATTTCAGGTCTTTTATTGTCTTAATACGGATGATTTTGGCATACAGCTCATGAAAAGCCAAAATTCCTATCTCACAAAATTAGCATATTTCATCCGACCAATAAAAGAAAAGTGTTTTTAATACAAAAAACGTCAACCTTCAAATAATCATGTACAGTTATGCACTCAATACTTGGTCGGGAATCCTTTTGCAGAAATGACTGCTTCAATGCGGCGTGGCATGGAGGCAATCAGCCTGTGGCACTGCTGAGGTCTTATGGAGGCCCAGGATGCTTCGATAGCGGCCTTTAGCTCATCCAGAGTGTTGGGTCTTGAGTCTCTCAACGTTCTCTTCACAATATCCCACAGATTCTCTATGGGGTTCAGGTCAGGAGAGTTGGCAGGCCAATTGAGCACAGTGATACCATGGTCAGTAAACCATTTACCAGTGGTTTTGGCACTGTGAGCAGGTGCCAGGTCGTGCTGAAAAATGAAATCTTCATCTCCATAAAGCTTTTCAGCAGATGGAAGCATGAAGTGCTCCAAAATCTCCTGATAGCTAGCTGCATTGACCCTGCCCTTGATAAAACACAGTGGACCAACACCAGCAGCTGACACGGCACCCGAGACCATCACTGACTGTGGGTACTTGACACTGGACTTCTGGCATTTTGGCATTTCCTTCTCCCCAGTCTTCCTCCAGACTCTGGCACCTTGATTTCCGAATGACATGCAGAATTTGCTTTCATCCGAAAAAAAGTACTTTGGACCACTGAGCAACAGTCCAGTGCTGCTTCTCTGTAGCCCAGGACTGGGGAATGCGGCACCTGTAGCCCATTTCCTGCACACGCCTGTGCACGGTGGCTCTGGATGTTTCTACTCCAGACTCAGTCCACTGCTTCCGCAGGTCCCCCAAGGTCTGGAATCGGCCCTTCTCCACAATCTTCCTCAGGGTCCGGTCACCTCTTCTCGTTGTGCAGCGTTTTCTGCCACACTTTTTCCTTCCCACTGAGGTGCCTTGATACAGCACTCTGGGAACATCCTATTCGTTCAGAAATTTCTTTCTGTGTCTTACCCTCTTGCTTGAGGGTGTCAATAGTGGCCTTCTGGACAGCAGTCAGGTCGGCAGTCTTACCCATGATTGGGGTTTTGAGTGATGAACCAGGCTGGGAGTTTTAAAGGCCTCAGGAATCTTTTGCAGGTGTTTAGAGTTAACTCGTTGATTCAGATGATTAGGTTCATAGCTCGTTTAGAGACCCTTTTAATGATATGCTAATTTTGTGAGATAGGAATTTTGGGTTTTCATGAGCTGTATGCCAAAATCATCCGTATTAAGACAATAAAAGACATGAAATATTTCAGTTAGTGTGCAATGAATCTAAGATATATGAATGTTAAATTTTCATCATGACATTATGGAAAATAATGAACTTTATCACAATATGCTAATATTTTGAGAAGGACCTGTACTTATGCAATAAAATGCTAATTAATTACTTTAAAAAATAATAAATCACAATGTGATTTTCTGGATTTTTGTTTTAGATTCCATCACTCAGTTAAAGAGTACCTATGATAAAAATTAAAGACTGCTACATGCTTTGCAAGTAGGAAACCCTGCAAAATCAGCAGTGTATAAAATATATGTTCTCCCCACTGTATGTGCCAAAGGAAATGAGTTTTTCTGCAATATGAGCAACTTTTGTTCTCCCAATTCATTCAAGTCCTCAGACACAACAGCCACTTAACTACATACGAAAGATGAGCTTTGGATTTGGACAAATGCTTCCAAATGTTACAAAACCATCACAAGGCTGCCTCAATATAAACACGGCGCTTGTGGTCTAAATGCATAAATGAGTAAAAAGGTGAATATATACACCATTTTAAGCCAGTACATCTGGAAGTGTGGTTACAAATAGAGACAAAAAAAAAAAAAAAAAAAAAAACAAGGGTACTGCGGGTCGCTGGCGTAAAATGCACGACCCATAGTCAGAGGCTTCAGTCCTGGATGAAGCCTGTTGTGGGTTCTATTCCTGGCCCCAGGCAACCTTTGCAAACAAACGGCTCGGCAGGGAGAGCGTGTCCACATACTCAAATGAACACGAATTATGACAGTCATATTATCTTAACTTTTTTTTTGAGTCAATAAACACAGCTTGTCCTTCAACACTGACAGCAGAGAAAAAAACTAAGCAAACATCAAATTTCTTGATATATATTGATGATTGAAGCATGATGCAAGAAGCCAAAAACTAAAAAGGTTAAAGCAGAGAGCACAAGATAAAGTGGTTGTACCTCCACCAAAGCACATCTCTTTCAGTAGAGTTTCCTCTTTGGACGTGTCCAGCACAAACTCATCAAAGCAAGGGTCAGCTGACGGGTGGAAGGTCTTCAGTGATTCTGTGGCTTTTTGAATCCTGAAGAACAAAAAAAAAAAAAAAGGGAAAACATTAAAATGAACCATCATTAAAAGAGCCCGACTTACACGGAGCATGGTCCATTACATTTTTTGGCTGTGGTTGTCAAAGCAACCAGTTATAACCAAATAAAAAAAACAAAAAATCCCACAGTAATTCTGAGTGAAAACTTTCCCAGATTAACCAAAGCTGCTAAAGCAGATCAATTAGGCAGCTTAGTGCTGCAGATACGCCAACACTCGGCACGCTGACGGGACACTGCAGCAATAAGCTTTCCTTAACTGCCCTTTAGTTTGGTAACCTGTGCACGTGGCTCTGTGTTCCAGACACCCAACAGTTTAACAGGCTGAATGCTAAAATAAATCCACCCAGAAACAGCTACCAAAGAAAAAGAAACACCTGTAACAAAATCTAATTAAGTTGCTTTAATATATGAATTTTAATTTCTGAATTTGTTTGTTTTCTTCCGACAATGTGTTCCTGTTTTAAAACAAAAAAAACTTAAGAATATTGTAATATGTAAATATCACATGGAGATCTGATGGCATTTTACTGCCACAAATATGTTGAAAACTAATGAGTCACTGTACTAGTACCTTTGGATATCTCTTTTCGTGTATGAGAGTCTCACTGTATGATAAAGTAAAAAATAAATAAAAAGCCAGCCTTATGGTATTAACACAATCTTAAAATTAAAAGTATCACATAATATAAAATAGCTCAGGCAGTTTCCAGTCACCTAATTAGTCTGTTCTGCAAGTACAAGTCACAGTAACCTTCTGCCAACCAGCTGACTAGCAGTGTGCAGCAACAAGTAAGGAACGGGTAGTTTTTTTTTTTTTTTTTTTATCCATACCTGTGGAAAAACTTCAATATAATCTCTGTTGTCTCAATATTGGACTTTAAACAGCAGGAACAAGATTCTGGAAATTCTTAGCTATAACCTTTTAAACCCTTGGTGTATGTTAATACTGCTAACTGTATGTTCACTTCGTTTTAAAAATGCCAAAGAACAGCCTAATCCTCATTTATATTTGGTTAAAAGTAGAGCTGCACAATTAAATGAAAACATGAACTGGTCATATTACTGTCGATTAACCCACATTTTCCTCATCATCCCAATAGTTCCACCTCTCTGTGGAAAGACTAGAATTTTTGATCACTTTGATCGATATCAGGCGTGGGTATAAAAGACTGCAAAACTTCATCCAACTGGCCACATGCAGGTACATCTAAAAAACTAAATTTGAATATTGTGAAAAACTTTATTTCGGAAAGTGAAATTCGTATTGATTCGTTACATAGTGAAATATTTCACAGACTTTATTTCTTGCAATAAAAAGGAAATGGTGAAGTTGATTGCATCGTCGCAATATTGAGCAACAGTATCACAATCCTATTTTCCTGATACTGCGCAGCCCTACAGTGCAGAGTAATTAAACGATGACAAGAAGCACAGAAAGATGTCATGTCAAACCATAAACAGCAGAAGAAATAAAGCTCATGTTCCATCCATCTATCCATCCATCCATCTAAAAAACTTGGATCAGCCGATACAATATGCATTTCCCAGAGGCTTAAGTATTATATTGTCACAATGAGAATATGAACATAATCCAAGGAGTTTAAATTTGCAAAGTGACATTAATCTCTGCTTACACACAGCTGTAATATTACATTAACAGGTAAAGGCGATCCTCAGGATATTATTGCCAACTGTATTGATTCAGAAAAGTGATTAATACTCCTATCAGTAATTGCCCTGCTGTGTGTACCTGACATGCAACTGCTTTGCAGTCTGGACAAAGCAGGACTGATCAGTCTCTTTCAGCACCTCCTGGGCGTAACCAACCAGACCACTGTTCTCCAACATACCACGGTACTCCTCCACCTACAAAATGTTACATAAACAGGGCATGTAACAAAACAAAAAAATCACCTCAAATCATTAAAAATAAAAGTGGACAGTATTAGAAAGTGAGCATACTTAATTGTTTTAATGCAGCTTGCATACAGAAATGAAAGGCGTGATGTTCTGTACCTGGCCTTTCAGTTGGTCTATGCGTCTGTTGCGGGACTGTTCAATGGATGTCAGCATCTCGGTTTTTCTTTCTTGAAGGGTTTCAAACAGACGCTCAAAATGCTCGTTGGCTTGACGCTCTGCAAGCTGTCCATTTTCCTTTAGAAGGACAATTTATTTTAATCAATTTGCAACAAAAAAGAAATTAACAAAATGCAGAAGATGAATGAATGAAGTAGAGGACCAAAGCAACATTAAAGTGTACAACACAGAACAGAACCTATCCTGCTCTGATATATTAAAGAACACGTATACTGAAGTCCAACATCAAAGTGAAAAAGGTACAGCACTTTAAATAAAGGAAATTCACTAAACGGAGTTCAAACCCAGCTTTGGATGCCTCTTTGTGCCTGTTTGATCATCATACAAAAAATAGCTGACCATTTTCAACTGGTTGAACATCTAGGTTCAACAAAAATGAGCTCTTATAATATATTTTTTTACCATATTAAAAACACATAAATCTTAAAAAGAATATTAGAAAATGTTTTCAGAACATGAAGTAGAGAAGGACAAAAACTTAAGACTGGACTAAGAATTTAATGATTAAAAAATAAAAGAGCCAAACAGACCTTCCTCAGGTAAATCTATCAATGAGAACAAACATTGCTAACACTCAGCACATTTTGGATGGAAGAAAACCCTGAAAGGAGAGTAGCATGTAGGAGTTTCAGCAGCACGAGTCAGCTCTCCCTCTCACCTCGGTCTGATTAATGAGCCGGTCCAGCTCAGTAATCTGAGTCCTGACCTGGTCTTCTTTACTGATGAGGTAATGGATACTCTTAGCTAGCTTCTCCTGGGGACACAAAAAATATAAATAAGCAACTTTTTCAGAATATTTTAAAAAACTACCTAAGCTTCAAATAGATTTTTCATTAATGCTTTAAACATCTAAATGTTATCAAATACTTCTCACTTATGCAATCCTATTTATGTGCCATCACTTATCCGTTTAGACTTTGGTTGGATCAATATTTACTTCCCATCCCATAAATTACAGCAGCAGCTATAAGCAGTTTGTGATTGTGCCATGATGCTTTAGTGTTTAAAGCAGCTGAAACCCAAAACAACTCTCTGGCAGGTGTTTTCAGGACCACTCAAGTCATCTGATACACAATCTAATCTGACATTACAATGTGTGCAAAATGATGAGGGACAAATGGTCTTAAATATTTAAGAATGCATTGTTTGCAGCCACACAGACAAGCATACAGAGTTACGGGGATAATGTTTTGAACTGATGCATCAAACCTTTACAAATTAAACCTTAAAACAGAATAAGCTTTGTCAAAAATGTGTATGTATTAGTTGTTCAGTGTCCTTTTTTATTCTTACAGCAAAACTGTCCACAATCTACATTTCTGGATTTTTTGGGGGGGTCCATATATCTTGAAAAACATTCAAACTGACTTTAATGAACTCTACTGGGGGCATAAATAACCATCATGGGCTTTAGTTCCCATAAAGGGATCGTTAACAGTCTAGAGCACACAGAAGGTACAGGTCAAGCATTAATATTACAACAGGAGAAAGAGATCCAGGAAGCAACTTATGCATGGCACAAGACAACAAAATACAAGCTCTGAAGGAGCTTTCCTCTCAAACTTAGGAGTTTGGCTTAATTTGTGGTCTTCTGCTTTGAATGCATTCCCCTGTAGAAGAAAGGATTACCAGCCTTTAAGATTTTAGTGTAAAAATATCAATAGTCCAAAAGGTCGAAGTGTTTTCCAGCCCACGACAACTTCAATGCTCTGATAACTCACTCTGTATGCAGGCTCAGACTAGTTGTTGCTATCTTGAGCCAGTGTTTTCATTCCTACTCCAAATCCAATGCAGATGGAACCAATTTAAGTGTATTCCAACTTATCTTTGCTCAGGAAAGCAATGGTACTTTTACCTTGAGAATCTTGTAAGCACTACTCATCGAAGTGACTTTGTGGTTGGCGTGGGACCCTCCCAGTTTACACAAGTGACACACCGGCCGTCTGCAGACTTCACAGTACATGTTCACCTTCTCCATCTCATGCTCTGGACACATGAGTACCTGAGAAATTCAAAATAAACACATTATAGCCTGATGAAGTCGTCTTGGGCACTTCCTCGGCACACAGCTGCATACTATATAGTTACATTATCTATCTAAACAAGGAGTTAAAATTAGACCTAAAGAATGTCTGAAACATTCAGCTGCATTACTCAATGCAGGGTTAAAGCAACGTGGATCAAAATGAGCTGAAGTGAAACAGGAAGAGGATCCAATTTTTTAAAAGTAGGAAGTTCTGAAAACAGTCTTAAAATACAGACATAAATCAGCATTTTTAAATGCCAAGATCCTCCTTTAGGAGGTCCAAAATTTTTAAGCCAAGCTGCTTGATTAAAAAAGGAGCTGCGCTCAGTTTTAAAAATCTTAGATTTCACTCATCTCAAGGTGCGCTTTGCAATTTCCCTTTTGTCTGAAGCTGTAGGATTTACCAATTGTTGAACCAAGCGATGTTCACAATATGAGCCAATATTGCATGCATTTGGTCCGTTTTAAGCATTTAGACTCTCAGGTTCCCACATATTTTACATTTCAAAACTCCCAATTTTGCAAACTGAATTGAAAAGATATTTCAGTACACAGAATTACCAAATTTGTTTTATCTTTATGTTTCATAAACCAAAAAAAAAGCAATGTTTAGCACTGGTTTATTTTAGCTCTGGCAACTTAAATAAGCTCTACTTTTACCATCGATAATGCTTAGATTTCTTAAATCTCAATTATTTGACATTTCACATTGACTAATTTAGAGTTGCATGAATGAATAATTTATAGTAGCTTATAGTTAGTAAATTGGATGCCCATATTTTGTTAGTGACAAAAACAAATAGGAGTTTTAAGGTCTAGTCTAAAACTCAACAAATTTGGATGTCACAACAACATTTTTTAGCTTTGCCCTCCTAATGTATATTATTTTCTCTAAACAAGTCACAATCTCAAGCAGGGTTTCTCCACCATGGTCCTCGGCCCCTTATGTTTTAGAAATGTCCCTGCTCCAGCACACCTGATTCAACTGATTGCATCACCTATATCCTGTTCATCCAAAAAAAAAAAAAAGAAAAGAGAAATGGCTAGAGAAGTTTGCTAACCACCTATTTATTTAAGTCAGGTGTGAGGCAGCAAGGGAATGCCTAAAACCTGCAGGGCAGTGGGCCCTCAGGACCAGGGTTAAGAAACACTGATCTAAAAAAAATAATAAATAAAAAAAAACAGAACTTAAGACCAAAAAAAAAGAAAACCCTTAACATAGGGGAAAATAAAAAACAAAAAAAACATGAATTTCATGGGAACAAATCCAATCAGTAATTGACCAAACTAAAAAAGAAAGTTTTAAACATGGCAATTCAAAGATAGAGAATGTAACTTATATGAAAAGGGAGTTTTAAAGAATAACAAAAGAGGGAAAACTCATACATTTTTCCACACTCTTTTTACAGACTTAACTGAGGATGGCAAAAGCAAATTCCAGATTTCTCCAGAACAATAAACTCGTAAGAACCATGTTTACAGGCATGCCACAAACCATCTGCCTCACAAATTAACCGTTTATTGCTGCCACCTTTGTTTTCAATGTGCACCAGTAGTCTTGAATTTGAAGTTGAGGCTGCTTGGGGGGCCTCAGACTTTCTAACTAGGAAGTCTGACTTCACCACCTTTTAGAAAATCACGAGGCGTGAAAAAACAAGACTAGGTCAGAAACTAAAAACATGATCTGCATGTTTTTAACTTGGGGGTAATAAGTCAGTTTTCAGAAAGAAAAAAAAAAAGTCTAGAGAATCAAATCTCACAAGTAGTGTTGCCGTTTACCTTTGGCCTAAAGTTCATGGTGGGACCAACGTACTCATGCTGGGCTTTGGGTGTTCCCCAGGGATGGTGCAATTTGAAACACTCGTTGCAGTAGCTAGCCTTGCAGTCCATGCAGCTCTTAGTCGCCTCCTGCTGATTTGGAGGTTTACAGATGTTGCACATGATTGCAACGGCCGCACGTGCGGCCTGTCTATAGCGCTCAACGATGTTCTCCAGGGTAAAGTTGCGGAACAACATGCTGATCCCACGCTCACCCAGGTCGATGTCGTGCTGGCAGCCCGGGCACGGGATGGTGGTCACCCGGGGAGTCACAGACCCTCGGCGCCAGCCTGGGGACGAGATTGAACCTGAAGCAAAGCAAAGAGGCATGAGTTAGTTAAAAGGTAATGTGTAATATGGATTCATACCCTCAGGCCATAATAGTTCCAGTCTTGTTAGAGGCCCTATTTGGACATGTGAGCAACAATGTCATGAATTACAACGACACAGTTTCCAAGAGAGTCCAATGGGGGGGCTTTGATGAATCTGGCCCCTCATTTGTGCCAGATTCTGGATAGAGTTACATCATCATCTGCAACTTGCCAACTATGATCTTAAGGCCAGAACGCCTTCATGAGCAGCCTTCACAAATAGGGCCTCTGCATGTTTCCCTTTGTGCTTTTTTTCCCCCCCACAACGACAACTGCTCAATAGAGGCACGAGCACAGAGCAAAACACCAGGACAGGCAATGCAAGGAGCAGATGTCATCCAGAGGGAGAAAAAAAAAAAAGTACAGAAGGGGAAACCATCTGGGAAGAATGGAACATTAGTGGGGATTCATCAGATGCTAGATATAGATGAAAACCACAACCTTGGAGCTAACTGGAAATATGTTTAAGTCATTCAACACCTACAATGGAACTACTTCTAACAATGATTTGGATAACACAAATTTTAACTAGAAAATAAAAAGGTCACATGGACACTATAAATATGAAAAAAAAAGAAAAATTAACCAAACAACTGTGATACCAAAAATGTAAGTGCTTTAAATATACATGTCAAGCAAATGAACTTTGTTATCAAATGTCCGGTTCAATACGACAGTAACAAAAATCTCTTGAAGCACCATTTCTTTCAAGAGATTTGCACAATGCTCATCTTGTTACGGATGCTGCTGCAGCATCATAACAAGGCAGCAACACAGACAAGACCACATCACAGAGACGAGCAGCATTACTACACTGAAAGCCAGCAAACTATAGTCAGTAAACACAAAATAAATCAAAATATTGCTTCACGTTTTTGAGGGACAGGGGAAGAGAGGAGTGCTGGATTTATCTCAGTTTGTGAGCCTGTATTTCCGCTTCGTTTCCGGGGACCTGGAAGTTAAATCAAACACTCCTCAGGTAAGCAAAACACACAAGGAGGCCATGTCAAAAACAGCACTTCTGCGGGAATAAGGTACAGGTGAAGGAAAATAAAAAGCAGTGATAAAGCAGCAACAAACTGTGGGATTTGTGTATTCATGTGCATGCCAAGTGAAATGGAGATGGTGACTGTGTGGGGATGGTTAACTAGAAGGTGGTAAACTCTGAATATGGGCCAAACATTACCTGAAATCCTACTGCAAGCAAAATTACCTTACTCACATGAGTTTATTTGAGCTCTTATGATAAATTTGGATGATAGCAAGGAATACATCCTTCTTAGACAAGTTATTGGATGATGGAAGCCTTATTTAGAGCAGCTAACAAATCCCCGGGGCATTTTCTATCCAGGAAAGGCGATCAATAAACAGATGTCTTTATTTAGACATCATGATGACTCAGGCCAGAGAGTGTGAGCCAACAAAATGCGGATGGGATATGACTATAGCAAAAGGTCTATGTATGCATTACTTTCTAAATCTAAAGAAAAAGCTCAAAATAATAAATCATTGCAGGTCTATAAAGGGACCCTTTTTCACCCAAGGAAAACAAAAACTGACAGTTGCCAGATACAGTATATTGTTAAATCATTCCCATCATTCAAACTTGTGACATCCCATTTTCAAATCCATAGGGTTTATTATAACGTCAGCACTGCCTTTGCCACTACATCAGCTTTAAAAACTACTGGGAAGGCGTTCCACAATTTTAGGAATCCATTTCTGGGAAATTTTTGACCATTCTTCTAGGACCTAATTTGTGAGGTCAAACACTGATGTGGGACAAGTAAGCCTGGTGGACAGGGTCCACTCTTAATTTATCCCAAAGGTGTTCGTTTGTTTTAATGCCAGGACTCTGGTACAGGCCAGCTTAGACCAAAAAATAAAAACTTAACCAATCCAAGTCTTCATGGACCTTGCTTTGCACACTGAAGGAAAAAGGCCAATCTCCAAACTGTTCCCACAAAGTTGAGACACACTGTTCTTGAGGCTTACATATTTGTCAAATTAGCTTGGAGGTCTGTAGCCATTGACCTTGCAGAAAGTTGGTGACCTCTGTGCATGGGTGACATTCACTGAGCCTATGGGAGTGACCCATTTCTTTCACAAATATTCTTAGGAGCAGTCTGCTTTCCTCAGTGCTGATTTTATATACTTGTGGCCATGGAAGCAATCGGAACACCTGACGTCAATGATATAGAGGGATGAGCGAGTACTTTGAGCAATATAGTGTATTGGGAAGTGATTAAGCAATTTAGTGGATAGTTTTTCCATTTTTAAAATTTAAAATCATCAACTGTAAGGTTTGTTCTAATGCATCTCGTTTGATGACTTTCCCAGTCATCCAATATCAGCCATTACTGTTCACCTTAAAATCCTCTGAGCAAATATTAGTCTTTGTAAAATGGATCTATAAGATTGGATCAAACTGATGACTAAAAAAAAAAAAAACTAACTGTAGTATGATTGTCAGGTTGGGTATAAAAAAAGAGCTCCAGGGCAAACAAATTTCTGTCAATAAAATACTTGAATCACAGTAAGCCAAAAACATATTTAGGGCTTTCACTTTCAGCGTGGTTATCTTTTTACATGGACATTAATCCTTCTCACTAAAACCACTTTACTTGCCAGCAGGATTTATGAAGTCCAGCCAATGAACACACATTCCAGTTTTAGATCAACTCCCAGGAAACTTCCTCACCAATTTTGGTCCTTTGTGTTCTTTTTGGCAGAGGCGCCAGTCTACTTTAAAACATTTTTTTAATCCCCTTGTCAGCATGAAAAGCACCTCTACCAAAGCTGGCCTCTTTATGGATAACTATTAGATCCCTTAATATTTCTATGTGGTTAGAGTGGGGTTTGTAACATTGTGAGAGCTAAAGTTGGAAATGAAGAGGAAGAGGTTTTAACCGATCTAGGGTTTCACATGGGATCTACAGCAACACTGTACTCACTACTATAGCTACTGAAAACCCGGAGCCCACGTCTACCTCGACTTCCAAGCGACCTTCGCACTGTGGCTGCAAGCAATGAACAGAGAGGTGAGATGAAACCAACAATAAAAATGAAACGTCACATGATGTGAAAGTGACGAGTGAATCCAGCCCGTAAAAAGCATTACAGTGGAAAATAAAGCAAACTTAAATGTAAACAAAAGACAAAAGAAAATGTCATATTTATACAGGTTGTAAATAACCAAAAAAACAAAAAAGTTTTTATTTAAATATTTAACAGCTTTAAGAAAGAAATTTGGCTGAACACATTATGACACTCAAAAATACATTTGTTTTATATGTTAATCAGGTCAGGAGAATCCGACATAAAAACTAGATCTGTCTAGGACCTTACAAGAAAACCTGAAAAACGTATCTTTACCAGCATCTCATTTTTAAAAACACAGATTTATTTAGATATTTCACATAACCAACCCTCCTCAAACCCACGACAACAAATGATGCGTCTGTGAGCCAAATATTTAGACACAGTACACCAACTTACTCTACTAAAGCACCACACAACATTCTGGGTTTTCCAACAAACTAGTAACAACCAGGGCCATTGATTCCTTGGCACTAGTTTAATGTCTGTCGCTGAAGTGCCTGTTTGCTCCATCATGGCACCAATTTTTTTGTTTAGCCAGTTTAGAAAACTGCTTGGAGCCTAAAGACTAGTTAAAATCCTGAGCATCATGTTGATTTAACCAAGCTGATTTCTCATGAGGCAAAACAATACCAAAAGTGTTCCGCAAAAGAGCCTGAAAGATACTGCCAGTATGAATGTATCCGTCTGCAGGGATAGCGACAAATGCTTTGTTTATGTTTCGCCGTTACTGCATTGCGTGAAGTGGAAAAATGGACTGAATTTTGGTTTCTTTTGTCTTCAAACCAGAAAGACCCGGTTAAACTCCGATGTCAGCTTTATTTAGCAAAGCGTAGTGGTTTTGACCTGCAGATTCCAGTTTTGGCCAAAGTACAAACCAGTGTTAACTGTGTAACATTTAATTGTTGAAATAAAACAATTACCATCAAAAACAAAAGTGCTTTTTTGAAGTGCTTTTCAGTAGAGGAAAAGTGTTTCAGTTTTGAGGTATTTGGTTAAAAACCAATTTCAGTATTTACAAGCCAGATTAAGAGAAAAATGTCCAAGTTTGATTACAGACCGGATGATCGGTGCTAGGGATGACCCGTTCAAAGCATTTTGATGATCGGTAATAGATGCCACGACAGAAGTTAACTCCTCATAACTGTTGTCACCGTGTCCAAGTTTGTCAGGCCCATCAGCCGTCCAATGCAAATTAATATATTAAAACCCCCATTTGTATGTGCAAAGCTTCCAAACAAATTAAATATATACCATTTTTTAAAGCCACACAAATCATTTTGTTGATGAAGCAAATCTAGGTTTTACCTTAAAAATATAAACCTTTACAGGGATGTTCACAGAGGAAAAAAAAATTTAAAAAAAAAGACTGTTGGCTGCAGCAGCAGCAGCATCTTTAGAAACAAATGATAAAGGTCGGCACATTTTAGGCGCCGTGTTCTAAGGCTGCTCTCTTCGGAGCCATTTCACTGCACTTTAAAAAGATACTGGATTTTAATACACATATATTGCATTCATTTTTTATTAACTTTCAAGTATCGGACTGGGACTTCATTTTGGCAGATACCTAAACTGAAATTACTCTGATCTGTATCAGTGGGCAAAAAGAAAGCCTGATTGAGGCAGCTTTACTTGATCCACCTCTAAATTGTTAAGAACCACAAAACCAAATGCACATTCTTCCTAATTTACCGTTATGTCAGATGTTTTCCAATGTTAAATATTCCTCTATTACAGGGGTGCCCAGCTCAAGTCCTGGAGAGCTACTGTCCTGCAACGTCTGGATGCGTCCCTTCTCCAACATACCTGAACCAAATGAACGGCTCGTTGCCAGGCCTCTGCAGAACTGAATGGCTGAATGCTAATGAGGGTTATGCAGTTATTTGATTGGGACTTGGACATGCCTGCACTATTAAAGAGGTATGCAAAGCTGGACAGAAACTAACAGTAAAAATAACGTAGCTTTGACAAAATATGTGTAGCTTTTGATTTTTTCCGCCAACATTTCAGTAAAAAGACAAGTTTCAGTTTTACAGTTAAGAAAATGCATATCAAAGTGTCCCTTTGGAAAATACCTTTCATAAATGAAAAAGGCACCAAATCAACTAGAGTGGATTCATCCAGAGCTAGTTTTATATACTTATGATCTTTTAAGCACATATAAACGCAAAGCATAACAAAGCTGAGAAACCACTCCGATTATGTTTTTTGGGACCACCACCTTCTTTCCCAGTACATCTTGTCCAAGTTCCCTGCTAAGTAATATAGGCTTAAGTCTTTCTATTCCCCCCCCCCCCTTTATCTAATCCCTCGTTCATTCCTTACAGGCAGGTTGCGTCACTATGGCTACAGGTTATCTGATCTCTGAGGAGCAGAGGCAGAACAACAACAAGGTTCCTCATTTGTGAGTTTTAGCTAATAAGGTGCTTAAAGTCATGCAAGAATCCCCCAAACACACAAAGTTTCTTAATCTGCAGATTAGATTCATTTAAAAACAGGAGCAAATACATCAACTAATCACAAAGAATTACACAAGAGCCATAAATAATCTAAGTTAGGGGGGAAAAAGTGGCAACAAATATTAACTATAAAGCTATTTTCTGTGCCAGCAAGTTGAGATATTTTTTTAGTCAAATAAGGATTTGACCATTTCCTGTACCAACAGATGCAGTGCTGTCGGTGAATAATGAACTCATTCAGGCTGATGAAGCAGGCTCTGAATGGGTGAAAGCACACAGAGGTTTTTCAACCAGGGCTGAATAACTGATTCGCCTCACTGTACTGCAGGGATTTCGGTTTCTCTGGCCTGTTGGTTCAAGTTCCTCATGGCACACTGTGACAAGGTGACATCTCGGGTTAGTAACAACAGGATATCAAATCTGAAATAGTAATCCTGGGCATTTTTAACAAGAGATACATCAGTCTGAATTTTTAGGTTGATTTCTGATATCTGTTTCTTCTGGTCTCAGTTATGTAAAAGTTTGACCCCTTGATGCAGGTTTTACTTTATTCTAATTTCTCTGTAACAACTGCAATTAGCAGCATTTAAAATAATTTTCTAGCCTTTCTGTGAAAGCTGTTGCTGTAAAACTGGATTTTATTGATATTTTAAAACAAAGCCAACATGGTTACAGATTTTACATTTTAAACAATATTTAAAAAAAAAAGGCATATTAGGAATTAGTCTAACTAGCAATACTAAGAAGTAGCCAATAAGTCAGCCAACATTCACTGATTCAGAATGTTCCGACTAAGGTTAAAAGCTAAACAGGAAGAAAACAGAGGAATTTTGCTTTAATGTTCAGCCTTCCTGTTATCTGTTGTAAGTCTCACCCTCTCACAGGCTAAGTGGACTGCATACATGTTGACAGGTCATAGAAAATAAATCCTCCTTTAAAATTGCTTCTTCAACAATTTGTGCCTTCTCCGATTCATTTTTTAACACCTTATTGATACTTAAAGTAGCAAACTTTAAGTCTAAACTCTCCAACATCTTCTACAACACACCACAAGTGTCGTCAGGCAACCGGTTAGTACTTCATTGTGGTGAATTCACCGATCACAAACAAATCAGATTCTTGAGTTTAGGGTCGAAACAATTAATCAGATTAACCGTGATTAATCATTGTTAAAATCATTCAAACGACAACAAACTTTCTTTGACATGAATTTATTGTGTGTTGATATGGCATCCTGGCCATTGTCTTGTAGCAGTAGCATTGTGCCTTTTGCTGATGTGCTGTTTTTAGCTCCTTAAGGACAGAACCGTACTGTGTGCTTTGAAAATTATCATCATGACATAAACAGTTTGCGTTGTTTTTGCCTCGTTTCTGCAGTTCTAAATAATTGCATCTTTGTTATCAAACTACAAAAATAGCAGTAGGGAAAAAGGTGGACCACTTTTTGACCTGTAGGGGGGCGGGGTATGAGGTCCACAATAGCATTTAAAGAGGCCGGACCAAAATGAGTCGCTGTCAGACGCACCTCAGAACAGGGGTAAAAGAGGGGCTTGTGGATGGCAGTTTCACTTATACAGGTCCTTCTCAAAATATTAGCATATTGTGATAAAGTTCATTATTTTCCCTAATGTCATAATGAAAATTTAACATTCATATATTTTAGATTCATTGCACACTAACTGAAATATTTCAGGTCTTTTATTGTCTTAATACGGATGATTTTGGCATACAGCTCATGAAAACCCAAAATTCCTATCTCACAAAATTAGCATATTTAATCCGACCAATAAAAGAAAAGTGTTTTTAATACAAAAAATGTCAACCTTCAAATAATCATGTACAGTTATGCACTCAATACTTGGTCGGCAATCCTTTGGCAGAAATGACTGCTTCAATGCGGCGTGGCATGGAGGCAATCAGCCTGTGGCACTGCTGAGGTCTTATGGAGGCCCAGGATGCTTCGATAGCGGCCTTTAGCTCATCCAGAGTGTTGGGTCTTTAGTCTCTCAACGTTCTCTTCACAATATCCTACAGATTGTCTATGGGGTTCAGGTCAGGAGAGTTGGCAGGCCAATTGAGCACAGTGATACCATGGTCAGTAAACCATTTACCAGTGGTTTTGGCACTGTGAGCAGGTGCCAGGTCGTGCTGAAAAATGAAATCTTCATCTCCATAAAGTTTTTCAGCAGATGGAAGCATGAAGTGCTCCAAAATCTCCTGATAGCTAGCTGCAATGACCCTGCCCTTGATAAAACACAGTGGACCAACACCAGCAGCTGACACGGCACCCCAGACCATCACTGACTGTGGGTACTTGACACTGGACTTCTGGCATTTTGGCATTTCCTTCTCCCCAGTCTTCCTCCAGACTCTGGCACCTTGATTTCCGAATGACATGCAGAATTTGCTTTCATCCAAAAAAAGTACTTTGAACCACTGAGCAACAGTCCAGTGCTGCTTCTCTGTAGCCCAGGTCAGGCGCTTCTGCCGCTGTTTCTGGTTCAAAAGTGGCTTGACCTGGGGAATGCGGCACCTGTAGCCCATTTCCTGCACACGCCTGTGCACGGTGGCTCTGGATGTTTCTACTCCAGACTCAGTCCACTGCTTCCGCAGGTCCCCCAAGGTCTGGAATCGGCCCTTCTCCACAATCTTCCTCAGGGTCCGGTCACCTCTTCTCGTTGTGCAGCGTTTTCTGCCACACTTTTTCCTTCCCACAGACTTCCCACTGAGGTGCCTTGATACAGCACTCTGGGAACAGCCTATTCGTTCAGAAGTTTCTTTCTGTTTCTTACCCTCTTGCTTGAGGGTGTCAATAGTGGCCTTCTGGACAGCAGTCAGGTCGGCAGTCTTACCCATGATTGGGGTTTTGAGTGATGAACCAGACTGGGAGTTTTAAAGGCCTCAGGAATCTTTTGCAGGTGTTTAGAGTTAACTCGTTGATTCAGATGATTAGGTTCATAGCTCGTTTAGAGACCCTTTTAATGATATGCTAATTTTGTGAGATAGGAATTTTGGGTTTTCATGAGCTGTATGCCAAAATCATCCGTATTAAGACAATAAAAGACCTGAAATATTTCAGTTAGTGTGCAATGAATCTAAAATATATGAATGTTAAATTATCATGACATTATGGAAAATAATTAACTTTATCACAATATGCTAATATTTTGAGAAGGACCTGTATAGACCACAACTGAATGATTTCAGTATGAAAAGGAAGCATGATATGTCCCTTTTAAACCTAAATCTGCCTGGGGGTGTGAAAAATATTGTGGATAACCAACTACAAAACATTTTTACAAGAAGACCATCTTCAATTTTCTTTTGATATCATTTAGCAGACACCGAAAATCGTTTACAGTACACTTATCCCAAGCATTACGTTTGTCACCAAAGAACTTCCAGCCAAATAATACAAAATACTTTCATTGAACATTTTTTTTTTTTTTTTAAATGTGTGATTTTAGAGCCGTGTTCAAGACAAAAACGTGGACCAGTCCAACCTTTCAACAGCAGTGCCATGAGAAGTTAAACATGTTTTTGATAAGTTAATCAAACTGTCTGAGCAGCCCCCCCCCCTCAATCAGTTTTACCTCTCTGCAGCTCAACTTGATTTAAGTTTTTAAAAAGCCGTAATCTTACAGGTGTGCTGTGTGTATAATACACAGCTGTAAAAGGATTAGTGGTGAACTGAAAAGAAAGCTACCATTTCATTCCAAAAACACTTTCCAAAGTTAAAACATGACTGAAAGAGACATTCATATCCCTAGGGCCACTAAAAGCAGCCAGCAGAGACAATCAAGACGCAGATATCTGGTCAACACCACTTTAACCCTTGAAACTGCAGCACACCAAATTCCTCTACTGTGTCTCATTGCGCCTTTAAAGAATATGAGATTAGAAGGGGTGCTGACTGAAATTAACATTTTACTAACATTTGTTCTAGTTTATCTGAGACAAGAACAGGAGGGAGGGCAGTGTCCACACCACATTTAAACCCACGAATACACAATACTTGTCCTATTTCCTGCTGCTCAAACTCTAAGCCTATTCACTCTGAACCAGTCATTTGCATCAGCTAAAAATTTGCTTATGGGCTAATGAAATACTGAATCTTTTCCCACTTGTTAGTGAATAGAACATCCTGGGATAGTAAGTCTTTTTCTAAAAAGGTAAATATGAGTTTGAACTTGTTGAAAGCAGCAGCAGAACTAAAACCTAAAAGGGAATTATAAGAGGAAGACATTAACAGGAAGTCGGCCACATTGTACAAAAGTCATTTTGACTTCAATGGAAGCCATCAAAAATGCCCTACGGTCTATCTGGTAAAAGCTTTTCCCATTGACTGATTATTCATTTCCATCAGCTCAAATAAAACCTAATCAGGATGGAGCGCCGTTTCTCGACAGCAGCTCCCACCGATGCCCAAACACAGGATCCCAGCACTAATCACCTCGGCAGTAAATCCCATTCCTGCAATAGAAAACTTTCACTCCATTCACAGGGATATTGGATTACTGTGCTTTCCTTACCACCTGGACCCACCTGATCTGACAAGCCTGTCCAGCCTCTCCATGGAGGGGGAAGGCACCCGGGACCTCGGGCTGCCTGACACCGAGCTCTCAGAACCAGCATCAAACGAGTCATCATGGTTCAGCATCAGCAGCTCTTTGACGCACTTGTGGCAGACGCTGTGCTGGCAGGGCAGGATGAGCGGGTGGGTGAAGAGCTCCTTGCAGATGGGGCAGATCAGCTCCCGCTCGATGTTCTTGATAGGGACCTGGTGGTAAAGGACTCAGTTACCATAAAATATGCTTAAAGTTTTCTCCCACGGAGAATGTTGTCTGTCTTGAAAAATACATCTGTACCCCTTGAACTTTCCATTTTGGTGACGTTACAACCACAAACTTCAAAGTATCTCATTGGGATTTTAGTGATCGACCAACAAATCGTAGTTATAGCTGTGAAGAAGAGGCCTTCATGGAGGAGTGGCAAGAAAAAAGCCAACAGAGTCCCATTTGCAGTTTGTAACAAACCATTCAGGGGACACCAGCAGACATGTGGAAAAAGTTAAAGTTGCTCTGATGGTCAGTAAACACAAAGATGTACATTTTTGTGGCCCATGTGTGGTAGAAAACAAGGACTACATATCACCAATATGAAGCATGGTGGTGGCAGCGTTATGCTGTGGGAAAGACTACATAATGAACATGTAGATGGTCAGAGTTGATAGAAATACAGGTTGACCTACATACTGGGAAGTGATTCAATAAAACCTGTTAGAGGCTGCAAAAGACTTGAAACTGGGGCAGAGGTTCACCCTCCAGCAGGACAACAATAAACATACAGGTCCTTCTCAAAATATTAGCATATTGTGATAAAGTTCATTATTTTCCATAATGTCACGATGAAAATTTAACATTCATATATTTTAGATTCATTGCACACCAACTGAAATATTTCAGGTCTTTTATTGTCTTAATACGGATGATTTTGGCATACAGCTCATGAAAACCCAAAATTCCTATCTCACAAAATTAGCATATTTAATCCGACCAATAAAAGAAAAGTGTTTTTAATACAAAAAACGTCAACCTTCAAATAATCATGTACAGTTATGCACTCAATACTTGGTCGGGAATCCTTTTGCAGAAATGACTGCTTCAATGCGGCGTGGCATGGAGGCAATCAGCCTGTGGCACTGCTGAGGTCTTATGGAGGCCCAGGATGCTTCGATTGCGGCCTTTAGCTCATCCAGTGTTGGGTCTTGAGTCTCTCAACGTTCTCTTCACAATATCCCACAGATTCTCTATGGGGTTCAGGTCAGGAGAGTTGGCAGGCCAATTGAGCACAGTGATACCATGGTCAGTAAACCATTTACCAGTGGTTTTGGCACTGTGAGCAGGTGCCAGGTCGTGCTGAAAAATGAAATCTTCATCTCCATAAAGCTTTTCAGCAGATGGAAGCATGAAGTGCTCCAAAATCTCCTGATAGCTAGCTGCATTGACCCTGCCCTTGATAAAACACAGTGGACCAACACCAGCAGCTGACACGGCACCCCAGACCATCACTGACTGTGGGTACTTGACACTGGACTTCTGGCATTTCCTTCTCCCCAGTCTTCCTCCAGACACTGGCACCTTGATTTCCGAATGACATGCAGAATTTGCTTTCATCTGAAAAACGTACTTTGGACCACTGAGCAACAGTCCAGTGCTGCTTCTCTGTAGCCCAGGTCAGGCGCTTCTGCCGCTGTTTCTGGTTCAAAAGTGGCTTGACCTGGGGAATGCGGCACCTGTAGCCCATTTCCTGCACACGCCTGTGCACGGTGGCTCTGGATGTTTCTACTCCAGACTCAGTCCACTGCTTCCGCAGGTCCCCCAAGATCTGGAATCGGCCCTTCTCCACAATCTTCCTCAGGGTCCGGTCACCTCTTCTCGTTGTGCAGCGTTTTCTGCCACACTTTTTCCTTCCCACAGACTTCCCACTGAGGTGCCTTGATACAGCACTCTGGGAACAGCCTATTCGTTCAGAAATGTCTTTCTGTGTCTTACCCTCTTGCTTGAGGGTGTCAATAGTGGCCTTCTAGACAGCAGTCAGGTCGGCAGTCTTACCCATGATTGGGGTTTTGAGTGATGAACCAGGCTGGGAGTTTTAAAGGCCTCAGGAATCTTTTGCAGGTGTTTAGAGTTAACTTGTTGATTCAGGTGATTAGGTTCATAGCTCGTTTAGAGACCCTTTTAATGATATGCTAATTTTGTGAGATAGGAATATTGGGTTTTCATGAGCTGTATGCCAAAATCATCTGTATTAAGACAATAAAAGACCTGAAATATTTCAGTTAGTGTGCAATGAATCTAAAATATATGAATGTTAAATTTTCATCATGACATTATGGAAAATAATGAACTTTATCACAATATGCTAATATTTTGAGAAGGACCTGTACAGCCAAAGCTAGAGCTGAATGATTTACATCAGTGCATATTCATGAGTTAGAATGGCCCAGTCAAAGTACAGAGCTAAATCCAACTGGGAATCTGTTGCAATACTTGAAAACTGCAACTCACAGATAACCATCTAATCCAACAGAGCTTTAAACTATTTTAAAAAGATGGTCAAAAGTTTTCAGTATCTTGAGGTGCAAAGCAAAAGACTTATCGCTCTAAAGGAGTAGAGGGTGATTCAGCAAGAATCAACTCTGGGGGACTGAGCACAAACCCATACCACATATCCCAATTTCTATTGGTCCATCACATAAAATCCCAACAAACAAACTTAAGTTTGGGGTTCCTACGTGAAACAAATAAGTTAAGGGGTGTGAATTCTTCTGCCATGGACTGCATGAGTGGACTTCATCAAAAGCACAGAGCAAAAAGAGTAATTTGCATGAACATTGCAACAAGCTGCAGTTATTTTCTGCAAAGCTAAACAATATGAGCCAAATTTTGGCCGTCGGTGAGCTGGTGAAACACGCCTATTAAGTATGATAAGGAACAGTCAAACTAACACTACTTTCAATTCATTTATCTTCACACAAAGAAAGCCCCAATAAAGCAACACAACAGTCACCCACCATTCTGGTCCTATGTTTCTGACTACATTACATAAGACAGGATTAACCCTGGCTAAATATAGAGAAACAGAGAAATACCAGCTTCCAGTAGCTCACGTTTTAAGAAAGTATTTCTAAAAGCTGCACGCCGACTTCTACCTTTCAACAAGCAGCCGCACATTGTTCATTTAGTTCAGGTGGTGCGACTAAAACAAGCAGCCGCTCATCCAGCGTGTCAAAGTAACAATACCCAGAAGGATAAAGGAAGTCCAAAGGCAGAAACTAATAAAAACGAAACAAAGAGTCGAATCAACAATGAATGGACAATCCCCAGCCTGCAGCTGCAACAGGCTGGGGATCCACAGGCTGATTGAACAATTAGTGAAAAAACTGGATCTTCTCACCGAAAATGCACCACTGCTTCGTCGCATCTCCGCAGTCATGATGAGGCAGCCGATTTCTATTTATTATTATTGTGGTTTTGTTTTCGAGAGATTTAAAAACGCTCTATTCGACGTATCAGAGTCCAAGACCAACAGCAGCAAACTTTTCTGACGCCGGAGGGGGCAGGATGCCGAACAGCCACGGCAACGTGAATTTAAAGGATGACGGTGCGCCACGCCACGCCACGCTGAGCCGCGCTGCGCTGCGCCGGCTGTCTGGGGGTGAATCAGCGGTTGCTGCGCTGCAGCAGCTAGTCCAGCCGGGGGGGAGGAGTGGAGGGTAGAGGGAGGGAGGGGGTGGATCTGGGAACTGACACTGCTGCTGCTTTCATTAACTTCATGAAAACCTCATTCAACGTCCTCTCGGTTCCTTTGACGAATTTATGCAACACAAACGTCTCTGACACTCCCTTTTTAAATCAGGTATCTACACCTGGCGTTTTTCCACACACAAAACATTGTTTTTAGCTCCCATGTAGTGGATTTCATTAGGCCATTGAAATTATAATTACTTATTTGAATGTCCTAAAAAAAACTGGAAAAACGAGCAAACTGAAACCTGCCCCATCAGCATGGATACTGGTGTTTTGTATGTATTAAAGGAACACAGAAACAGGACTAGGTTATTTGAAATGTCTTGGTACTAATGATGGAGCTTCTTGACATTTTATAGTTGTTTGTGGGGTTTCACAGGGTGTGGTGTTCGGACCAGTACTCTTTACATTATACAGCCTCCACTTAATAAAATATGTTCAGCACAATTTCGATTGTTGACACTGATCAAATTAATATAATTCAATTGTGGCCCATTCCTGCTCTGGCTCTGGAAAAAATTCACCCCTTGGTAAATTCACATTTATGTGTTGTCTCCTATAAATTTCCATTTTGTCCCTTCCCACTTACATTTCTTACTTATTGCTCATATTTTACCCAAGCTAAATAATTTTTCTTTGTAGTTTAATATTCCTGATAAATTTTGAGGATGAATGTTTATAAATATCTCACATATATATATATATATGTATATATATATATATATATATATATATATATATATATATATATATATATATATATATATATATATATATATATATATATGTATTTATATGTATATATGTGGCTATTTGGGACAAGTGACGATTATAAAATATGGCATATTATGAGCCTTGATCCAACCAAAATCTCCTGCTGGTAGATATTATTTTTGGAATCATATGACTGCATTGCCTCACTGTAGTCTATGAGTCAAATATTGAAATAATCATTAAAGCAGGTACAAAATGTCTTCCTGGCAGGTAGGAATTGATACATGGTCTGTATGAAAGGCCCACTTTGTACCACAAAAAAGTCAGGTGCACTAAGACCAAAACTGCAAAGGTATAAAATGGTGAAGGAGCAAAGTGACTGACATCCTCCTGATCTGAACTGTAGGGGGATTGTCAGACATTTTTACATGGTTTCAAATTACTTTCCTGTATAAAGTTGCAAATAAAACGTATATGACTCAATTCGCAGTTAACCGTGCTGTATAAGAAGAGGAAAATTGATTCTAAAAGTATTTTACAGAAACATTTGATGTCATGTTTAATGAGGTATTGGCAGTGTAAACAACCTTTAACCTTCTCAGCCATAAGATGATTACGATACCATACCTATATCAATGATACCATATCAAAATCAATGTTATTGCTTTTCTCTTTTTAAAAACAGGTGAGGTAATAGTGGGAGCAGGTCCAGATCTTTTTAGCTACATTTTGTTATTTAAATATATATTGATCTAATATAATTTATTTCTGATTGAGAGGTGCATTTTGCTAAAATTCCAAAAAAGCAAGCCAACCTCTCCAACACTACCATGCAGATATCCTGGGTTTGAGCCCCAACCTGACTAGACCTTTGCTGTATGTCCTCACCCTCTTTCCATCCTATGTCAAGACTGTCCACTTTGAAATAAAAGCCCTTACCAAAATAAATGCAAACAAGAAACCACAAAGTTTTCAGTGACATACAGGGAAATTAAATTTTATTTACATGAGATTTAAGATGTTTTTGACTACTACTGTGACTACATTGTACATGTTTCAATAAAGGCCTTCTTGAAATTCTTCTCTCTGTCCCAGGCTGGGATTTCATTGATCAGATCCAGGCTATATTAGAGTTTGGCAAAATAGAGTGACCCGCTTTTATGAATATTTGTTGTGGCACTGAGCTTCTTTAGGCTGTTACACGGATGATCATACATTTATTTCAGGGAACTGAAATAATATATCATAATAATATAAGTGCTTGCTATAAGACTCACTGTGGTGTTTTTTAATAGAAACCTTTTTTAGAGTAAAACCAACAAATAGAAAACCTAAAAAAACATTGAGTCAGTTTTTTAAAGGAAGGTGGAAAATGATTAATTGTGGAGTCACAAAAGGCATTGAAGGTATCTCTCCGAGCTACTGCACCCTGTTGGTGGTCAGACGCCTCGGAGCTCCACCGGTACTTGGACCCCGGAAACAATCACCACTCTATCTAAAGACTCTTAAAGGAACGACTCTCAAACAGTTTCTAACTTTTAGCTTCTTTAATCTAAGTTAAGGCAGAGGAATGATTACAGAGATCAGCGCTGAGGCTCTCGTCTCGGATTGTCGCCGTCTGTTAGAGGATGACGAAGAGCCCCGATAGAAGGTCACATATAGTTTTTATATCTGGCACTCCAATACAATGGATGTTCCCTCCCTCAGTGATTATCAGTAGACTGTGTCACCATTGTGGTGTCTATCTGTTAGATTGTGTAGTAGCGGGTGTCCATACTTAATCTAAGTGTGCTGTAGCTTTCTAATCAAACCAGTTATATCAGCTGCTCCATCATCAAACCCAATGCCCCAGCTTCAGGTCATTAATGACAACCCTTGGACAATTTATCCTTGTACTGTATGTTTATGAGCATTCTTATCCTATTCTAACAAAAGGGAAACATTAGAACTTATGCTTTATTTCACTAAAGTATAAATGGGAAAAACAGCTGTGAGCATATTAATAAAGGTTATTCCTAACATATCGCTAAGATTAGTGGAATGAGTTTCTTTGTCATTAGCAAGCAAAACTATGTTAGTAGGTCAGTGGTTCTTTAATACTGTGGACAGTATCTCCTTTCTCCCATCACAAAACAAGAGATTTTGTGTTCAGTCCTGCCAGATGGCTGAGTAAAGTCTCCCTGCTCTGTTTACCTGTGCTCCAGTTTTCCCCCCACAGTAGGACATCCTGATTAGACCGATTACTCCAATCTCCCTCAAAACTGTTTCAAAAATAAGGCTAATTCTTTCATTTTGTTATTTACTGAATGCATAGTTTGGCATTAAGAGAATAAAGCTCAGTCTCTTAAATGTTATTTGTAGGTGTACACATCCAGACCTGTACAAAAAGCAAAAGGGTATCACCTTTTGTGGGGGAAAAAGCTAAATAACTGATACATGTGACCGAATCCCTCTCCAGACCCGATTCCTACTGAGCTGTTTCTGCATTGCTGAGGCAAATATCAATGGTAGAGTTGCCTCAAAAACAAGCAAGTGAATCAGGCTTGGAGGGAAGGCTGGGAAAGGTTTACGGAGGAAAATGCAGTGTACATTTGCATATACTATCTTCTAAGTTCATAAAGCATATAGATGTAGAAGCTTAAATAATGTCCATTTAATTTTCAAGGTAAAAAACTAAATGTTCTCTATTTACAGCAAATATAAAGACATTGGCAGGCTATTAGCTTTGGAGCAGACTACATGTTGATGAATGACTGTTTGAATGAATAACCTACCAGGGTATCATTTACATGCCAGGGATTGGGTTCACCCTCACAGATGAGTTATTTTAATTCTGAAAGGGAAATGTTCCTCGAAACCTTCAAAAATCTAGCTCTCCACAATCCAGCTTTGAGTTTATTTAACGGTTTCACATAGACCAGCAGCAAAAACACAACATGAATCTAATAAATATGACATGATACAGAGGCACATTTCTTTTAGTTACAGACCACTAGGCTGTATATGAGGATCCATATTTATCTTTGCACATAGAGGAGGAAAGTGAGGCTAACTATTAGAGAACTGCAGCAAAGGGTGGCATTTTGTGGGGGTGGGGGTTGCCATGTCTCCATAAACACCATTAGAAATAACTACATGCCATCTGCTTGTTTAAGAAGCATGACAGAAAAGGCCCTGTCTGTTCTACCATCACAAATGTAAATGTGTGGGAGGAGTGTGTGCTTTGGTCAGCTTTATCTACATCTGAATGTCTTTTTTATCCCCAACCCCTTGCACCCAGTCCTTAATCCCATGTTTCTAAGGGCTAGTGCGTCCCAAATGTTTGTGTGAGGTAGTGCAAGGGCTACAGGAAATCATTCTTGGATGCCTAATTTGACGTTTTCAGATATATTATGAATATCACTGTTAATTATTGTTAAAAAGTATGAAAAATAGAAAAGATTAATTATTTTCAATTTTAAAATTTTTGCTCTAACAACATCCATTACAATGTGTACTTTTGTTCATGCCAGTATTTTTGGTTGGATATATTTTTAGTTCTTTTCAGCAAGCAAAAATAGGGGAAAGTAGTGTAGTGTTTCTCTCCTTAAGACATAGAGTTACTTGAAGAAAAACACTGAATGTACTGAATATATACAGTTTTAATAATTGTATATGCAGTGAAACAAATAATTATTTGTGCTTTGGAACAACTTTACACAACACTACACAACTGTAGTACAACTACAGTATTTTGTTGGTGGTATATTTGCAAGACATTGAGAAAAGACTATTGACAATCTGGAGCAAATGTCTCAAACTCCTGGTGTCCTGCAGCGTTCAGACATATCCATGCTCCAATGGACCTTCATCAAATGTCTGAATGATCTCCACAGTGTGCAGGTCTGTTAAAGCAGAAACGCAGCTAAAAGTTGCAGGACCTGGGCCTTCGAGGACTAGAGACTGACACCCCTAATCTAGAGAGATTTTGCAAAGTTTTATGTTTAAGATTCCTCCCCCTGTATGGGTTGTAAAAAATAATTGTTAGCAGGTTCTCTAAGAATAACAAAACAGGTCATTTTGATAAAACAAGTATTTCCTTATATTGTATGTTTTCCTCCTTCTATATAAAGTTGCTCAGAAAAAATATGAGATTTTTCCCAATTATTTTCACTGAGATTATTCTACTGTAATAAAATACAGTTCTACCCAGGCTGCCAAGAAATGTGTCTGTCTATATAAATACAAAGTAACTGTGATGGTGATTCAGTTCCATACATTCTGCTCTTATATGCACGCGTGAACAAGTCTCACAGCTGACTAGAAATACACATTGACACACATTCTGTCAGTAGGAGGTGGGCAAAGACAGCAGCTCGCTCTATGCAGACACATGCACACCTCAGTAACCCAGAGCCCAGTCTGAAAACACATCTGTTCCCACATACTGGCAGAAGTCAGTGATCTATCTCACTGCAACACAGACTGCAAACCCACCCAACAAAGATGTGGAATAAAGCCAGAATGTTTCCCTCAATACTAATTCATACTCCAATTCTATCTGGTCATAGCTCTGGTTATAAAATGAGATAACAATCAATATCACTTAAATGCACATTTAAAGAGAAACAGATGCATACAGTGTGCATTACCGGAATTAATAGGATTTAAATCAATTTACTTTAAACAAATAAAGCAGACACAGGGTAATCATAGCTCATATCAGAATGGTCATGTCCATAAAGTACATAAAGTCCATAAATAGAATAGAATAGAATAGAATAGAATAGAATAGGGTGTCAGTGACCGTGGCTCTCCGCCTCTGACAGCCTGCAGGCCGTCCCCGGCGCTGACAGGCAGACCGCTGCTGTCAAAAGGACCCTAAATCATCCGGATGTGACTCACCTCTCCCCGCTCGATCCGCTCCACGATGCTGGCGAACTCCGTCATCTCCTCGGAGTCTGACATGGCTACAGATGGTGATGGATCCACAGTAAGCTTGCAGCTACAGACCGCTCAGTGGAGCGCAGGAATAATTAAATGTTTGTAGAACAACAAAAAAGGCTGCCGAGCCTTACAGGAGGAGGAGGATCGAGAGGCTGCAGAGATGAAAGTGAGATGGGATCAAGAGGCAGGAGCAGCTCCCCTGATCACCATCGTCTCTCCTCCCTCCTTCCTCTCTGTGTGCAAGCTCATGTTTTGTCTGGAGAGTCTACAGGACATGCGCCGGCTGCTGTTTGGTGGTAGTTGGCTTCATCTTGGAGGAGAAAAGCCCCGCCCTCGTCTCCACTGTACCATCTCCCTCCTCCTTCATCATCATCATCATCACCATCATCCCTCAGCGGCGACGTCTCGACCCACAGAGCTCTTTGTATCATCCAACATCTGTCTCCCTGTGACTCTTGTTTGATCCACAGTAATCCCATGCTTGGAGATCAGAAGATGGGTTTTAAATCTGTTGGTGACATCACGTCAAGTTTAACAGAAGGATGGCGGTGTCCTCATATATGCCAACAAAATGACTCAAATATGAGAACCTCTGTATTTTTATGTGGAGGAGGTCCATTGTCGGTTAGAAAATGACATACACCTTCTATAAGAGGTTAGATGTCATCATGCTGGACATGTACTGATACATTTGAACAGTTCCCATCATGCAACAAACAATTTGAATTAATCTTGAAATCAAGAATTGGGTGCACAAGGTTATTGTTAAATTTCCCTCATCCACACATATCATCACATATTCACATCCCTGTTAAATTTTGTCTCAAAATTTTATTCAACAAGCAGTTTGTTTCTGGTAGGAGACAAGAAAGACTTCTCTCAAAAGATAAACCAATGTAAAATGACTATTAATAAAACATTTTTTATATTTACATTTTATGATGAAAACAATTTGTACAATTCTCAATGATCAATAGAATAATCTTTGCATGCATTACAGCATTACAGCTGCATTTGGGTCCATCAGTACATGTAAAATCTGGAGATGGGTAGAAGACAATGAAAAGCATAAATATTAGGTGGAGTGACTATAGGAACACAAAACAGATCAGTCTAACTGAATGTTATGAAAGCCTGGATGGATCATGAACTGACGGCAACTGAGGGAGCCTGAAATATCAGGAGGAAATGACATCAAAATAGAACATAGCTGACCACAAATCAGCACTAAGAAACAGCAAAAAGCCAAATAAATAACGCTAACCACAGAAATCACTTAGAGCTCAGATCTTGATAGCTTAATTTTACTCTGCTTTATCCATTCCAAAACCAAATTCTGTGTGTGTTATTTGGGTTATCTGAATAAGAACACCTAAGTGTGTTACATTTTCAACTCTCTGACCTAAATTACTTTTAGGTGAAAGGAAATTTGTCAGGGTGCTTAGAAGCAATCTAGGAACCACTGAAAGATGTTAAGACACCAAGTTCACTGTACAGAGTGACTTTAACATCAAGGACAGAGAAGGTGCCAACCAAAATCGATACCTCCTTGCAAGACAAAAATTTGCAACTGCCCACACAGACAAGCTGAATGCATTTTATTTATTTTTTTTACGATCAGATAAGAGAAATATTGAGCTATTTGGCCACATGACAAGAAAAATGTTTGAAAGAGTCAAAAAGAGGTTTTAAAACCTAAGAATACTTCACCAATGGTCAAGCATGATGGTGGTTGCATCATGCTGAGGGTCTGTTTAGCTGCCAATGGTGCATGTGCATTGCAAATATATTGGTTGGAATAATAAGGAAGGGGGATTACTTCCATATTGTCTTTGTCTTCACCTCAGATCGAAAGCTAAGTGCCTGAAAGCGGGAGATATCCAGATAGTGAAAAAAAGTCCAAATTGTCATGATCCTTAAATGTTTAGGTTCTCATTTGTGCTTTGATCGCTTCTGAGTTCTTTATTATTGTTTCAAAAGGTCTTGCCATATTCAGTTTATTTCTCTGTGTTCGTAAGGTGTTGCCATATAGTTTAATTCCTTCTGGTTTAGAGTCTAACTGATTTTTTGTATTCTGTTCTTGGTTTATTCTAGTTTATTCTCTTAGGTCAGTATTGGTCCTTCCCTTCTTGATTTGTAGTTTCCTTTGTGTCTAGTTTAGTTCCCTCCTCAGCATATAAAAGCAAGAGTAAGTTTTCAGCTTTTCATCACTAAAATCTTCAACATGCTCATTTCCTGTTCACATCTGCATTTTGGTCCAACTCTCAACCTACAAACAATAATACAAATATTATGACATCCATCTCCATGACGGTTAAACTGCTAACCTGCACTTTACCCATATATTTTGCATGGAGGTGTGTCTTAATTTGGCACAGTCGAGTGGCTTAACAATGTTTCATGGCCACAGCACAGAATGTGGGGCGACAGCGAGAGGCCGGGATTAAGTTTGTGTTTTCATTTTTTTGGCAAGGCCACTTGTTCCGCATCAGCAGATGGCCTCATGGCTTCACACAGATATATTCCCTCCACCCTGGTGAGCATGAGGAGGAGGGCGGCAGACAGGCAGAGACTGCCCCTGACACAAAGCAGCAGAAGTGTGACTACATAAATAACTCGAAAGCTGCCATCGTTGTTAAATGACAGCAATGCCGAAGCAAGTCGCAAACATATTATTGGTTATCTTGAATCCTTTTATCAAAAAACAATCAAAAAACAGACTTTTGATGTTCACAGATCACCATCATTTTTCCAAAGCCTATTGAAAAGCAGTCTCTGCTTTCAGTGTATCAATCTTGGCTTGGCCAACAGCTCCTTATTAGGTGTGAAAGAGTCTTAGTCATTATTTGGTCATTCATTGTCAAGGCCTTTGCTGGGAAGCCAAACTGTGAGGTACTCGCTGTATGTAATTGTGTATTGTTCAGCAAAAAGATCAGGGCCTTATTACATTTGGAAATCCACTCATACAAAATGTAGGAGGAACATCGCTTACAGTACGTTTTTTGGAGTGTCCATATAATCAGTTATCCTCCATTCTGGTTCCACAAGAACGCAAGGCGAGTTTGGGTGTCAGGAACCTTTTCTAGGAGCCAGACTGGTTTAGTGGGGTTGTTCTTCTTTCTACTGCATCCACCAGTTCAAAGGAGGTTCCCAGGACAGGATTTACCTTAAAAACAATCAGTCAAGTTAGTCCAAAGTCAGCCCAAAGGGAAATGTGCAACAGTTTTTAGATGGATTTAATTGCTACAGACTTGAAATTCATATAAAGGCTTATAGCTTTTTGCAAGATAATGCACTGTTACATCAGACCAACATCTTACAGCTTGACTTGAGATGAATATGAATATGGATGAATGTTGAAATTAAATCTCCTAATGAACCAGAGATCCCTAAGATTTACGGAAAACAGGAACTCTGCTCTTTAGGGAGAAGAACATGCTGACTGTATTTAATATTAGTTACAGTTTGATGTTTATCTCAATTTGGAGGGATTTTTATTCAGTTGCAGAATGTAAACATAGCAAAACAATCAGAAGTTAATGTTTCTGGCTGTAGCACACATGGTTGCAATCCCAAAAGGAGCTGTCATCCATCTTTCCTCTGCTGGATGCAGAAATCAGCGTCCGTGAAATTGTCACAGAAAAATTCAAGTTATGCAGTCAAGCTGAAAAACATGCAGTGATTTAACGATCAGGTCAGTAATTTATATTTTCACTAAACAGTCAACATTTTCATTTATCTGTTTCAAATATTAATAATGAGCACTTAATATGCAGTGCAACAGATCCAGTGGGAATGTAAACCTTACACAAAATGAAGAAAAAAAATGACTTAAAAAAATCAAGAAGCATCAGCATTTCTGGTTTATACGTCATTTCCAAATCAGAGGTGAGCTCCATGTGAAAAAAAAATGTCATCACTCATGTATGAATATGGATGAATGTTGAAATTAAATCTCCTAATGAACCAGAGATCCATGTGAAAAGAAAATGTCATCACTCATGTTTAAATGTCTGTAAGTCAATATTGTCATTACAAATTGTATGGCAGTTCACGATGTGCTTTAATTCACTGGTGCCAATGTGTAGCACAAGCAGAGATGAGACTTAAATGCCCCATAAAAAGCCACATAAACCCATGTGCCCTCTGCCCGACTGAATAATTAATAAGATGCATTGATTAGCATACAGGGCAGAATGACTTAGGGGGAATTTTAGCAACACCTACAGATAATTATCACATATGCACTCACATCAGATCGATTAAAGCTGTAAATGTGCTGAATTTAAATCATTCTGTGGCAAAAGCGGCTTAAGATGTTGTACAAAGTAATCAATTTCTTTTATAATCTCCAAGTGTTTTCTAATTTCAGCCACAGAGTAGATTTGTCCCTCTGCTCTTATGTTGTGGTTGTGTTTCCTTTCCCCAAATGTCACTAAGTTTTGTGTGTGGAGACAGATGTGCTGGCTGATGAAAAACTGGTCGGACGTCACATTTCGACTTCGTTTTCTTTTTGTTTGTTCAGCTATAATTTTATCTGTTTTTACTATCATGTTGCCATTTCATAGTCTTTAAATGTTGTATGCCCATTGCTTAACCATAGTGCATCCGGTTATTTCTACATGTAGTATTTCAGTAAGTTATGGAGATAACAAAAATCATAAAAATGGCCAGATTTCAAATAGAATTTCGCATGTTATTTTCTGAATAGTTTTTTAGAAGCTATTTCCACTGATTGATACCTGTTTTTGGCCAATTGAGTCTTATGAAATACAACTGGGTAGAAACCATGGCTGACCAAAATATCCACGAGTGAACTCCTGATGGTAGATATTTACTGGAGTCAATTAGCCAATTTTTCTACGTTTTTAGAGACGACCACGAGTAGATTATAGGAAAATACTTATTTGTGTATACATTATTTGTACTATCATGTGAAAGGGCTTTAAACAGTCTCGAAGGTATGCAGAGTTAACACAAGGTCAATATGGGCCATCCCTTCCCAAAACATCAGGTCCCAAAAGACCAAAATCAGAAAATTATATAAACATTCATCTCTCACTTTTTTCTTTATCTTCATTTTACCTAGTAGGGATGCTGCCCATATCGATATTTTACTGGTGATCAATTAAAATGTTCACACAGCAGTTGTTTTTACCATGTCACCAGTTTTCCAATTCAAAATAATCACTTTAATAATCAGCTTTTTGGGTGCGGTGGTGGCGCAGGAGTTAAGAGTGTGACCCATGTTTAGAGGCCTTAGTTGTTTAACGCGGCTGCCATAGGTTTGAGTCCCGGCCTGTTGACGTTTGCCGCATGTCTTCCCCTCTCTCCACCCTATTTCCTGTCAGCTCACTATTGAGAAAAATAAAGGCCACTAGTGTGTTAAAAATGCTATTTTTCAAGTAAACCTTTGATGGTTTTTAGGACCAGAGACTAAGAAAATGGTACATTTCCGTAGTTCAGGTATTTGGTTCACTTAACTGCAACGGTTTTGCTGAAAGGTCTAAGTTGAAACAATGTCAGATTACCATATTAAATACATTTTAAGCAGTAGTCATCTCTACATCATCTACATGTTGGAAATGTTGTTGGTCATGTGGTATTTGACTTTGCTTTACTTCACGTTTGCAACATTTGTTTTTATCAAAATCTACTGAACAAAATGGAGCAGAAAAGCAAATGTGACCTGAACCTGACAAACGTTTTTATGCATTCAGTTAGAAGTTTAAGATGAGTGAAAAGCTTCTAAGGTTTTGTCACAACAAAAGGTAGATCTGGTTGCCCGTCTTTGTGCTCTGAAGGGTTACACCCTACAACAGGAATCAAGACAAATACTGTGCTTCGCACGTCCCATAAATGGACAGGCTGGATGGGGAGAGCATCAATCAGAGAAGCAACCATTGCAACTTTGAAGGAGATGAGATCAACAGCTCAAATAGGGAGAATCTGCCGGAGGATCCGTGTTAATTCTGTCCCCAAAATATTGCCAACTTTCATCAGCCATTTTTTCCCAAATAAAAATGAGATGAAAACTAAATTGAAAACTTATATAGAACGGCTTTCATTGTCATTCAGCAGCTAAAAAACAGGAAGAAAAATGTAGGCAATAGAATCCATGCAGATTTAATTTTTGTTGTTTGGAAACATGAAACAAGTTGTAAAATTGGACAGTGAAGCTCAATCTGTTCATACAATGAATGTTATGTTTTTGTAACTTTATCATTTTAGTTTGGTAAATATTAGATAAATATTCCAGCTATGTGTGAAGAAATTATTTCCTTAAAGATGTAAGAGGTCCTAAAAAAAGCAATCCTCCATGACTCCATATTTGAACCGACTAAATTTGTGTTTTATTACACACGTTCTGTCGCTGCATTTCAGGTAAACCATATGGAGAAGCTGGTTGCCTACATGTGCCAGGGCATTACAATTTGCTGTAATAAACACTGGAGAAGACAACTAATCTTGCCATTATGGGAAAGTGGCAGAAGGAAAGCCATTGTTAAATAAAAGCCAGAAAAAGTCCCATTTGCCGTTTGCCACGGGCCATGTAGAGGACCAAGCAAACATTAAAGGTGATCTGGTTGGAGATGAAACCACAATTGGTCAAAGTTCGTACACATTTTATTTATCATAAATACAATTTCCGTGCCAAGCGAGAATCAGCATCACTGTGTCTGAACGGAAAAACTGCACAACAGGAACACATCACATACCAACACCTGCAGGTCCAGTTCTTCTGATGTAAACACTTAATGTTCAGTTGCCCAGCAGAAGTCACATATTTATAGACATTTACATATATCTACACTAACATTTCTAGATAGGATAGAAAAAATAAACGATTTTTGTTACATGACTTATTACAGTATGTATAGCAGTGCTTCATAAACGGCATGTGGTGTTATGGCTGCATCTCTTGCACAATCTTTCAGTTTTCAGAAGAACAAAGCAGTGGTGTCTTCTTTTCATGCAGTTCAGCTGAGGGCCTCATCTGCAGTGTAATAGGAGCGTCCTGTCCAACTAAATCCTTACGTCTTTCTGGACGGTATCAACCAGAAACAAGTAAATTTATATCTGATCTTGCAAGCGAGTTCATTTTGGACATCATCAATGCAATATTCCTTCTCTAGATCTGAATCTAAAATGGCGTCTTCCTTCTTCCTTTTTAGGTTAAATTGATATTCACTGCTTTATTTAATGAGGATCCAAGCCAAACCTAAATTAGACATGAAAAACAAAAGATAGCAAAGCATTAAAAGAGCATCGACTGAAAACAATTCATTAGGCACAGTAAAGAGGCAAGCTGGAAAAAGTGGCTTCACCAGGTGACTACTTCTATGTACACACAAATAAAAGCCGAACTGAACTATATTAGCAGGAAACCCAGAAGAAACCTGATTGCTTACAGTGCTGCAGTCGGCTTTCTGACTAAAGAGATGAGGCCTTATAGCTTAAAGGTAAGAAAAACAACAATGTTAGATGTTATAATAAAAATACACGTATTTTATTCTGACCCACACCAGCATCTGCAAAATGGGAAAGAAATTTGAAATTATTTTCTGGTAACGCAAACTCAATTTCTATGCATTATATATCAAGAAAATCTGTAACAGCGTTTGAAAAAGATTTTTATCAATGCACACAAAAAAATACAGAGTTGAGAAAACGTTTGTTTTCACACTGAAGCCGAGTATTTGGGCTGGATTCAAAGAGCAGAATCCAGCCTCCAACAGCTTACTTTTAATAATAGATGGCTAGCGTTATTTATTCATTTACCTCTCCTCACATCATCTCCCCCTTTTTTGCTCTTCTCCTGATAGCTTGGCAAAGCAAAGCCAGGTTTAATATGATTTCTATATGCAGTCAGAGGTGTGCCTGCATGCAGAAAAGTCCTGCAAGCAAACCGGCAGCAACTGACATGCTTTGAAAGCATCTCCTGATCACGTGTCAACTTGGGGAGCAGGTGCTAGCTCAGACTGTGGCCTTATTAAGAAAAAAATTGTCACTTCAGGCAGCGATGTGCGAAATCAAGAAATATTTTTCTTGCTGCAAGACAGAAAACTGATGCAAAGACGAGAGGTTGGAAGACTCTTTTTACTGGGTTATGGTCTCCATTTTGGACCTCAGCTCAAAAGCACGTCACCTGCAGAGAAGTCTGACTAAACTAGAAGTAAAGCCTGCACGTCTTCATGCAGACAGATGAAAATCAGTTGAGTTCTGATGGTATTTAGAGGTAAATAAGGGATCGTTTTGCTTCCTGACATATGGAGGTACAATCATGGTCATTGTTCTTTATTTCATCCTGCATCTTTTCTGGACTGAGAGCACAAAGAGTTCAAAGCACACGTTTCCTCTGGTTATAATGCCATTGTCTAACCTTTCTCGCCTGGATATGACCTCACAGGGAGTGAGGAAGCAGGTGAATGAGTACAGTTCAGGGGTCATGAGGAGCCTGCTGAACATACTGCTGTTCATAGGAAGAGATTTCATGTTATTTTTACGTATTGAAGGGGGCAGATATTCTGCGCCCGGCAAAATTATTCATACTCCTTGACGTTGTTTTACATGTTGTTGCATTAAAACTTTAGTGGAGTGGAAAGAAAATTACATGGTTTTCAAAATTCTTTTACAAAGAAAGATCTAAAATATGACCCCTATATAAAATGCAACACTACCAATCAAAAGTAACCCAGTTTAAAAAAAAAAAAAATAGGGCCAATCTCAACTAACAGGACCACATTTATCAGAGCAACCACGCATTTCGGTTCGTTAGAATGTCCCAGTCAAAGTTCAGACCTAAATCCCAAGATTATCTGCGATCAGAGCTTCAAATTAATGTTTCTAGACGTTCTCTATACAATCTACATGAGTTTAAGCTATTCCAAAGAAGGATTGGTAAACAGTTCTGTTTTTAGGTGTGCAAAGCTGCTAGAGACATACCACTAAGGCCCTGCAGCTGTTAGATAGTACTGACTCAGCGGGGGGCCAGAATACGAAAGCAGACCACAAATTTTTGTTTTTTTTTCTAAATGAGCCACTAAGTGATGCTCTGTCTGATAAAATCCCAATAAAAAGGCTTCACCAAAATCTTCTTTAAATAAGTCTAAATAATCAGCTGCTGATATTTCTCCTGAGGTAGATTTAGCTTAAGTTCAATAAAAGGTCACCTTTATTTTCTATCAATATTATTTTTCATTGTTATTTAAATCTCTTGACTGAAAATTAAAGTGTGCAGCGGTGAATGAGAATGCTGCGGCACTAGACGTCTTGACCCTTTAAGACCTTATGCATAACGAGAGGTCTGCAGTTCCCACTGCTTACTGCATTGCTCGGGTCAAAACGGTTTTAAAAGTTCACCAGCTACGTGCAGCTAGAAACGCCAGCCAGGTTAGCAAAGCAGAAAAAAGGAAGCAAAGCAATGCACCTCTGAAGAAAAGTCTGGCGATTAAAAAAAGGCCATTAACTAAAGATGGAGGCATCTGATGTTTGTTCAAGTCTCCAGTGAATTACACTTTATGGCACATTATTATATCGAATTTTAACAAACTGCACAGCATAACTTTATCAACAACTACTTGTTTAAAAAAAAAAGGCAGCGAAGAGGTGTGGCATATATTGCTCGACAGATAAATTTCTTTAGATGGACTTTAAATGAGGTCCTCAGAGTTTAGATCCTTGCACATACAATCCATTCGAACTTCTTGAGCAGCCAAACATCTCTGAGAAGCAGCAGAAGTCCAGCCACCATCGACTGGTAACTGACAGACGGGTCTGTTTCAGTGTTAGTGCTGTAAGTCGTCTTGCTTTTAGAGGTGTCCGATGCAGCTGCCAGTGTTGTCCCTCCATGTCTGCTGCAGCTGCTGGAGGTGCTGAAAGGCTCTCTGGGTGATGTTAAGAGCTGGGTGGACCTTCCTCAGATCAGGCTCTCCGATCAGAGACAGGCCACACAGCCCCAAATAGGCGTGAAGAGGGTCTGGAGAGGCGAAACCACAGAAAAGAGGACAAAAGGGAGAAACTAGGTCAGAGCTGATACCAGGAGTCCCCGCAGACGCACCTGCATGTGACAGGTCTAGGACATAAAAAGGATAGTTCACTGAATGATTCAATTCATAACCTGATTTGCCTTAAATACACTTCAGCTGTCCCAAGCTTTGTAGTTTTTTGTAATGCACCTATAACATCACGTAAATAATGCACAATGTTTGGCCCCCATGACCGTTTCTGTCCCTCGAGACGAGGATGAAAGCTGCACAGGACAGTAAATGGAGCAGTAATTGAATTATAATGAAACGACAGATGATTGGACAGAGACATTAGAATCAATCACAGCGCCATTAGCTTCACCCATCCGGACTCAAACTCATTGTGGAACAGATGAGAATGTGGCCGTGTTTCAAGTAAGGCCTGATTAAAAATGATACTTTCAATCCATGTTTACATCTAACAACATCGAGATATCTTTTAGAGATAACTAGTGCGAGGCAGCCACAACCTGCAATGAAGGCTTCTGACTCAAGAGAAACGAGTGCTGTGAAACAAGCAGGAGGGTGCAGAGCCTTTGAATATAATGAAGGGCGGTGTGTGACAGCCCCCACTTTACACCTACTTGCAAACTTGCAAGGTGAAAGGTGAGGCTACCTCCCTGAGCAGCTCGGAGACCTAACAGCAATGGGGAATCTTCAACACCAAGGTGTGGAGAAGAAGTCTAGATCCTGGCTTGAAAGTGTCTTTTGAAACAGACTTTGAATAATCTTTGCCCTAGGATGACCCCTGGACCCAGTGCAGGTGGTGGGAAACAGAAAGACTCCTGTATAAATGACATCACTGTTGGACGTCTCCCACTCCATGCATGAAGCTGTTGCAGAACTGGAGAGTTTCTCCATCGCGTTTTTCCACCGAAGGAACTCTTGTTCTTGAATCGGTCTGGTTCGCGTGCCTTTGAACCTAGGGGTTCTGTTGCGCACCGATGCACGTTTCCACCAGTTTGGGGAAGCAAGCAGTTTTTCCACTTCTTGTAAATAGTCTAAATATACATGCACAATTTGTACATTTCTTTTAATGATCCTACTCGGTTACACATTTCTTTGAATCTAATGTATTCTATTTTGAAAAACGTAAACTGTGGTGAAAACCTTTCCATCCTGTTGACTCTCTTTAGACTCAACAGCAAAGTCTCATCATAACCGGATTCTCGATCATGACTCCAGCTTTTATTTAGGTATTTTCAAGGCCATCATATTCTCCTAAAATCTGTAATTCTAACTTTCTTTTTAGAACATTCAGGGTCATATGTCATAAAAGAAAGGAAATATTTTCCCAACCTTTTTGAGTTGGGACAATTAAACCAACTACAAAATATTGGGTTTAATTATCTGTTATCAGAAATCATGTCACAACACAAAGTCTAATTAGGCTTTTAATCTGACACTGTGCAGTTTTCTTTACATTATAGTTTGTAATATGTAATCTAAACTGGACTCGGTTTAAACCCCTCTCCTAAAATGGTGTAAAAGGCAAAAAAACAAAACAAAACAAACCTGTCAAATTTTCCTATTCTGTTTTCATTTATTTTTTATGTGTGCATTTATCTTTGGGTTTGTGGCCAGTAACTTTAGATTTTGGATAATGGAATGAGGAATGAAATCTGGAAAGTCAAGATGTTTAGTTGATTTTCTTTTTTCCACACTCATTGTCTTCCAAACTGTGCAGAATCTTTTGAATGTGGTGTTTTGGATTAGAGCTGAACCATCTCCAAGAAACAAAAGAGGTCCAGCTGCTATTCCAGCACTTAGATGTCATATCTTGGAAGACCCGAAATCGACTACAATCTCTGGAAGTGCAATTTAAGAACTTTAAACCAAACCTTTTGCCATCTTCGGCTGTTTAATCCACTTGAAAAACAAATCTAGAATCATTTTCATATAAAACTGATCCTTTTGTCATATATCAATGTTACCAACTCACTGTCCTAAACCAGTTCCTGCAAAGGTACTAGTCCACTATTGTTTGCTCCTTTCCTTCTTCCCTTAAACGCTTTTATTCAGTAACATTCAGACACCTTAGTCCTTCTGTCCTCCCTGTCTTGTTCCGGTAACATGAGGAGCACCGTCTCCTGTATCCTCGGGCTACCTGTAAACAATCGCCTCATCAAATATCCAGTATGAGGGCAGGCAAGAACCTGCGCAAACACACACACACACACACACACATAGACTTCTGACGTTTAGGGTTACAGGAGATTTTTTTCCCATTGATCCCAAGTCAAACTGGACACCACAGCTCCACCCTGTTTCACTGCACCTGTGGAGGATGAGGCACCAACTGTTCTGCTCAAAGAGCGGAAGATAAATGAACTGAAATGGCTTAGATCCTTTTAGTCTCTAAGGCAAGATCTTTAAAGCTAAAGAAGAATGAATAGAAAGCCCTACACAGCCATTAAACTTTAAACATGCCATTCAGCCCCTGCTTCACTCCTGTGGCTGTTACTGCACTATGAAACACCAGGAATTTCTATTTTATGGATGCAACCAAAAAACAGCAAAAGAGACACAAAGCTATGAGTTTCTACTGGTACCGGTGAAAGTCGTCTCAGCTGGCATCGTTTACCTGGATGGCTGTCAGGCCACTTGGCGAAGCCACCAACCAAACGGTCCTGCGTGGACAGAATGAAGCTCCTGTTTTTCTCAAAGTTTGTGTACTGGAACACATCCAAGAGCTGGAATAAAAGAGAGAGAGAGCATGGAAGACGGGAAAACGAGAAAAATGCAAAAACCATTAAATGAAATTATACAGTGCCTTGCGAAAGTATTCGGCCACCTTGAACATTTCAACATTTTGCCACATTTCAGGCTTCAAACATAAAGATATAAAATTCTAAATTTTTGTGAAGAATCAACAACAAGTGGGACACAATCGTGAAGTGGAATGAAATTTATTGGATGTGTCAAAACTTGTTTAACAAATAAAAAACTGAAACGTGGGGCGTGCAATATTATTCAGCCCCTTTACTTTCAGTGCAGCAAACTCACTCCAGAAGTTCAGTGAGGATCTCTGAATGATCCAATGTTGTCCCAAATGACTGATGATGATAAATAGAATCCACCTGTGTGTAATCAAGTCTTCGTATAAATGCACCTGCTCTGTGATAGTCTCAGGGTTCTGTTCAAAGCGCAGAGAGCATCATGAAGACCAAGGAACACACCAGGCAGGTCCGAGATACTGTTGTGGAGAAGTTTAAAGCCGGATTTGGATACAAAAAGATTTCCCAAGCTTTAAACATCCCAAGGAGCACTGTGCAAGCAATCATATTAAAATGGAAGGAGTATCAGACCACTGCAAATCTACCAAGACCCGGCCGTCCCTCTAAACTTTAATCTCGAACAACGAGAAGACTGATCAGAGATGCAGCCAAGAGGCCCATGATCACTCTGGATGAACTGCAGAGATCTACAGCTGAGGTGGGAGAGTCTGTCCATAGGACAACAATCAGTTGTACACTGCACAAATCTGGCCTTTATGGAAGAGTGGCAAGAAGAAAGCCATTTCTCAAAGATATCCATAAAATGTCTCGTTTAAAGTTTGCCACAAGCCACCTGGGAGACACACCAAACATGTGGAAGAAGGTGCTCTGGTCAGATGAAACCAAAATCGAACTGTTTGGCCACAATGCAAAACGATATGTTTGACGTAAAAGCAACACAGCTCATCACCCTGAACACACCATCCCCACTGTCAAACATGGTGGTGACAGCATCATGATTTGGGCCTGCTTTTCGTCAGCAGGGACAGGGCAGATGGTCAAAATTGATGGGAAGATGGATGGGGACAAATACAGGACCATTCTGGAAGAAAACCTGTTGGACTCTGCAAGAGACCTGATACTGGGACGGAGATTTATCTTCCAACAAGACAATGATCCAAGACATATAGCCAAATCTACGATGGAATGGTTCACAAATAAACGTATCCAGGTGTTGGAATGGCCAAGTCAAAGTCCAGACCTGAATCCAATCGAGAATCTGTGGAAAGAGCTGAAGACTGCTGTTCACGAACGCTCTCCATCCAACCTCACTGAGCTCCAGCTGTTTTGCAAGGAAGAATGGGCAAGAATTTCAGTCTCTCGATGTACAAAACTGATAGAGACAAACCCCAAGTGACTTGCAGCTGTAATTGCAGCAAAGGGTGGAGCTACAAAGTATTAACGCAAAGGGGCCGAATAATATTGCACGACCCACTTTTCAGTTTTTTATTTGTTCAACAAGTTTTGACATATCCACTAAATTTCATTCCACGTCACGATTGTGTCCCACTTGTTGTTGATTCTTCACAAAAAATTAGAATTTTATATCTTTATGTTTGAAGCCTGAAATGTGGCAAGAGGTTGAAATGTTCAAAGGGGGCCGAATACTTTCGGAAGGCACTGTATATAAAACTGCAGATGCACCAATCAGACTTTTCCTGGTTGATACGGATTTCCAGTCTTATTTATGGTTAGTCCTGCAGAATCCTTTGTTTTTCTTAAAAACTGTAAAAACATGTGCTTTCGTGATTGTGTTCTTACCTTTGGGTGTTCTAGACAACGTAAGCTAATTTTCTGCTGATTTGTTTTTCAGAAAATATGTACTCAAAAGGCTTAAATATTTTAGATACCGACTAAAATGAGTAATTAAATGAATAAAGTGTTCAAAGATACACAAGTGGTGCATGCACAACTTGTTATTGCAGGCACAAAAGGCGTGCACAACCATTTTAGTGTTCGTTACCTCCAGTGTAGCTCCCACCCAGAAGGAGTAGCATGTATCCACAGGTTTGTTGGGACGTCCGTGGAAACCGCTCTGCTGTCTCATCATGCACCAGCGCCGGATCCTGTTTAGCTCCCGCTGACTCAGAGCCTCCTCTAGCCGACCCATCAGACACAGGGTGGCTATGGCACAGTACGTCCAGCCACCTGGGCATACGGGTCATCCAAGTTGATATAAACTTGCAGTCTGGGGTGTACATCTACTCATTAACGGTATTAATGTCTCTGTCCCTTTTCAAGTTGAAATTATTAAACAAAATGCAACATTCTAATAGGCAAGAACCGAGTAGACAAGTTTAAATTTAGTGTGGATTTTCTCTAACCTAAATAGGGTCAAGATTCTACACACAGGCTCTAACAGACATACAACTTCACTAAGATTTGATCTGAGATTCCTTAGCAAACTGCACCTCAACCACACAGTTTCTGTGGAGATCAACAAACTTCCAATAAAACCCAGGCTGGATATGTGACGAATCTTCCTGGCATTGGTTTGTTTCATGGAACACAACCAGCTTTGGATCGTAGTCTGTGAATTTTCATTAAAGCTTGGGGAAAGCTTTAGGGAAGGAAACTGTCTAAGGTTAATATTTGCATTCTTCATCCACTCGAAGACCCGTTTAGGTGCGTGTTTGGGATCATTGTGCTGTAGATGCACCCTGTAGAAGCTGGGGCTTCCTTGTTGATCAGCAGCCTCTCAGTTCAAGAGGTTGTAAAAACCTGCTTCACTGTGGACTCCGTTACCAGTTAAGATTATTTTATTTGAAAACCATGCTGAGATCCTAACCTTCAACCTTATATGGAAGATACAACAACAAACGTAATAATAACAGCGTAAAAAGATGCAGAGACGTGTCATTCTGAAATACTGTATGTGCAGTTAAAGCATTGCCGCTCCAAGATGCTTAAAGTTTGGACCGAACACTTGGTTTCTTTTGTTTTGGATAATTTGTCAAACAGTTTTCTCAAGGCAGTTTCCTTTAGGCAGCATGAAACATCACTCATGGATGCCAGCAGTTGGGAACTATGTAGTTAGAAACACAAAAAATAACTCTTAAATATACACTGCATAGACACAAACTATGCCCAGGCCCATGAGGTCCTATAATTTCACGTTTCACCTACATCACTAGAACAACAAAAATGTGCATGTGCACATTCAAAGCAACGGTGGGAGGTCTTGGTGCTCAACAAGCACAGACACCTCAAGGGTAGACGGATAATGGGCCCCCGACTGCATCTCTACCAATTTGTAATCAGTCGGCAGGCTTGGCTGACGGAGCGCATCCTCATCGAAGTCTTTAATTACACAAGTTGAATTTACAGCATAAAGAAAGTCACTAAGATCCAGCTAAATTTGCCCCTTGGAGTCATTGTAACTTGATAAATGTGTGTTTTAAGAAGAGGTAGCAGGAAGTTCATCCTGTCCATAAAAACAAGGTCATGTGGATATGTTCCTAACTACTGATTTTGTTGTGAGTGAAAGCTTTTGTCAAAGAAAAACAAGGTCTAGTTTGAGTGTGTGTGTTGTATCTACAGTGACAAATCTGTTTAGTTACTCCCATCAGTCTCTTTCATGCCTTCTACGAGCATAAGCCCAACACACACATTTATTAAATGTTATGAACAAATTAACCAAACATTAATTTCCATTAAAATTGGTAAGTCTCTCAATTCACATTTCATTTCGCCACAGAGCATGTTCTTTTACTTCTTTCAACCAAATATGACTTAACATTTATAATGTCTGGAACATATCCGCACTCACCGTGAGACTCTCTTCCAGCTCCTTGGCCAAATGCATTGTCATAAGACTATGGAGAAAGCCAGATAGATTATTTCATCAGTAATCTTTTCATTAACAAATATTTTTTTAAAGTACATAAATCAGAGCTTCTGAAAAACAACACAGCATACATGTAAGAATCCACACCAGAACACTATTCAAAATATGCGAGGTAGTGTTTTTAAAGATCAACCAGGTTTAGGGTTTAGGTACCGATTTCCAGGTTTTCCAAGCATATGTTCCTAACCTTTAACTGACCTATTAAATGCCAGAAAGTGGATCAGAAAGTAAGTACGATCAGTTCATAGGCTAATGATAGACGTTCTTACATTTGATGCATTAGGCCCCGTTTACACAATGTTTTCTGACGAAAACAAACAAACGTAGTTGCGTTTCTACTGTTCGTCTACAAGACAACGGCTCACGCTTTCTCTGAAAATAGCACTATTAAAGAATAGCCTTCAGAGCGTAATGGTTTGAAAACGTCCCAGTCTCCGTTGTCCTGTAGACAGACATTAATGCGCACGCGCACAACATAGCAGCTGCTGACCGGTTTAAAACCCACAGAAGCCGAAGATATCAACAATAACAATGGCAGATTATTCGTGCTGCTGACTCTTTTGAATCTAACGACTGTTCTCCAACAAATTGTTCATTTTCTGCCCCGTTTTGTGGGCAGGAAAGGTTTGCGCATGTTGTTGAGTTATAGAGAACATACCGCCAACTAGTGGCGTGGCGGGGGAACTACTGTTGCAGTGTGATCGGAGATTGTTCTCAGATGTTACAGTATTTGATTTTCAGATCGAAGAACATCCGAGGAAAATTGGTCCAGATTAATTTCTAGGCGACTGATTGGTGCATCTCAAACTGAAAATAAAAATGTCATTACAGAAATCTTTAATCCACAATATTTCCTGTTTTTGTCCAGTTTCTTTTTTCACTTTGCAAAAAATAACAAAAACAAAAGCAAAACAAAGCTAAAAATAAAAAATAAAAAAATCCAAGTGCAGTTGTTGTGGCTGGCAAAGATCCCCGAAGGTGCAGCTCGTCACATGATGATCAGCCACTTCCTCGTCCTCTGTTAATTGTTTAAGAAAAAGTGACAACTTCATTTCCAAGAAATTGCTGGCTAATGTTTAAATTCGTCTCTACAAAATGTTTTCATTTCATGCAATGTTCCTGCAGTGCCATTACCTGAGTGTTGCGTATTTGTTTAAGCCAGCTTTTTGTTAAACGGAGCATGAACAATAACCAGATATAGAGCACAGACATCCACGGTTACACCCTGGCTACCCTGAAACATTTGCTCTGAGAAGCTTTTCAAACAAAACATCCAAGCTGAACAGGTGGTAATCACCTGAGAAAAACGAAGGATTTCTCGCCGGTTTCTGGCTGTCCCTGCTGCGAGCTTTTGTCTCTAAATCTGATTTTGCAGGGTCCACAATTTAAATAGTGTTTTTCTTTTTAAGCAAACTGAATTTATTTTCTGACCTCCGGTGTAGGTCTATTTGTCTGAGAAAGAGAATAAGCATGTTAGGAACACACACATGAAACAACACACAGCCTGAAATGTTAAATTAGATATTTGCTGAAGTTTCTCAGGAGACCTGGACAGCTCAGAAGAAAGACCAAACCCTGGGCTTTGATGTGTCTATTGCTAAGAAGAACCTATTTTCTTTTGATTTCACTTCAAATGTTGCAGAAAAGAGTCTGAATGGTGGTTATACGCTGAGGAAGCAATCATACCAGGCTTGTCTTGTTATAAATGTTTACTGTGGGAGGATGAGCCGTTTCCGCACTCACTCACCAAACTTCCCCGAATGTAGTCGATGGCTTTCTGGATGTCCATGCCCGACCAGTCATCCAGCATGTAACAGATACTAGCGGCACAGTAGATGAAACGGATGTCATTCTCACTTCCTTCTGGCACGGCATAGAAACTGAAAGCCAGACAACCAACAAAAAAAATAAATAAATAAGCACAATTACAAAAACAACTGTCTGGGTTCAGGACACGCATCATTGAGTGTCAAAAAACATAAAAAACACAGAAAGAAAAACAGTTGACTGAAGTTAGTTTTATGCCTTCAGATTTATGTTCTGGATGCTTGACGTGTCCAGGTCTTCTTCCAGCACTTCAGGAGCACCACCAACAGCGTCGTTCTGGTTTTCCTCTTCACCATTCTCTAACCATACATCCACCCTCCCTTCATTCACTCCATACTTACATCCTTCAACTATTGAGCATCAGGTCATTTTTCTTAACAGCTAAGTCTCGCTTAGAAACGCCTAAAGTTCAAAATTACATTTAATGTAATTATGTTTCCTGAAGACTTTGTATTAAACACCATTTCCCTTATTTTGGTTCTGATCCCTGTTTGGACCAGCTGGCTGTTATGAAATACCCCTGATTCTGACTCCTGAAGGGATTTCCTAATAGGCGACATTATTGACTGGAGTCATACAATTACTTTTCACTACAGCAGAGCAGCAGAAGATTAAAGAAAACAACTTTAAACCTTCGGCCGTCAGAGTTGGTGTGAAACCTCTCGCCTTGTGGTTACGAACTGATGCATGTTTGGCAAGGAACGCGCCCTGGCGGACTCCCACGTTTTGTACCAAGAAGTCAGCTGTGAAACTATCAAAACTACAAAGTTATGAAATAGCGAAGGGTTAAAATAATCAGCAACCAAAACGTCTGACTAAGACGCATTGCTTAAATCAATTAAACACCACAAATCCCAACTTATAGATGGTGTTTTCCCCTCCTATGTATTATGTGAAGGTCTTATTCCAAGTGAGTGGCCCCGATTTTTAAGACCACCTTTTTTAAAATCTATTTTATTATCATAAAAGCATTTATATCTCATGGTTATGGTTGACGCAGAGGACAACTCTTCAAATATTTTAGAAAAACTCAGGTTATATCAGAGGAGCATCCTTAAACCCACATGGTTTTGGTTTACAATAAAAGTGTTGAAAAACATCATCTGCCTCTTTTTAAGCTAAGAAACTAAACATACTCTTTAACTGTTACCCTTAATTGTCAGTTAAACAAGTGCACTATTATTTGAAAATTGGACCACATATTATTTTAGAAAGTATCACCCTTTGAACTGGTCTTATAAAAATGATTTCCCTTTGTTTCAGTGCACAAAGAACTGAGTAAATATCAGATTTGCAATAACAGGGGCTTGCTGCAGCAGGACATGTTGCAAAGTGCGATGTTGCACACTTTTTACACACCATATTTCATGCAAACTACAAAACCTTAGTATTTGGTTGAATTAGTGAAATGCAATCAAGTATTCCGGCTAATCATGGTGAGAAAAGATCTAACCGACACAAACTTATCGAACCATATCCAGGCTAGACAATTTTGGAGTGGATGTCTCACTATGTGTAATATTTGGATCAATAAGGAGAGACTAATGAGGAAAATCAGACCATTTCAGAACTTCTTGTCTAGTGCTGCTCCTCCTAAGAAGAGACGGGATGGTTTGACATGGGGAAATTATACCCCGCAAAAATTCAATTACCACAAACGTTGCTAGTGGAGTGTTTAAAAAGCTTCTGGATGAGAAAATTACTGCCAGGCTATTTGGGACAGCCCTTCTGTAAGGAACGATGATGAGATTAAGCCTAGAAAACCATCCCAAAAACCGCTACCCTCAGTCAGGACTGGACATTTGGGATAATTACGGAGACATTAAGAGCAATGTTTTTATTTAAAGTTAATGACCTTTTAATTTAAATGTCACAATCCAGTGCTGTTGCCAAAAACCACCTGCTAATTGCTTTTCTCCTCTCCATTACAATATGGAGCTGCAGAGTCCCTGGAGGGTCTGAAGGGACATTTCCTTTTATTGGTGCCCCAACAGTTTAAAGAGGCCAACAAGAAGGAAGGAGTTAAAAATGATGCCATATGCAAGATATTCCTCCCTCTGTGCTGTTATGATAACAGAATGTAAAAAGACAAGCGGCACGTTTTTATTTCATATGGGATATACAGGCAACAGCAAAAGCAATAATTTACCAACAAAAAAAAATGTTTTTGTAAGGGCATTCACATTCAGCTACTGGATGACCACTTTATGCATGAAAAACTTTTCTGGATCTTTCTCCAAAAGCCGACAACACAGGAAGTGATGGTCAGCTGGAGTTGTGCTCTCACAGCTAAAGGTGCGGAAGGAAAGAGAGCATCAGTCTAATCCAGAGTCGTCTGAAGTACGGCCAGACTTAAATCATTTTGTGGGACCCTCAACATGGTTTTTGAAATTGTTGTGACCTGCATGATCTTTCAAGATGGCAATTTTGGCCTGCGGGCTGCATGGCAGCGTAGCTGCAAAAAGGTTCTGGGTTTGAATCCCAGCTTATGCTCTCTACGCATATGTGTGGGTTCTCTCCATGTACTACAGCTTCCAAAATCTAAATCTCAGGTTAATTAGTTAGTCTATATTAACCTTTGGTATAGTGTCTGTGTCATGGACATCTCCCACCTCAAACATCCAGCTGCTTAAAAACATCATTTACGGACAGTAGATTCTGACCCAAATTCACATATTTAGTTGGTTTTGAACTACAGAGGACCATGTTATATTTGTGTTTACATGGCTGCAGGTGGTTTTGAGTCAGAGTGAAAATGCCAGCGTAAATAAGCGTGTAAGAGCAAACGTGTGCAAGCATGTGCGCTAACCTGCCGTCCTCGAGCTGCAGCACTTTGAGACCAGCCAGAACGGCCTCTTTGTTTACCCGACTCAGGTCATCTCCAAGTATCAACAGCGAGCACAGTCCGGTGTAGGTCATGGCCACGTGGCCGCAGTCGTATGGATGGAGCACACCTGGACCCTGAGGAAAACATCAGCATCGGAAATCAAAGATGCAGCTGATGGCTGTAGATGCAAACAAAAGATTCTGCTGATAGTATTCACTACAGGCATAGAAGATTAAACTCTTCATGAGCTTCTTGATCTTGCGTCAATGTTGCCTCATGTTTAAGGGGGAAAAAAACCCAAAAAAAACTCTTGTCTCATCATTTCTAATAACACCGATTATGACACACCACTCAACCCCCTGCAAGGGACCTTGACAGCTTGTCAGTGGGTGGCTGAACCTGCAGGTCCTGGAGCTGCTTTGTTCATGCCAAACCTGCACAGTATTTAATAATATTTTATTATTTTTTACTATTACTAGTAATGGCTTATTCCAACCCAGTAAGAAAACACATACAATAAAAAAATTTTAAAACGTACAATGTACTACAGAATACAAAAATTATAATAATAACAATAATGATGACTTGGAAAGGAGTGGGATGAAGAAAAACGTATTTACTCCCACCCCCCATCCCCATTCTTTAAGAATTTACAGCTTAGTAACTAAATCTTTACGTTCATATCAACATAGCATATGTTCAAATATGTTTATATGTTAAAAAGATATGTTTAAATCAATAAGAAAATAATCAACACATTCACTATATGGTTATTATAACCACAATATACAAATATTCATTCCTGGTCCAATCAGACCCCCCTGCTAATAACCATGTATTATGACCAAACTATTTCTTTATCTTGATTTAAATTGATGAATTTTTAGACATTGGTGGAGCTGCGATCCGGATCGGTTGCATGGCTTAACGCCACACACAGAGACACACAAACCTTTCCTAGTGGTTCTCACCACTTGGATCTTAAAGTTACCACAGCCACTCAGATTATAACCCCCTTCTCTCTGTGTGAAGAGCTTTTAGATATTAGAAGGTAATATATTTTTATTGGCTTTATATAGAAGTTGTGCAACATAAAAATCTACTAAATCAAAAAAAAAAAAAAAAAAAAAAAAGAATTAACAATTTGGACTGCCAGAATAAAGTATTGGTGTGATCATAAAATCCTACTTTTTATATATATATATATATAGGCCATATTAAATGACATTACATCCACGTTTTTAATTACTAGCAAAAAAATCTAAACCAATTGTCATTTTGTTATAATAATCACATTATTGTGTTTAATATTCTATTTTCTGTGGTAAATTATTGTAGGCTTCAGTGCACTGGATTTTAACAAATGCCATCTTAATACGATACTTTTTGGTGCTGTTATGGACACTTGGGTTGGTTTCCAAAGCAAACCGGCCCCTCACAATATGGCAGATGCTCTATGGTATCGTTTCTACTGAGCAACAAAGCCAAGGAGGTATCTGCTTCTCTGTGGTTGGTATTTGCATCGTTCTACTGAACGAATCATCAGGAAATAGACGCTGATGACGGGAAAAAACGGATTTACTGATGGATACATTTATAACTTATGATAGTGTGTGTAAAACAAAGAAGAAAAAGGAATAGATATTTAATTTAAAAAACATAAAGCCACAATACTTGTCAGACTTAGAAACCTGGAGAAGAAACCCGTACCTTAGTGCTGTAAGGAACTCCAATATGCGACGACCCTCGAAACCCACAACGGCTCAGGTTGGATTCTGTATTCAGCATAAGGTACAAATAAATATCAAGGGAAAATGAAATTAGAAATCACTCTTAAACCCTCTGTTTACACTGAACATCCAGATAAAGCTCCTATTTATAATATGATAAGGGGTTTGCTGCCCCCTTCTGGCCATGATAGAAACACCAAGCACCATCCAATGGACAACTGTGCACAACATAATACAACTTGTACATGTTCTGTATGATGACTGAACAATGTAGAGACAAATATATCCTTGTGTCACACATCAGCATTACAGCTGACCTTGTTCCCTGACATTATACGAAATTAAGACAAAATATGCCATCAAACATCTGTACTGATCTTCTGCTAAAATATAAACTCATATGTTGATCAGCTGCGTATGTGCAGATGAATTCAGTCAAGACAGCTGCATTTTATTGGAGATCAACATCCCAACCATTCACAACGAACTCTGAAAGTCCAAACAGTAAGTTAAAGAGGGTATTATCATACTAATCCCGCATTAGGAAATCGCAGTTGTCTCCCAACTTGCTTTGTCCTCAAATCTAATGACAAGAAAACCTGCCAGACATATGGCTGAAGCAAAAGAAATCGGGTCCTATCAAGCACGACTATCCCCCCCATCATCTCTACTGATGTCTTCAATAATTAATGAAATGCGCATCTAAACAGATGGTATGGAGTAGCTTGTTAGACACGAAAATAAATAAATAAATAACATCTCAATCCCAAAACAAGTCATTAAAAGCCTGAGAGTCCAACTTTTCTATGATGAACAGCTGTAAAGAAGCGCTGGGTTATGCACAGACAAATGAAGGCCAATAGCAGGTTGGAAATCATCAAAGTGGGACAAGAAACGCATGGCAGACTTTAAAAGTTTGATGAGTTGGATGACGCAAAGACGTCACTGAAAGTGGGAAACTGTTTGTTGACTCATTCGTAAACTGACCTACAATGGCTTAAGGTGGAATCTACGTCGATCAGCTCTAATCGATGATCGGCAGGACAAATATTAAAAAAATTGTTTTCCCTTCATTTTTTAATACATCATGATAAAAAACCGACACTATTTTCAGACAATAAATGCATCAACCAACAGCGTATTAACTGTACTTTATTTTCTTTGTTAAAAATCAGATAAAAGTCACAGATGTTTTGATGGTTTTGATGCTTAAATGCATCCCAACTTTGTAATTCCTTAATTTTCTAATTGTTTAAAAACCACTACCTGGATCAAAGAATCTGCAGGACATTTTAATGTGCACTTTACCGTTTCATACCAAGAAAGAAAACCTTAACTGAACAAAATGTAAATCAGAAGGTCAAACTGCAAAGAAAATGGGAAATCAGTACAGGCCAGCAGAAGACTGACTGCTGCATCCATACAGGTACCAGGTTTTACAGGTCATACAGGTAACATGCCAATCCCAGAAGACATTCTTCAACTCATTCTGGGGGATCCCAAAGGGGTCCTAGCCCAGAAGGGAACTGTAGCATATAACATGTATGAATGTAACAGTCCCTCTAGCTAGTTCTGGGTCTGCCGTTGGAGTGTACTTGCAATGGGACATGCCGGGAAAACCTCCAAATCGGAGGCGCCCTAAATGCCAGAAGCACCTGATCTTACTCCTATAAATGTGGAGGAGCAGACGCTGTAGTCCAAACCCCCCTGAGATGATGGAGTTTGTAGCCCTACGGATGCAGCTCATTTACACACCTTGTTTCCAGGATCCTGTTCCTTCAGTCAAGGTCAATATCAATATCTCATCTCTATAAATGGAAGACCTCCTGTCTTGTTCTGGTACCAAAGAAAACTCACCCATCGGTCCTTAATGACTATAGACCTGACATCTCACATCATGAAGGTCCTAGAGAGACTCCTGTTGGCCCACCTGAGTAAGCAAACAGTAAACCATCAGGACCCCCTTCAGTTTGCTTATCGCTGTGGAGTTGGAGTTGAAGATGCCATCATACACCTGCTTCAACAAACCCACTGTCATCTGGACAAAGCCAGTAGCACTGTGAGGATCATGTTCTTTGATTTCTCCAGTGCATTTAATACAATCCAACCTGATTTGCTTTGTCAGAAACTCCAGAAGACTCAGGTGGAGGCCTCAACAATCTCCTGGATCAAAGACTACCTGACAAACAGACCACAGTTTGTGAGACTGAAGGGTTGTGAGTCTAACCAGGTAGTCAGCAGCACAGGAGCACCACAGGGGACTGTACTCTCACCATTCCTTTTCACTCTGTACACCTCAGACTTCCAGTACAAGACAGACTCCTGTCATCTGCAGAAATACTCGGATGATTCTGCAGTCGTGGGGTGGATCAGAGATGGACAAGAAGCTGAGTACAGGAAGGTGGTGGACCGCTTTGTGGCATGGTGTGGAAACAATCATCTCATTTTGAACGTGACTAAAACAAAGGAGATGATTGTAGATTTTAAGAGAAACAGGAATAAGTCAAAAACTATTTCTATCATGGGAGAAGAAGTGTAGGTGGTGGAGGAGTATAAATACCTCGGTGTTCACCTGGACAACAGACTAGAGTGGAGATGCAACTGTGAAGCCATCTATAAGAAGGGACAGAGCAGACTGTACTTCTTGAGGAAACTTAGGTCCTTTGGTGTTTGCAGCAAGATGCTGCAGATCTTCTATAAGTCTGTTGTGGAAAGTGTGATCTCTTCTGCCATCATCTGCTGGGGAAGCAGCATCAGAGCCAGGGACTTAAAAACCTCAATAAGCTGATAAAGAAGGCAGGCTCTGTTCTGGGGACTCCTCTGGAACCTCTGGAGATCATTGTGGAAAGACGGATTCTTCATAAATTGAAGAACATTATGGAGAACCCTGAGCATCCTCTTCATGAGACTGTCCTACAACAACAGAGTGTCTTCAGTCAGAGGCTTCTTCAGATCTGCTGTAAGACGGAGCGCTACAGGAGATCCTTCCTGTCCACAGACATCAGCATCTACAACGGCTCTTTGAAGAAACCTTCATAATATGAGCTATAACAACATTTAATTTCCCTTCGGGATTAATAAAGTATTTTTGAATTGAATTGAAATAGGGGTCAACAAGAAAATCTCAAGTTTTTCGTTTCTACTCAGCTCTTTCTTCACCTCCACAGAATGTGGAAGCGCCTGCATTGCTGCAGAAGAGGCCCTAATTCAAGAATCCATCTCCTACTCTATTCTGCCATCACTAATGAATTGGTTACAACCCAGCTATTCCCAATAGAGACTTTAAGTATATTTGAATCCAAGTATTATTTTTAGGGAAACACAATGGATCTGTAGGTGTGCAGGAAATATCAGCCTCCTTTACTCTGAAAGACATTGAGGAAGCATTTTCTCACTATCAGTTTAAATATGCAAAGCATCATTGTCCACATTATTATTGCTGTTACTAAACAATGATGACAAAAATTCCCCTTTACACATTATCTTTCATAAGCTGACTTTGTAAGTCATTTAATTTCAATGAAGGTGTGTAAAACAAGGAACAGTACAAGAAAATTAAAGTAAAAGGAGATGTGAGACTTACTATCCTGTGTAGGTAGAACTTGTTGTGAGTATATCCACTCAATCATCAAGTCACTATCAACCACATCCAGGGCATCCAATACATCCAGACCAGACAGGGCAAAAAATAGGATAGATAACCTGGAAGTAAGGCAGATGATCTCAGAATGCACTCATTTATAAATTGTCATATGACGTAAAAAGCATGTATTAAGGCTTAATCTTAATTAAGAAAAAAGAGTAGGTGTATTGAATAATTACTGAATGATAAACCTTAATATCACCACTGCTGGAAAAATGCCATCACTAACAAAAGCTTCTAAATAAGATAACTTTACCCAGAACACTTGGCTGATATTTAAATAAATGCTAAGATATGTTGGCTTTACTCAAGTAACTGCTAATGAATCACAGCTAGCTTCTCTGCTGTCCAGTTCCTCAACAAACCACAGAAACCACAGCTCCCATCAGCCCTCCGGTGAACTCACCGGGTTGTTTCCAACGAAGCGTACCGCTCAGGTAACACCTGCAGGGTCCTCTGGAAGAATCGGACATGTCGGTCTTTCAAAAAGTCTATCTGCTCAAATACTTCAAACTGGTTCTCCTCATCCGCCATCTTTGTTTCCGCACCTATGGGGAATCTTTTCCGGTGCGTTTGCTTTTCGAAATAAAAGCCTCCGCTATTGAAGAGTCAATTTAAGTGAAACACATTATATAGATTAATTACACACTGACTGACGTTTTTAGCCCTTTCAAGCTTTCCAGAAATAGGAACTTTTTATTTTTTCAAAAAATGTGGATTTTTATTCCAGGAGAAAAAAACCTAAAACAGATGTCCACCAGAGGGCGCATTGACCGCGTAAATACGTTACAGTTCAATCAATAAGTCTAATAAACAATTTTCTACTAAAATATACTTTTCGAACAAAGCGACACTTTTTATTTTGTGAATTATTGCATTGTCTAGGAAAGTATGTAATTTTAATAGTAAGTAATAATTTAATATCATAAATATGTTCGCTTTATAGATCGACATTTTAATAATATCAAAATGTGTATTAATACTATTAATAGCATTAATGGCTATGGCAGTGACAGTCAGGTATCTCTCTCATGTTGTTACTAGTTTCAACAAGCAGAGGACGCTGTGTGCCGTCAATATGATTCACCTGCTATGAATATTTGTCTTGTAGACAATGTTGACACAAAAATCAGTCTTTATTTTCAGTTTTGAGATGTTTTGGGGGTTTCTTACATGCACAGCTTTAATTTTATGCCAGATGGGTCTCATATTTTCCTCAATGACCCCCTGAAACACAGTGGAATTTATTTTGTATTATTTGATGGGGAGCTGGTCAGATCCTGCTGCTGCAAAGCATCTCCAAACCATGACACCTCCATCTATATGCTCAGTTGGTGTGAGAAGTGATAACTGTAGGTTCATGGCAAAACATGTCCTCTGTTCTGGTGTTCAAATATATCAGTTTCAGAGATATAAACAGGGCAAACCTCCTGCTGAGTAAGTGTGGGATCTTAGACATTTTAAGTGGGAATAAATGTGTCCTTATTAGTGTCCTTATTTATTCCTCACCAGAAACTGCATTTGTATTGCATTTTACAGAAACATAAAAAGGTATTTTCTAAAGTTTGTATAACAGAATAGTTCAAATTAATATTACATATTTGTGTGCCTAAATATGTTAGAAAATATATAGCCTTTCACAGGATGTCCCTTGTCTCATGATTGTATTTTGCTGCCTGTTTAAGGTGGATTGCGCAAAAGAAATGTCTTGGTTGTTAATCTTAAAATAAAGCTTAGATTAACTGTCCAAAGTGTTGTGTGCCTCTTGTAATTGTTATTTCCTATGGAAGTTTTGTTGTTTGGTTTGGTTAGCTGACATCAGTATTGATTTATTTGATGTAAACTGAGTAAATAAGTATCATTGCATTCAGAAGATATTAAATGTTTTGTTTGTCAGTTTTTAATCATGCACAGCTCAGCTTTTAAAATAGCTTTTTTTATTTTTTATTTTAAATCTAGTCTTGCAAAATTCTCATTAGTTTTTATGCAGCATGTAATGTTTAAACATTTTTACGTTTCTTGCAGCAGCCACTCTGAACTGAACCAAGAAGTCCTAAAATCAACAAAATCAGTCTTTTAGCATCTTTACTACACAGTTTGGCTGAATTCCCTTTAGAAGTCTTAGATTTTTATCTGTCTCTGTCTCTAACTCAGAAGCTTCAGAGTGCATATTGACACCACTCCATGGTTAGAACCACCTACACACCACAGTCTCTTCAATAACAGCTTATGCATTCTGCAGAGTCCTTGGTTTTTTTTCTGTAACAGATTATTCATAATGGCCAACAGCTATAATTATTATGAGAGCTGGCAAAGTGACAGTCAGAGAGAAAATAGAAGTGTGTGGAGGGAATGCTGTATAAATAGCAACCTGAATCCATTACTGAGTGCAGATATTGGGGATGGTCTCTCCCATGGGTGCAGAGGCAGAGTTGTTGCTGCCACATAAATAGTAACTGCTCTCCTTAATGAAGAGTGTTACAATTTCCTGTCTCATCCTCAGCCAAGAGTCTTACTTAATTTGATGAAAGACACGATCTGGTGAACTTTCTGCTGGTCGCTATAACAAACCAGGCAAACAGGAGAGTTTAAAGTAGGGTGATTCTGCATCAGATGGGTATGTGCTCGAAAATGGAATTGCCAAGAAAGCAGCTCTGAATGAAAATATAATTATTTTTCTTGAGCAGGAATGCTATTTTTGGACTTCTGAGACAGTGGCCACGGGCCAGCTAGTACAGACCCCCACAGCTCACCTGTCAGAGTGTATTTAGTTAACACTTGGTATAAAATGAATAGGTAGCTGCAAGAGTTTTGTCACATACAGGCTGTGCAAAAGTCTTCACACCACATGACCTTTTGCATGTTTTATTATGATACAACCACACACGTCATTGTATTTTTGGGGATTTTGCAACATGCAACATCAGTGCCTGCAGTATTGCATTTGTAAATTACTGTTTGGATGGAGTACATAGAAGGCTGTAATATTTTAGGTGCCATGCATGAAAACGTTGTGTTCCAATAATATATTTGGCAATTTGGAAGGACTTTAACTAAACTTTACACCCACAAAGGACAAAAATCTGTGTACCAAAGTTCAGAAAGCTCAGGGAGACTGGTTAAGGCAGTGTGATGATGGAAAAGACAGTGAGTGGTGAGGACAATGGGCGAGAGTAGAGGAACATCCTGAACAGGTCCCCAGTCCATCACGGGGCAACACTGAGACACACCGGTCAGACAAGCAGGCACACAAACACACATGTTTACCTAGGAGCAATTTAGAGACACCTCACTTATGGCCATGAACTTTGGGTCATGACCGAAAGAACGAGATCCCGGATACAAGCGGCTGAAATGAGCTTCCTCCGTATGGTTGCCGGGCACTCCCTTAGAGATAGGTTGAGGAGCTCGGCCATCCGGGAGGGGCTCGGAGTAGAGCTGCTGCTCCTCCACATCGAGAGGAGCCAGTTGAGGTGGCTTGGGCATCTATACCGGATGCCTCCTGGACGCCTTCCTCGGGAGGTGTTCCAGGCACGTCCCACCGGGAGGAGGCCCAGGGGACGGCCCGGGACACGCTGGAGTGACTATGTCTCTCGACTGGCCTGGGAACGCCTTGGGCTCCACCCGGAGGAGCTGGAGGAGGTGTCTGGAGAGAGGGACGTCTGGGTGTCTCTGCTGAGTCTGCTGAGTCTGCTGCCCCTGCGACCCGGTCCCGGATAAAGCGGAAGACGATGAGTATGAATACGAGTACGAGTACAATTTAGAAACAGCAATTAATCTAGCAGTCATGTTTTTGTTCAAACCATTGCATGAATCTTGAAAAAAAAGTATGACACAACTGCAAACCTACCAAGAAATGGCCTTTCACCTAAAGTGGCAGGCAAAGAAGGAGATTATTAATGAGAGACGCAGCAACAGGCATTGTAACACTGGACAAGGCGTAAAGATGAACACCTCAGGTGAGAGAATCTGCTGACAGGATAACCATTAGTTGTACACTCCACACATCTGGCTTGTATAGAAGAGTGGCAAGAAAAGAGTAGTTGGGGAAAAAACATATTATCCCATTTAGAGTTTCTCAAGGGGCATGTAGGGGACCAAGCAAAAGCATGGACACGAATAAATAATTAAACATTTTGGCCTAAAACATTACATATCACCATGAACGTGGTGAGCAGGGTGGTGGAAGTATCGTGGTGTGGAGATTCAGTAGGAACAAGGAAGCTGGTCAGAGTTAATGGGAAGATGAATAAAGCTTAATCCAAAGTATTCATGGAAGTAAACCTTTTAGAAGCTGCAAAAGACTTGAGACGTGGGTAGAGGTTCACCTTCCCACCTGACAACCACCCTAAACATACAAAACATACAGCTGTAATTTTAATATCACTGTAATATTTAAGTAAATAAACAAACAACTGAAACAAGGTCCACCTTCTATTCTATGCTAAAGTAATTAAAGTAGCTAATTTGTATGTGTGTCTTTCACATTAAGCACTCCTCCAGAACCTTCAGGTTCATTTTGCAACGTGTCTCAAACCTTATTTTTTTTGTTTTTAAGCTGCTGAACTTCAGTCACATGCTAAAACCTGAAAAACCTCTTTGTCCTAAATAGGCCGGTATGCAAGGTGGCAGAGGCTAAATGTAAAAGGAGAAAAGAAGTACGACTGTGTGGAAGATGTTGTTAGGATTTGTGAAATATAGGACCCCGGAATGCAGACTAGAAGGCAGCATGTCGGTAAGTAAAAATGTAATTAACAAAAATTCACTCTAAGAGGCAGGAACAAAACAACGAACGGGCAGGCAGAACAGGCAAAAAACAGACTTGGCCGGGCTGGCGAGACAGGCGTGGCATGACTACAGGACAAGAGCATTTTCTGAATAATGTTTCTGCGATGAACTGAACAGGAGTGAATATATGGAGAGTAAACCAGGTGGAGCTAGGAGATAGATTAGTTTGGAGCAGGTGAACCGGATAAAGATAATTAACCTACAGAACATAACGTGGCTGGAGCAAGAACAGAGACTCTTGAATACAAACAAAAACTAAAGCATGACCAGAACCAAAAACCAAACTTGACAAAACATGAACAAGACTAAAACATGACCATAAAAATAATAAACAGAAGCATGATTCAAAAACTGTGAGAAAAATAAGAAAAACCCAGAAACCAAAAACCAAACAACCCCAAATCATAACAGATGTGACCTTTGATCTCTCAGTGGCTGATGGTTTTTTTGGAAATGTTATGAAACACGATCCCTGTAAACTGAGAGGTCAACTTTCCAGTAGAGATGGTGGGAGCAGGAGCCGTTACATGGTTATTTATGCCATGTGCCACCATGCTAATTTGTGTGCAAGCATATGGGTTTTCCTGCTATTAAACTGAGGTCAGGTGTGTTTACATGTCTAACTCCTCATCTTGGGTGGCTGGTAGCCACCCTAAATGGGAATATTTTCAATCAACATGTCTGTTCAACATCTACAAACAAGCAGACATCCTGCACTGACAAACATATTTAGCATGGGAGAATATACACACAAACTTGCCTAACTCCTTCTCCACTAGCTCAATTTGGCCCAGATCTACTCTACTTCATTCGCTTCGCAAGTTTTCCATTGTTGTTTTTTCCGTACCTAGTTTTTTGGTTCCTACCCTCACCTATGGCCATGAACTTTGGGTCATGACCGAAAGAACGAGATCCCGGATACAAGCGGCTGAAATGAGCTTCCTCCGTATGGTGGCCGGGCACTCCCTTAGAGATAGGGTGAGGAGCTCGGCCATCCGGGAGGGGCTTGGAGTAGAGCCGCTGCTCCTCCACATTGAGAGGAGCCAGTTGAGATGGCTTGGGCATCTATACCGGATGCCTCCTGGACGCCTTCCTCGGGAGGTGTTCCAGGCACGTCCCACAGGGAGGAGGCCCAGGGGACGGCCCAGGACACGCTGGAGGGACTATGTCTCTCGGCTGGCCTGGGAACGGCTTGGGCTCCCCCTGGAGGAGCCGGAGGAGGTGTCTGGAGAGAGGGACGTCTGGGCGTCTCTGCTGAGTCTGCTGCCCCCGCGACCCGGTCCCGGATAAGCGGAAGACGACAAGTACAACGAGTACGGGTAGTTTTTTGGTCCCTTCTCCTGAGCATGTACGACTGGGGCTGAGTAGGGACTACATTTGATGTGAACAGACTGAAGCCGACTGAACTGACTACAATAATATTAAGGACATCAATGGCTGGAGCGGGTGACACCGAAATATAATGTTATTTACCAGTCATAAACCATGCCTGAAGGCTGAAAGAAAAGAAAAAGGACACCGTGCCAGCTTTCTGAATTACATGTAGGAAGGGGGTGCTGTATATAATAACATCCTAAACCAGCTGATCACACATAAAATCAGCTGTTCAGAGGCACAAACATTTCCCCCAAAACACACAAAACAATACCACCATGAAACAGAGTGTTTGGTTCACAAATTTATTGACGTCCTTAAGCGAACCAGCGTCTGCAGGAGGAGGGAGAAGGCAGCGAGCAGCTGCCTGTATTCAAACTGCCTGCATTGGACTCCAGAAAATCCATGAAGCACGAAGTCCAAAATCCAACCTAAAACTAACTTCACCGCAGTCAGAAATCTTGTCCTCATTATTGCCATGGCTGAGTAAAAAACGTCCTCATAAAGGCCAAAATTGTAACTTCCTCAGGCAAACTTTGGCTGAAGATCGACTGTATTGTGGTCCAGATAATTATCCCACTGGATAACCCTAACCCTTTTTATGCATTAAAAATACATATAAGGCATTCTTCCATATACAATAATTCAAACATTAATAGTATTTACTTTATTTATGTCTTTATTGTCTATTTATTTATTTTTTATCAATTCACACTGATTACTTTAATGTGACAATGTCACACAGTAATGTTAGTAGCAGCACAGCACACTACGACGGCCGGAGGCGGGGCTTCAGCCGCCATAGCTCCAGCTGTCATTGGGTCAGTGGAAACACACCTGCTACCGTACCAAGTAGAGCGAAACCAAGTGGAGTGGAGCTGAAAATGGGCCAGTGAAACAGGGGGGTTAGAGCATTGCACTGAACACGACCTATCCCATTTAGCCAAACTCAGGTGTTAAACCTTACAAACTCTGTCAGCCTGCTAAATCTTGACAATATTTCACTATCTCGCAATAGTTCTCCAAACCAGTCAGATTGTTATATCTTTCCCTCTGCTGGTGACTCGACACATTCAGTGTCAGCTTTAGTTGTGGACTCTGGCTATACCAGTCAAGAGATTTAATTTTCACCTCATGAAGCCATTCTTTGTTCATTTTGATGAATGATTTGACTCAAAATGATGCAGAAAAGTAAAATGTCTCTTCATCTCCAGCCTCCTAGCAGACAGCTACTTAAGGTTTTGGTTCAAAACTGATGGGTCTTTAGAATTGTTCGTGATTGTTCATGAGCAAAATTTTAAGCTTGGTTTCATCAAATCTTAATAAATCTTTCACACATGGTTCTGAAACAGTATTCAGACTTTGATGGCGATTTTCTTGGGAGCAGAAGTCGTCTTTGTTTCGGTCTTACTTTTTAGTTCAGACCTAAATGGAGGATACAGGAGACTATTGTCACATGTTGCACACAGGCAGTAGCTGGCAGAGATTCCATCAGTGTTACTCTTGGGCTATTGGCAGCCTCCATGACCAGTTTTCCCATTTCTTTTTTGTTAACTGCTCAGAAACATCCAGTTGCAGTAATGTCACTGTTGTCACTGTTTGTAACCTCTCTGTAAATTATAGCTCTAGCTAAAGAAAACAAATTGACACCCTTCATTAACAAGAAAATCTCACCAGGAGAGTTAAACTTGTTACGGTTAACTGAATTCTCTATAACTGATGGTGCAGGTGGGAACTTCAGAAGACTAAATGTTGAAATTAAATCAGAAAGCGAAAAAGTGTGTACACTTATGCAATCAAGTTATTGCATCATTTTATGTTTAAAGTTCAACTTGAATAATACAGGATATACGGCAGTAAAGGAAGAAAAAGCTCTCAAAAGATTTCACATGATAAAATTTTTACACTACAAAAAACTGGCATTCTAACAGTGGGGTGTATTGATTTTATGTCTGTTCTTCTGTCTATATTGTTTTTTTACATATCTAAACACTACTGGAAAAGAAGCTCTGATGGAAATTACTTAATGTACATATAGCTTGCTTAGCTACATGTTATCTAGTGTTCCCTTGTTCCCTTGTGCCTTTACAAATAAATAATAGAGTTTAGAAATCAGAAACCATTTCCAGTTAATGCTTGATTATTACCTTAAACCAAATTTCCATTTAGATATGACACTCTCCTTTATCAAAACCAGCCTTTGGTCCTCTTAGCAACTGCTGGACCCTCAATCGTCGATGACAATACCAAAACTGTCCTACTCAGGTATCAAAAACAAGAACGTACACAGACACACACACTCTGAAAACTCATGAAGATACTAAGTCCAAAAGTGGCTACAAGCTGATTAATCACTAATGAAGTGAGTGTGATTAGATATTTGTTCCACTTAAGTGCAGCATTACTTTGCAGAAACAGTCTGTGATGTGGAGCCGTTCCACCCAAGTTACTTTAATCTAAAGCATGCAGAGTTTAGTTCAGCACAGAAGATTGACTGGGTCAGCTGGTTAAGAACAAATATTTTGCCCTGGAGCTCCTTAGCAGGTTAATGAGGTCACGCACGCACGCACACACAAACACACACACACACACACTCAGCTCACTTTGACACCTGTTGTAATTGTATATGGTACTACAACGCAACATGATCTGACCGCATCCTGCGCAACATGTTAGACTCAGAGAGACTGCCGGCCAGTGGGGACTCATGCATTTTAGGCTGTGTGTGCACATATCATTGAATGATTTGGACGGTGAGCAGCTTGGTTTGGAAAACGGGGAAAGTGATCAGGTTAATTGCTTTTCCTTCCGAGCCTAAATCTCTATGAACATATGAGCAAAACTGCTAATGTACAGTTTAGTTCGGTAGAGCGTGATATTTCATAACTCATTAGCTGACTTTCAGTAGTGTCTTAACTCTAACTCATAAAATAACTGCATGACACCCAGTTTCCAATTTTGCAGGCCCACATGTGACCTGACCACAGCAAGGATTTGGATGAGCTTTTTCTTACATGTGAGAAGGGACATGAATGGCAGTTCAGACCAAAGCAGAGGCTCTTAACACAACCTATGGGTCCCTTCTAAGGGATCAGTCCAGACACCTGAGCAGACGGGACACATCTTTGCATTTACTACCCTGTGAAATACTAGGCTGTTCTAATTTTGAGTGACTTAAAATTTGACTTTGACGCTTTAATGTACCGATAATTAGGTGAAGCGACTTCAGACTTCATTGATGCTTTCCTCTGACCTTTCACTCAACACTGTGTCCGCAGTGTTCATAAGTTTCCACTTGGCTCAGTGAGCTCTGCCTTAAATGAGTTGTAAAATATCTGCTCATACCATCATGATCCCTAAACCATGACACTTCCAGCTCTATGCTTCACAGTTGGTATGAGGTTCTTTTCCAAAAATTATCTCCTCTGTTCTGGTGCTCAAATAATTACATTTGAGACTAATTCATCCAAAGAACATTAGAAGTCTTTGTGGGATAGAGTCAACAAGGTGTTTTGGGCGGGATACAAACCCTCAGAAGTTGTTAAATGCACAGTTTACATCGTTATTCACATCGTTATTTTCAGATTAATTTGGATTTAACTTGATTTAAGCTCAAACTTCAAAGTCAGCTTCAGGACACATTCCAGCTGATTTTTCCATCTTGGAACTCAGAAATTCCAACTTCCAAAAACTACCCACTATTGCTGGATGTGAATGATCCCACTGCAGAGTGGGATCAAACAGAAAGCTGATCACACTACCAGTCTTGTGATGTTTACTCCGCTGATTTCACCTTGAACATTTCCTTGTTTTACCAAACTTTGTTAAAGTCATGCTTGTAACCAAACAGATTCCCAGGTAAAGACCATGACATGTCCTTATTCTGCTGGGAATGATGCGATTTGTTATCCTCATGCACCATGTGAGGACTGGGTTTTTGTTCTGCTGCTTTATTTAGAGCCACGTGGCCCCAAAACTCACATAACCTGAACGTACATATGCAGCACTCTACGCTTTTAGCTTCTATACTATCTGTGTAGACAACCTAAATATATACACATCAAATCTGAAGTCTCGGTGTAATTTGAAACTGCTCTGAACTTTTATTCAAAGCACAATGCCCTGCGATGGACTGGCGACCTGTCCAGGGTGTACCCTGCCTCTCACCCATAGACTGCTGGAGATTGGCACCAGCTTCCCCGCGACCCACTATGGAATAAGCGGTAGAAAATGATTGACTGACTGACAATCTGTGTTATCTGAAGCCAGAAATCGCTTTAAATACTGTTTGCAGTTATCAAACCGATTGAACTACATTAACTTTGTTTCAGAAAGGTGTACATATTATATGTATCCTTTATAAATGTAAATTTTAAAGGATACATGGTATTTAAGATGGATTTTTATAAAAGTGTATTCACTAAATGTTATGAATGATAGATTTCTGACAGTGAGAACATACTTAAGATACAAAGATTGCTTCTGTTTGCTTTTATTTAAAATTATTGCCAATAATTGTGAATAGACACTGCAATGGAAAAACCCAAAAGAATTGTATATAGAAGTGAAAAATAATTTGTACTAAATAATCTCAGTTAAATAAAATTATTGAAGGTTAAATATTTTTGCAATATTTATTCAATCATTTAAATGCATAGATATTGCACCCCTCAAGACCAGTATTTAGTAGATGTACTTTGGCTGCAACCACAGTACAGAGACTGAGTTAATATGTTCAGTCTGGCTGGCATATCAGGAGGCTGCAATTTTTCTTTATTCTTCCAGATGAAACCGCTCAGCTCTGTCACATTGCTTTTGATCGAGTGTGAACATCTCTTTTCATGTCCAGCCACAAATTCTCCACATGACTGAGATCTGGGCTTTAATTTAAACAACCTTGTTTTCTGTGAACCATTGTGCAGCTGTTGCTGAATGCAAGGGGTTGTTGACTTGCTCCTGAGCCATAGTTGTCAGGCAGACTGGATCAGATTATCCTCCAGGTTTTAGAAATATTAGCCAACATAAGAGCATGATACTGCCACCACTGTGCTTCATGGTGTAAATAGTGTTTCTGGCGATGTGCAGTGTTTGGTATTTGCCTGCAGTCTGATGACCAGAAAGGTAAATTTTTTTCTCAAACTAAAGAACCTTCTTCTTGAAGTCTTGCATATATCTTTGGGTGCATTCCAGGTTGGATGTCATATAAGCTTATTTTTTGGAGTCTCCCCTACAGCTTCGACTGGTAAAGAACCTGTACAATAGGGGTTGTCCATACAGTCTCTCTCTCATTTGACTCCTTTCAGGTGGTCGTAGGTGCCTTGGTTTCCTTCCTCACCAATCTTGCTCTTGCTCTGTTATTCAGTTTGTGGGGACGGACAGTTCTAGACAGATTTACACATGTGCCATATCCATTAAATGAATTATTTAACTAAACTCCCAGAATGAAACCTTTCTGTAACCATGTCTTAAATTAAACTTTTCAGTGACCTTTTTTCTCCGAGTTTGTTTGCATGCTCTTTTGTCTTCATGTTGTCTTTGTAGCAGGAGTACTGATGAACCAGAGACTGGACCGCACATCAGCTCTGCTCAGCAAACCATGATAGAATGCCACCTGTGCTATATGTGCAGTCAGGAAATTTCCTCACTAAAAATTTCTCAGTCTACTGTTAGTGGTGTTATAACAAAGTGGAAGGGATTGTTAAAGACACCAGATCAGCAATTAAATGATAGGCCACATAAAATCATGGGCAAAGGTCACCAATTTTCTACAGAGCCAACAGCTACAGATCTCCTATCTACATGCTGCCCTCAGATTTGCTCAAGAACAGTGTGTCGAGAGCTGAATGGTTGTCCATGGGTAAGCAGCTACATTCCCAGGCACTATACAAAGCTGTCATTGTGTTCGAAACAGCTCTGACCCACATACAGAAGGACACTCCAGAGAACGAAAATCAGTAAAATTATGTTTATTGAGTGACTAATAATCAGGAACAAGAACGGGTAAATCTCCAACTGTTTGGAAGGAAAGGGAAGAGAACTGCTGAGACAAGGGACTGAAATAAGACGAAAAACTAGTGGCAAAAACTCTGAGCTGGGATAATGAACGGCTTACTACTTTGATGTAGTCAGGTCGCCAGGGGTTGAGGGATTCGGGGTTTAGGTCCGTATAAGCAGTGTTCGTCTTGATGTTTTCTCCTGGTGCTGTTCTGAGGTGGAGCAAAAACCGTGAGGTAATCCAAGTTGTAATGGCTTACATAGGAGGGTGGACAGGATACGCTTAATGTCCAGATGCAGAGAAATGAAGGAATCAGGGTGGCTGCCAGCCAGAGCGAAATCCAGTCAAAGACAATAATTCAGGAAGCGAAGTCTGTAGTTAGTTTTTAGCCACAGAGTCTTCTGAGGCAGTAAATCCAAGAGTCAGGTTCTCAGCCTGCGAAAGGGCATAAACAAGGTTACAAGGAGCACAAAAAACAAAGCTTAGTCTAGAGGTGGCTGAGTTCGTTACCACTCTAGGCAAACACTCTCGCATCAAAGTGCTGGCAGCCTCCTACTTAAATACTCCTCCAAGCAATCAGCAGAACAAGACGCACCTGTCCACCAGTGCACCTGAGAACTCCAGCACCATCTGGGAAACTGAACACAATGTTGGAAACACAGAAACACACACACACACACAAACCAAAACCCCGACAAAAGCATCGTATGCAGTGGTGTTAAGTGGTATGGGACCGTTTTTTAAGTGTTGGACTCTTAGTCCCTTAGTTTAGGTGAAAGGAACTTTTAATCCTTTATCATATCAAGAACTTTGTGGAAAACTGTTTGGGGATGGACCGTTCTAGCTCCAACATGACTACACACCATTGCAAATAGCAAGGTCAATAAAGACATGGAGGAACAGTTTTGGTGAAGAAGAGCTTGGCTAGCCTGCACAAAGATCTGAACCCGAACCTGATAGAACACCTTTGGGGTGAATTAAAGTGAAGGCTGTGAGCCAGGCCTGCTGGTCCAACATCAGTGTCTGATCTCACTAATGCTCTAGAAGAACAGCTGAAAAATCCCATTAATACATTCCTAAACCTTGTGGAAAATCTTCCCAGAAATGCAAATAAATTTTGCAATATGGTGCAAATACACTTAATTAATTGTCTATTTCATATTGTATGGCGGCCTCACTTCTGTCAGTCTGCCCCAGGGCAGCTGTGCCTCCCACAGTCAGTGTGTGAATGCGTGTATGAATGGGTGGATGACTGATTGTAGTATAAAGCGCTTTGAAGTCCTCTGACTTGATAAAGCGCTATACAAGTGCAGGCCAAAAGCACAGAAAGGATGAAACACTCAAAGAGGGTGAATACTTTTATAGCAATAGCATATCAGGTGCACATACCGAAATTTGGTCTTTTTTTTTTTCAAATTGCGTACCTCTAAAATCTTTTTTTAACTTTTTGTATTAAATAAAAACTCTCATGAATTAGAAATTGTAAAACTAAAAAAAAAACAATAAAAATAAAAAAATAAGTTGGTCAGGCCTCCTTTCGAAAAAGTGTAACAATGAGCATCAGCTGGTCTGCCCTTCTCTCATCTGTGGATTTCCTACAAGATGATTAGGCTTTAACTAGAAGAAACTGAATGATGGTTTATGTGGGGCCTGGGGACTGTTTCACAATGTTGTTAACCTTGTGCTGTTTATGTTGTTTCCCTGTGAGTGTGTGTTACATAGACAGAGAGAGAAAGAGAGACGAGGATTACACTGGCAGAAATGATCCGCTGGGCTTGGAGGAGTTGATTGCAGACTTACCAATCAGGGCTCAAAGTGGGCATGAGTGTGTGTGTGTGTGTGTGTGTGTGTGTGTGTGTGTGTGTGTGTGTGTGTGGTTTGATGAGCAGTCTGGGCGATCAAAGGTCCAAGGCCGCTGTAGTTACTTACTTCCTGGTGTCTTCTGAGGGTTTAGTCAGGTCAGGGGCCTTTCTTAAGAGAAAAAGATCAGTACCTAAAGAGTTATTAATCACATAAAGGAACCAAACAGATTTTTTCATTTGATTTTGATCTTGAACCCTTTTTTTCCAGAAGATGCTAAGGTCCTTTAGAAATCTAAAGTTTTTACACGTCAAAAACAGATGCATCAGATTCTACAAGGACTTTGATGCACAGTGAGTTTAGTCTGATTAATCTAACTGTTCTCAAAGTAAATTGTCAACACAGTTATAGTTTGTTCTCCTCCCCCTTGCCATGCCTTGACTTTCAGATTCTCTACACCTAATGAGGAAGCAGCGGAAAACAAACATGATCAAACAAACGTGCTGCATGCGCAACACAGTGCTAGTCAGAGGTGCAATTCAGTTCAGTTCCAACCTTAATTACCATGAAGGCTTGCAGATAACTTCTCAGACACGCCCTGCTTGAGCTGCCTAAAGGTACAGTATGATGTGACGTTAGCGCCGTGGAGCTGGTGAGAGGTGAACTGAAGTTTATTCACATTTTGGGCGATCAGACCGATTGGGTTCCTCTTCCAGACTTTATTGTGCCTTTAAAAGTGATCTTAATCTATAATTCTCCAAGCCTTTTGAAGGTGTTTTTTATTTTTATTTTGTCACATTACTACCAAATACTTTAATATAGTGCATACTTGTGAAGTGAAAGGAAAGGAATACATGGTTGTCAAAGGTTTTTACCAAAAAGAATCTGAATCTGTGATGTTAATCTAATCAGCCCTTTCCCCAACTCGAAACTGTGTTGAACCACGTTTCACTGCTACAATACTTGCAATATTTGGGGTGTGTCCATACCAGCATCGCAAATGTATAGACTATGAAACATTTGTCTATTTTCTTTTCTTTAGAAAGCATCTGGATATAAAACTTGAGGGGATCCCTTTTTCAGACAGTTGCACGTCAACTGTGGAAAGAGATTCCTTTGTTTTCATGTAATCTTTAAATTCTGGACCCATTAAAACAGCAGCTGAAGACATTCTTATTGAAACATGCTTTTTCTTAAGTTCTTTTGAAAATATTATGATACATTTGGTTTTAATCATCTGTTTCATTTGAAGGGGGCCTATTATGCAAACTTCTCTTTTCAATTGTTTGCATTTGGGTCTCTAATGCTTCTACAAACAGTCCAAAGGCAAAAAAAAAAACCACATTCAGCTGTTTTTTGGCTATAAAGGAATGTTTTATTTTTTCTAGAAACCATGCGCTTTCAAAAGCTGTCTAGCATCGAGTGCCGCCCCTGACTAGCAACGGAAGCGGAGCTCCGCCCACTTGATTTTCAGTAGAGGATCACGTCTTGCTAGCTCGTTTTACCTTACACGCGCATGTGATGTAGCATTTAGCATGGTAATGTAGCATTGAGATGGTAATAAATAATTTTGATGTATGAACATGACTGAAGTTACTATTCAGAAACTGCTCGCTGCATCCTTGATGGTTGTTCAGGAGGCTCCACTTCTTCTGCTTCTGGGTCTGACTCAGGGTCAAAGACGCATGGCTGTACTGTTGCGCATCTGCCGGCAGCCATTTTCATGTGTACGAAGTGCTAGAATGCTAAAATGTGAAGGAGATCATGAGGTGTAATTACTTTTCCCATGCACTGCAAAAAACAGAGAATGGGCAAAAGTTGAAGTCAAAGACACAATGGTTAGGGCTAAAACTCTACATCTGATGTACAATATCTGAAAGTCACATCTTTGCAAGAAGGGAAAGAAATCTAACAAAGAACAGACTCAGGAGCAGCTTTACTACTTTTCACAGATTTAACCAAAGAAATTGAAATATATTTATGTTATTAACAGGTATCAAGAAGAAATAGATGAAACACCTTTGCTAAGTTACGCATTATGTGTGGCACAAAACTGGTTTGTGCCTAAATGTTCCACAGATCAAAGGTAAGAGCCTTTACGTAACAAAAACTGAAATTGCAAATAGACTGAAAATAAATTTTAAAAGTCTGTCATAAAGTCTGCAAAAATAATTTTCAGGACCAAGTTTTTGCTCTCTGAAAATATAATCATGACTCTTGCCCAGCATTTCTTGTTGAAAATAAGGAGACAAAAAGGATAAAGTTAATATGACATCAGATGTGAAGGTGTAGTGTACCATCAATGCAATCATGTGACACCAGGAGAATGGAGCATCCTGTTTACTATCTGGACACTGCATCTGTCCCCCGCTGCACCAGAACAAACACTGTTGTCACTCTTTGTGTCATTATCAACTGGAAACTGTGTGTGTGTGTTTGTGTGTTTGTCTCAGTGCCTTTTCTCACATGCAGGTATGTGTCCTGACAAGAATAAAAAAGAACAAAAAACACAGCAAAACCTGTGTTTACACAGCTGAGGTTATAATAATGACAGCTCTTTAATCACATACTTGGGTCTGTAATTGATTCACAGCGCAGAGAGCCATACAGAAACACTGGGGAAGGTACAGTAAGCGGCGATTAAATGGAGAAGGGGGCACCTTTTGGAAATTATGGATCCTCAAAAGGAGCGTAGGCTGGCCTGATGAGTCACCGCGGCTTTGTAGCAGATGGTTTGGCAACAAATGTGGGTACAGCCGAGCATTTAGGCCAATCAAAGAGTACTTGTTGCCATACAAAGCTGTGTTTTACACTTGAAGAACGAAAGTGAATAAACTAGAAAAAAAAAACTGAATAAAATGGTTTTCTGCAACGCAACCAAAAAGCTTACATGGAAATAGTTTGGAACAATTTCATGTTCTGAGAAAAAAAGGATAAAGACAAAAGATGATAAAACCAAATTCCTACACCAATGTTTTCAAATTGTGGAAGCTAAGGAAATCTGAAGGGCTATCATTTATCTAGCTATTATCAAGCCCTTAAACAGCAAAAAAAAAGCATGTTAATGTGACTAAAAAAAACAAGCTCCTTTTACCTTTGATCAAATAATGAGCAAACAGCACAGCTTACACATTCTTTCTGGAGCACCCTGCTGTGTGGCCATTTGCGTTTCATTGTCATCTTTATTTGGTTAACTATGCACTGTTAGAAAATGTACGCCAAGAGTTCAGGAAGTGCAGCATCAGGTTTAAAGTGGTTTGGATGAGTGATGATTACCAAAGGGTGTTTCAATTGGGTGGTGAACAGACATTGTTGAAGTCTGACCCAGTTCACTTCTTTGTTGGTGTAAATATATCCACTCATCCCAAATGGTAGGCTAGAAGAAAACTGAAATTTTTCCTGTTGGTTTTTGAAGACGTTTTGCCTCTAATCTTATAGGCTTTTTCCATTTTTTATGATTTTCTTCCATCAGATCTTTCATATGTCTTTTAAACGACAGTGAGGAATCTGTGTCGCTTTGGCATTTCTTCGGTGCCATTGACTCCCATTAAAAAAGCATTTTTTTAATTCACTGCCTTACTATTTTTATATTCCCTTGTCTTGAAATCCATTCAAATGTTTATGCTCTATTGTTTTCTAGAAGGCAAACAAGATATTTTCTTGTGCAAAAAGTGTGGATTAATGGGACTAATAAAGAAAGCTTTTTTTGTCACAACTTTGCACTAAAAATGTGGAAAATCATATCCGACCCAAATCTAAATTGCATATATGCACTGGAAATGAAGAAATAATAATTATAACAGTAATAATAATAATAATAATTTTTCTGAAGGTAAAAGACAAAAACACTAATCCCCCAAAACTGGCCTTTTTTAACTGACGTTTAAGCAGCTAAAATTTCAGAAGATCACAGAATATTTGATATGTATGATGATGAAATTGGTTTTTATTTAGAGTTCATGGGCGTTGCGCTGGTGGTGTAGGTGGTGCAGAAGCTATAGTCCTTGATGTGGCTGCCCCAGGTTCGAGTGCTGGACCTGGCGACCTTTGCCGAATGTCTCCCCCTCTCTTTGCCTTCTTTCTTGTCTACCTACTGTTGAAAAAAAGGAAAAATAAAGGCCTTAATGCCGCAAAAAAATATATATATATAAAAAAGAATTCATAAATAAAATTAAGTTAACATAAAGAGTCCTTTGTGTCCAAAGGGGACATGTCGAGAAATATGTTTTTATTGTGGAGAAAAAGTATGTTTTTTCTTTAAAAAAATTAAAACAATACAGTTAGGCACTTTGAATAGTTTGCTTATTTATTTCATCAGAATAAGCCTGTAAGTTGCTACATGACCCTGTTTAAAGGAGGTAGTTTTTATCAATCTTTAATTTCAAGCACAGTTCAGAAGTTGACTTGAATAGTACTCGTTTATCAGAGCAGAATAAAAAGTGCCTCCTCTTTTTTATCACACCCAAATTTGAATTCAGTGAAATCTTTAGAAGTTTCATTTAAAGAAATCAGAGAATCATGTTAAGGTTAAAGATGTTAAACATACAATCTAGCTTAGGGGTCTAAAACTCCAGCCCTCTGGGGCTAGTGACCTGCCACCTCTAGGTCTGTTCTAGATCCAACACACCTGAATCAATTGCTAGGGTTACCTACTCAGCATGGGGACAAGAACAGTGTCCTGCTAATGAAACTGTCAGTTATGCTGAAAGAGATAAACAGCTGCAAGTAACAGGGCCCCAATGACTGGAGTTTAGGACCCCAGATTGAGAGCAAAACAAACAAAAAATGAAAAAGATTGCAAACCCTCCACCTATCACCTTGATAGCAAACTAGATTTTTCATTTGGCAACATTAGCTCCTCAGCTGCATCCTGTTGATCAGTCATACCTGGTTTCCGTGTCACTGACCACCTTCCCAGTATTTATAAGCCTTGTAGTTTCCGTCACACCTCACGCAGCAGCCAGACTTCTGACTCAACCCCAATAAACACTGGATCCAATTTGGCATAAGCCCTGGCAAAAAGTAGGGTCGCATGATGTCCCTAGCAATTGGAGCAAGTGTTGAAGTAAATGGGGCTGCAAAAACTGCTCGTGATTCTCCACGACTGCACCTTCGACTGCCTTACAAAGATAGACCCGAGGTCTGTGTTGGTCGGAGTTATGCAGCGATTTGACAGGAATGTCATGAATGAGACACGGTGGCAAAAGAAAACACATCTGCTTTGGGAAAAATACAATCTAAAATGATATGAATGAAATATGACGCCACTAGAGGCTCACATTGGTTCGCAAATAATTCTGCCTGGTTAATTATCAAGATGGATGACAATCAACTGACTGTGGAAATAGAGAACCGAACTGTTTTATATGACATGGCACAAAATTCTTACAAAGACAGTAGCCAGAAGGAAAAAGCATGGATGGAGATAGCAGATGTTTTGGGAATTAGTGGTGAGTATGAAATATTGCGTTTAAAATATGTTATTTCTGGTACATACTCCTGCGTAAATACTCAATCACGTGAGTCTGGTGGTTCATCGACAGACCATCAGACTCATGGAGTCAGAGCCTATAAGATTTGAAGAAATCGATTTGGACAGTAGAGTTTGTTGTAAGAGGTGTGTTTCACCCTGTCAAATATCCTTTACACTGGCTCCCAGTAGATTTCAAAATTTGTTTTAAAGTATTTGTTCTCACCTACAGGATTCTAAATGGCCAGGCTCCTGATTATTTGTGGCAGCTTTTAATCAAACACACTATTGCTCGTAGCATTCGATCCCAAACCCAGAATGCTTTGTGTACAAGGCTAATACCTAAGTGGGACGGGGTCTTTCATTCTGTGGCTCTAAACCTAGGAATTAGTTTGCTAACTCTGTGGAAACATTTAAAAACCAAATGAAAAACATTTGTTTTACCAGTCATTTATATTCTAGCTTTATTCTATGTAACTTAAATGTGATTTACTACATTGTACAGTGCTTTGTGACACTGTCTGTGAAAGGCACTTTGAACTTTACTCACTTACTTATCAGATTCTTGTTGTCGTCAGCCACTTGTTCCCTCCAAGATTCCCTGTGCTCCTTTATGATTTTAGTTGCTTTCTGTTTTCTTCCTTTGTAAGTGTTGACTCTCATTGATTCACCTATTACTCAACACTGCCTGCCAACCACCTGTTGCCTCTCTGCGTTTGGGTCCTTTTCACTAAACACATCATTACATTTATCATCTGGTTTAAAATGCAACATACATATCTCTGTCCACACCCATCTAATTTTGTCTTGATCCTGTTGCTTTATATTCATGCTGTGGTAAAAATAGGTTGGAGAAATCCTTTAATAAGAGTGAAGGGTGCTCCTCTGGTTACTACACCTTGAACTTTCCTATTTTTCATGACAATAAATATTCCCAAACAGCCAAATTTGTCTAAGTTTTAAAAGGAGGAAGAAGTGCTAGCAACTTCTTTCAACCAGCATACCAGGAATGTGTGGCAACTGGTGAATGGGTCATATTGTGTGATAAGGAGCAGTATGGCTCACCACCTAGAGTGGCATATCATGGAGGGGTGGAGTCATAATACAACTCCACATCTAAGCTGGCTAGTGATACTAGTTGGTATCTAATCTCAGGGTTCATCTCTAGTTAAAAATCTGGAATATTTAGAATGGTTAAACCTAAACAGGATTATTCTATGCTGAACAGTTAGCACTGTTCAAGGTTCATGAAAGCTTTTATCTATTTTTGATTAATACACAAAAAACCCCTAACATTTTCAATGCTTTCAGGCAATCTGAGATTTAGTTAAGGATGAAAACCGCTATATCTAGACTGGTGTAAGCAGGAGTGCATTATTATAATTTGCTGCCCTTACAGGGCCCTTTTTATCCAAGAACCTCCGCTGCTGTATACCCAAAACAGCATCGGTATCGTGAACAACCACAACCTTTTATAATCTCGCTCTACCTTAATAACAATAACTGGCCTATTTTCAAATATCACTTCTTTGATGTCAATTTTTGCAACATTTTTTTGAATTGATACTCTGATACACCCAGTGGTTAGAAATAAGCCTCAAACAGGGGTGGCTGGAAATTGAATTTTATGATCCTTTTAATGGCAGCAGCTAACTGCTGGCCTGCACCTATTTTTTGCGTTGCCTGCTATTGTTTGTATGCGAAAGTCTTCTCAAAATGATTCCTCAAGGGTCTAATAATATCTTCGAAGACTTATCGCTGCGCAGTAATTACCTCCAGCTGCTGCTGAAGCCTCTGTCAAAAGAGGATCTGACTGCATGTGTTGTTCCCATGTGTGCTGAATTTGTATATTTGTTATTACAGTCACTGCGATGGTAGCTAATTCTCCCTCTATTTATATGAGTGTTGCTTTGACAGCTGACTGGAAGTGGAAAGTCCTGCTGCCAGTGTGCTTGGAGAGTGGAGACCACTCTCACACATCGCACACACTTAATAATCCTTTGCTGTCTCACAAACACACAATTAGCGCAGCCTCCTGGTCCAATCAGTGTGTGTGAAACTGATATAGACAGATTGAGACAGAGAGGAGTGTGTCCAGTGCAGACTAGTGTCAGGTTCAGATCACTGATCCCTGTGCTAATACCCAGCCTTTCTGTTTTAGCAGCAGGGAGTCTTATGTAATCAGAGACCCTTTTTTTCAGGACCACTTTCCCTGTCACCACCATGTTTTGTTTCACCATCAAGTGTAAAGTGATATGTTGTCAGAGCATCAGAGTAAATAAGAACAGAAAGTGCTGCAATCAGGACATATCTGTCTTTGATACGGTTTGTGTTAAAGGGACAGTGATGATAGACGTGCAGTGTCTTTCAGCTCATAGATTAAAAAGAGTCAGTGAGAGGCAGGCTGTTTTAAAGGTCTTTTCAAACTGATATGACTTTTTAAAATGTGTTTAAACAGACAAGCATGCAAACAGAAAAGCACTCCAACTGGTTTTAGGCTGAAAACCTTGAGAATGGGTCGGAGTCTTTGACATTCTAGTGAACTTGTAGTGTTTTACAATGAAAAGACGAACATCATACAGTCAACAATAATAAAAGATCTAAATTTCAGAAATAAAGGCAGGGATATTTTTACTATACAAGGTTTCTACACATTTTGTATTTAAAAGTTCAATACTTTCTCAGAAATTCCTGATTTTTTGATCAATTGATTTGATTTTTTTAATGGATACATTCAAAACCACAATTTCAATTTGCACCAAGTGTTTCTACAGTGGTTGTGTTTGAACATGCAAACTGTAGTAGGTTGCTAGGCCTTATATTTTATTTGATTCAGCTTTTAAAACAGCAAATGTCTTCCAAATGCCAGTTTAATCTTTGTTTCATGCTGTCATACATTTACATCATGTTTTTCACCAGTGTGTGACCTTAATTTACTGTGAAAATGTTATTGTGATCATGTTTATTTTTTGTGTCTTACTTTGCTAAGCATTTTGGGCTACATTTGTGTCTTAAAGTGGAATGTAAAAATCAACTGAATTGAATATTTAAACAGTTGACCAAAAATAAAATGAGAAAAGTCCATTACAATAGATGAAAGAGCTTCTGTGTTATTGCACGAAGAATTACAACAACCCCTATGATGATAAATATACTGCAGTTTGATAGTTAACGGTTAACTCCATAAAATGCCAGAAATTGTATGTGAAAAACCTCTTAAAGGGTGGAAATATTTAAGTACCTTTGTAGCAGTACAAACCTGAGCCATACTAATAAATGTATGAGCTGGAAAATATATTCTTGCTAGGGACATTTTTTTAAAGAACTGAAAGGACTGTGTGAAATGGTTTATCACACTTCTGCAGAACAACTGAGTCACTGTCCACACAAAATCCACACAAAACATTTGTTGTATTTACAAGTCCAAAATGTTAGAACTTCAGATGTGTTTATTATACATAAGATAGAACCTCTGAGAGAAAAATGGAGTAGAAGATGACATGATTCAAAAAAAAAGTATGAGGTTAATTGTGAGATTTGCTTTTACTTTTGTCTCTTTAACTTACATTTTTTACATTAAAAAAAAAAATACCCCAAAATGGAGAAGTAATTCTGGGAAACCCACATGCTCTGAAGTCAAAAAGTTTCACGGCTTCTGAGCAAAGGGACTTTTGGTTTTTCTTTGTTTTTTCATTGACTGTCCCAGATGGTTAATGGAAAGAAAGATTTTGAAAGGTTTTTACAATATTCTCTTGTGAAAGCCCTTTTTTCAGGTATTTTACAGATTACACTGTATCTGTATGTGTCTCCTTGTCTCTTTCCAGACACAATAGAGGTTAACAAAGCAAATAAATAAATATATCACTATATGTAGTTCACTTTTTCTTCATCTTATTATTATTATCAAAACATTTATAGTTGCCAGTAATACTGGTCTTTCAACAGAGTGTATGCAAATTTAATTTCTTTTCAATGCAACTTCCAGGAAATATTTTTCCTCACCGTCCTGTGTAAGGGCATCTTTTGCAATAAAAAACAGAAAAATATACTATTCTTGATGATATAATATGCAGAATTGACTACATCTTTCCCCATCAAGTGTTACCTGTGCTGCTCACTATTTCATGAAGACGTTGTTTAGTTAAGGTCGTGTCCTCTCACTTGTACGTTCGACAGTTGTAGTCACTACTTACTATTATAACTGAGCAAATCTACAATCTTTGTTTGCTCAGTGCATCAAGATTACTTCGCAATTTTCTTGCCAAATATGAAACACGGTTTTGCTTAACAGGATCAGCTAAAGTTTTCTACACTTTTTGGAGAGGAGTTCGGACTCCCAAAACTGTAGAATCCTTTTAGACGTTTGGGTCCAAAAACTGAAACGGTTCTCCCATTAAGTGTTCAGACGGCCTGCAGCTGTTTCTTATTTGCATCATAAACTGGGGAAAATGTAATCTGAAATTATCTTTATATGGACTTCCCGTGCTTTTTGATTGGTAGGTATTTAAGACCGCTGAGCAGCAAATTAAATGGCCCTATAGCTGTGCCATGTGGCATAACATAAAAAATATCTATGCAAAAGGTTTCTTTTATTTACACATCTGTTCTTAGGGGTGCCTCTTCTTAAATCATTTATATGGCTCACCACCTGGGGTTGCATGGCCTAGGGGGGAGGCACAAGCTCCCAGCCAATGGAAAAATTTTAAGTTTTCTGCCAGTTGTGCTTTTGCTTATAACATAATGGTCTTCACTGCAGCTGGTTTATTACAGTCAAGTTGCTATCCGAGATGCTACTCGTGCCTAATGAAAGGGCTATTTCTGTGTTTCCTCCAGGGTCTGGATATCATATGGTCATCTCAGTTTCAAATGATATAAAATTTGTCTCATAAAGCACAAGACATGAGGTTCAACAGATCTATATTTTTAGGATACAAAGGAGGGGCTCCCCCAGGTCGCCATTCAAGCACTGGATATTAGCCAAGTAAACAAAGATGTTAGAGATACTATAAGTCATGAGGTGTAAATCCATCCCATATATGATGACTTCACAATCAAGGTTAAAAAGGCAGAAAAAAGGGCTCACTCATAATTATAGATCCAATCAGGTCAGAACCACTTCTGCAGCTTTGTCATGTATTGTTCTGTTTCTGTCAGTAAACCCGGTCACTGACTAAAGCTGAGCAGGAGACACGTGAGGACAGGCTGCGACACGAGGAAATCAAAAAGTGTGTTTGGTGTCTGGGGCGTGTTCACCTGCAGGTACTGAGAGACGTTTTATGTAGGACAGCTTTCCAACTGGGCTTTATTCAGACATAAATATAGACGGGACAAAAGTAGGCTGAGCTAGAAGGGCCTTAAAAAGAAGCTGCAAATCAAGGTTTTTCACACAGTGAGTCAGGAGTCAGGTTTGACCTACTTATTTTGTGTTTTGACAACACTGCATGCTCAGTTGTTTACACGTTCAAATATTTCGGTCTGTTTCTTGCCTTTATAAAATAAAAAATTTGAAATCATATAGTTCATGCAATGGATGGGTGAGATTATTCATTTTACTGCTGAAACAATTATTAAAAGACAGAAGCAAGGCAACATTTTGTGCAACTGAAGGAGTAAATTACAAGTGTGTGACTTAAACCTTCTCTATAGACCAGTCACTATTAAAGACCACTTCAAAACTTTGGCATTGAAAACCTTAATGAGATCAAAAAGAGAAACAATAATAATTTTTAACATCACACCCATAGTTTAAAGGTTTTATTCTTTTTTGAATAACAAAGATAGAGTTTTGCAGAAGTATTATTCCTTTTACTGCTTCACATTTTGTCATGCTACAAGAACTTTGGATTAATTTTGGATTAAATTTTAACCAAGCACAGCATAGTTCAGAATTGTGAAGTGGGAGGAAAGGTGATACATTATTTTCAAATTTATTTGTAAGAAATAATTGATGTTCAGGTCTTTGTAAAACCCCTTTTGAAGCAATTATTGCTGCAGATCTTGTGGCGTCTTTATGAGCTTTGGACATCTAGAAACATAATTTGTTGTTCATTCCTTTTTGGAAAAATAGTTAAAGCTCAGTCAGACTGGCTGGAGAAGACTTTTCAAGTTTTGCCACAGATTCCCAAATTGATTTTTGTTCTGGACTTTGAATAGGCCATTGTGACACATTCTAACTTTAATCAGCTATTTTAGCTCTGTATGTTTAGACTTTCTGAACATGCACCTCAATTTTAAGTTTTTTGCATTCTGCAATAGTTTTATTTTCTCAGGTTTGCCCTGTATTTAGCTCCATTGTTCCTCCCATCAACTCTGACCAGCTGCCCTGTCCCTGCTGAAGAAGAGCATTCCCAAAGCATGTTGTTGCAACAACTGTTTTAACATGGGTTAGGTTTAACATGTGTTTAGGGTAATATGTAGTGTTTTCTACCTTGCAGGTTTTGAATGTTGGCCAAAATGTTTTATGTTGGTCCCATCTGACCAAAGTAGCTTTGTGCCCAATTGCTGTGTCCACTACACAGCCTGTGGCAGATTGAAACATTTTTTTATGACTTTCTTCATGCCACTTCATGTTCTATAAATGCCAGATTTGTGGAGTGCAATGCTTCTTTGAGTAATGCTCTCCCTACCCAGCCTGTCAGATTAGGTGGACACCCGTGTTTTGGTGGGTTTGCAGTTGTGCCTTACCCTTTCCATTTTCTGATGATGGATTGAACACGGCTCTGTGACTTGTTCACACTCGGAAAATTGTTTTATTACCTAACCCTACTTTAAAAATCTGCACAACTTTATCCCTGACCCTAGTGTGTTCCTTGTTGTTCATGATGGGTTCGTTGTCACCCTGTTTGTTCATTAATTTTCTCTGACAAAGTTTGTTACACTTGGTTTTATTTGGGTTTGATAGTAAATGGGACTGAAAAAGAATGCATGCAACCCTTTTCAGGTATTTGTTTGTAAAACCTTTTGAAAGCCATATATCCTTTAGAATCTGTTATTTTCAGCTTTACAAGCGTTCTCTGCAAAAACCCATTTTACATTTAATCAAAATTAGGTGAAGGGACAACATTTACCCATAAATATATGGGATGGTTTTTTTTGCAACACTGGTGGCCTTTATTTTTTGAAAGTAGGCAGACAGGAAGTGGGCTGAAGAGATGCAGCTCAGGTCACCAAGGTCGGGACTCGAACCAGGGACAGCTGCAATGAGGACTGAAGCCTCCATACATGGGTTGTGTGCTCTACTGCTGCTCCATGTGCCACACTCATAACATGGGATAATTTGATAGTAGCTGTAAATTATTGTGTAGCTTTACTTTTACCAGGTCATTGCAATATTTATTTATTTTGCTTTCTTTTCAAAATGCTAAATGCCTCAAGTCATTACATATGTTGCTCCTTTTTAAAGATGCATGTTTGACTTACAGTGGCTGTAATTATGTTAACATTGTGATATACAGGGGTTGGACAATGAAACTGAAACACCTGGTTTTAGACCACAATAATTTATTAGTATGGTGTAGAGCCTCCTTTTGCGGCCAATACAGCGTCAATTCGTCTTGGGAATGACATATACAAGTCCTGCACAGTGGTCAGAGGGATTTTAAGCCATTCTTCTTGCAGGATAGTGACCAGGTCACTACGTGATACTGGTGGAGGAAAACGTTTCCTGACTCGCTCCTCCAAAACACCTCAAAGTGGCTCAATAATATTTAGATCTGGTGACTGTGCAGGCCATGGGAGATGTTCAACTTCACTTTCATGTTCATCAAACCAATCTTTCACCAGTCTTACTGTGTGTATTGGTGCATTGTCATCCTGATACACGGCACCGCCTTCAGGATACAATGTTTGAACCATTGGATGCACATGGTCCTCAAGAATGGTTCGGTAGTCCTTGGCAGTGACGCGCCCATCTAGCACAAGAATTGGGCCAAGGGAATGCCATGATATGACAGCCCAAACCATCACTGATCCACCCCCATGCTTCACTCTGGGCATGCAACAGTCTGGGTGGTACGCTTCTTTGGGGCTTCTCCACACCGTAACTCTCCTGGATGTGGGGAAAACAGTAAAGGTGGACTCATCAGAGAACAATACATGTTTCACATTGTCCACAGCCCAAGATTTGCGCTCCTTGCACCATTGAAACCGACGTTTGGCATTGGCATGAGTGACCAAAGGTTTGGCTATAGCAGCCCGACCATGTATATTGACCCTGTGGAGCTCCCGACGGACAGTTCTGGTGGAAACAGGAGAATTGAGGTGCACATTTAATTCTGCCGTGATTTGGGCAGCCGTGGTTTTATGTTTTTTGGATACAATCCAGGTTAGCACCCGAACATCCCTTTCAGACAGCTTCCTCTTGCGTCCACAGTTAATCCTGTTGGATGTGGTTCGTCCTTCTTGGTGGTATGCTGACATTACCCTGGATACCGTGGTTCTTGATATATCACAAAGACTTGCTGTCTTGGTCACAGATGCGCCAGCAAGACGTGCACCAACAATTTGTCCTCTTTTGAACTCTGGTATGTCACTAATAATGTTGTGTGCATTTCAATATTTTGAGCAAAACTGTGCTCTTACCCTGATAATTGAACCTTCACACTCTGCTCTTACTGGTGCAATGTGCAATCAATGAAGACTGGCTACCAGGCTGGTCCAATTTAGCCATGAAACCTCCCACACTAAAATGACAGGTGTTTCAGTTTCATTGTCCAACCCCTGTAATATAACTCAAAATAAGCTTGACTGAGTATGCATCCTGCAACGAAAAATACGCTCTGTGTTTGCTGCTGTTCATCCCTTCGTCAGAGACTTACAGGACGGAAGCTTCCCATCCTCTTCATTCCTGGAACTTCATGGGCAACCCTGTGAGTCACTACACCCACTCCCTCCTGAGCTGACAAGTGATTTTCTAGAAAATCTGGCGTTTATGTGTGCACATTATGTCTTGCTCATTTCTGCTCTACTCCCTTCTTCTTCTGCAACCCCCGCTCTGTTCCCTCCTACAGTTTTGCCAACATCTTCTGGGATGTGGTGGTGACATCGTTCTAAATCTCCACGTATATAGAAAGTAGGGCAGGGCTGCACCAACACTCGCATGTTGCTGCGACAAAGCTCGACTTGTTCCGGGAGCACGCGTCCAGCAACAGCCACACCGCACACTTCACAATACAAAGAGGGATATGTACAGTACATTCCTGCCAAGAGATATGTAGTCCAGCTACAGCCTTTACGCAACTGGAGGTGAAACTTCTGAAAGGAATACAATGAAGCACATGAGGATTTATTTCTCTGCTTTAAATGTTATCAAAAAGATGCTATGTGTCTCATATCATTAACCCGCTGGGTGATTTTTCTGCGGGATAGGCAGGGCGTGACTTCATTGAGCAGCCCTGTCAGTAAAAACTTGGACTTTAAAGTGCAGCCAACAACCTGTTTACACCTTTTACCCTTTTCCTCCAAACTCTTTCATCAGGTCAACCAAAATGGTCCACTTTAATCGAGATGTCAAAAAGCCGCTTAAAGAAGCGGAGAACCAAATTAAAGAAAACAAAAGATGTACAGCATTTGAAATATCTCCCCAAACCAGCTCTGTCCTACCTCAGCAGTCCACTGAGCACTCACACAACCACGGTGTTCGTGACACATTAAGAAATTCCCACTCTCTGCTTTGTTAGAGATCCTGGCAGTGAGTCATCTCCGAACGTTCTGGATAGGTGTGACATTCTGGCATTGACTGCTGCTGCTGTCTGTGTGGAGGCAGATGGGGAGATCTTCAAATGCCAGACACGAAGGTGGCCTTTAAAGTTGTATAAGTGAAATTGTATTTGTTGTTTCACTTTTTGCCTATAAAGCTGTTTTATGTGGTTGATATATGACAGTAATTTAGTGTGTATACTCTTACTATATTGGACAAAAGAAGCTGCTGGGATCACCATAAAAGCTGTAAAATAAACTGATAACTGGCTTCTATATTTAAAGATCCATAAGTGTGTCGGATGTAATTATGGCCATGATTAACTGCATGTTAGCAAATGAAAGCTAAGCATGATGGGAATGTTCTTAGGTTTGCAAGTATTTGGTAATAAATCAGTAAGAAAGTATGAGCCATAAAAAAAGCTTCAGCATGAAAGTGTGCAAGTCTGTTTGGATGATTTTGTTTCTCTAATTTACTTAAAACCCAAAAATAAAACACTGAATTTCCCAAACTGATCCCATTTATCTGATGGGGGTTGTGATAAATGAAGACTGGTAGCAGAGTCCTTGACTAAACTCAACTGCCCGTACCTGTTGTTTGCCATTTGTGATTTTATGTGAGCCCGACTCATAGCAGCAGTTATGGGTTTGGTAGCATAGGTGTTTTTTTCCGCCTTGGATTGTATTGGCTGCATCATGTGACCTGCCCTGCCTGCGGTGCCGATATCCGCCACACCGATGTCAGTGTTGGGGAGAGCTACAGAGAGGGAAGCTGAAACACTAGTCATTAAAAATGATGACATTCAAAAGAAATTTAAAGTTAATAAAGCACTGTTGTCTGCAGTTAATTGGAATAGTATTAAAATCGGATGATTATCAACAAGTCGTATCAAAATAAATACAGGTTATTGTTAGCCTAGCATGAAAACATTGCCAACAGGAGGAAAAGGCAAGTTTATTATAGACTGTAGTGGTATGTTTTTATCTTTAGAAACAAAAAGATAAAACGTTGATGTCGGAACAATATCTTATCGTTGTTAGCATAGTTAACCCATAATTTAAGCCATGTATTAAAGCTGTCCTGCAGAAACTCCTTTTGTGATATAAATGTAAGCATATACATGACTTTGATTTTATAGAAGATTGGGATTCAACAATCCCCTGATTTTAAATGACTTGGATCAGTGTTGGCCAAACAGTGAGACATCCCCAAGACAAAAAAAAAAAACACATAAAAATATCTACTGCTACAGGATAAATGTATTTTCTGCATTATAAATCATGTTATTTTCTTCAAAGGAATTTTAATAAAGTCCAAAAATTCAATTAAAAAACACTTATAATCCTAAAGAGAGTAACTCATACTAGAGAAATTAATGAACGACTGATCGGCTGTGGGCAGGAAGGATCTCATGTAGGGGTCTGCATTACTGGATTAGGTCAAGACCAACCTGGCGCCTTACCGCAAAAACAGCAACACTAAAATCACCTTGTCATCTGCTTTTGGTGAAAGCAGTTTTAGAGGTTTTATTTTAGGTGACAAGTACACACTTAAATGTAATTTTTTAGACCAATTTTCAGATATTTACCACCTTTTTCTGGGTTTCATTGTCTTCACAACAGCAAAAGAAGCTTGGTGCAGAGCGCATCATCCTTACTGCCTTAAAGAACGAATTGTTTAACATTTTTCCTTGGGGCAGTACTTAGAAATGCATTTTTTGATAAGGAACTCATTGGCCTTCGACTCTGAAGCAAAAGCAGCAGAAATGTGAACTAAACAAACCAAAGACATCCCATAGAAGCATGTGCAAAACGTTCTGCCAATCGATAATCTTTCAAATATTTGAATTTATGTGAAGTGACACTGCTGAAGTTGTTTGATTAATGCAAGCAAATTCTGCAGATGAAGATAAAAGCAGAACATTTAAAACAAGAAAAAGGAAAAATAAACTCCTGTAATCATGCCTCACCATTTTCTAAAACTCCCCAGGGACAACAACAACAAACACTGGGAAATGAAGAGATTCGATCAAGAAGACAAGTGCAACATGGTTTTATTGTCAAACTGGTAATTAAGACATGAACTTGATTAATGCCATATCACATCTTAATCTCCGCTGTAGTAAAGTGCAGATCAAATCAAGTTGCCCTGGTACATCTTCTGTCTGGTTTTGAACTGCAATATGAAATCCTACAAATTATGAAAAGCCCTTTTTTTCCTTCCTCTCAACCCACACGTCTACAGCTAAATGTGCAAACATGATGATCACAAAGCTTTACTACTGTGTGTATCGAGGCATCTTCTTTACTCCCTTGGTTTTCAGTTCTACCGCTTGTAAAAGATGAACTTGTTGCAGTTTGAAGTCTGGTGGGAGTCATCATGATAGGTCACCTGCAGTGATGAGCTGATAATGCTGCTGAACATGCACAGCGGGCCAAACATTACCTGGCTACCCTGGACTTTTCTGCTTTTCGGTTTTAATTTTAAAAAAATAAAATTAACCTAAAAATAACGCTCCTGTCGAAAAGGTCAGCCACACATAAACGTCGAGAGGTCACTTTTGTGTACGAGCCAGCACTCTGTAGAGAAATTGGCCTCTGCGGTTTCTCAGTGGCAGGCGTGTGTGCAATATGGACTCTTTATGAGCTCCACTAAATTAAAACTCCTGTTCTCAGTTTGTGTGAGCTCACTGAAACACTGCATACAAGAAACAACGCATGGAAAACACAAAGCTGCGCATCAGTCGCTCAGAAATCATTCACTCTTCTCACAGAGTCAGCATTATGGTTTCACCTCCACCAGAGCAAGGTGGATGACGAATGGAAGCAACGAAGTAAACAAACAAACCCAAAAAAAAAACCTCATGAGATATTGCACAGACAAGTGCCGACACAGAATACAACAGTCTCTTCCCAACAGCCCAGCCTGTGCATAGGAAAAAATAAAGCACTTACGGTGTTTGCACACTCTAACCCCCCCCCCCCCCCCCTCCTTCTTTTAAAGCTTTGTTACACATCAAACTGGGAAAGACAAATGACTGTAAAATCTACTCCGTTCAGCAGATATCCAGATTTCTACGAGAAGCAGAAAAAGAGCAAAAACCCTAAGTGTGTCGTTATTCTAGTACAAAAAACAGAAACCTGATGATGGCCGAGGAAGAGTCCAAGTCTGTTGGCAACAGTGAGGGGATAAGCAAAAACCTAAAACAAGATAGTAATAACAACCTGAAGTCCCAGCGTTTGCAGAAAAGCCTTGAGACGAGAGAGAAGAGAAGAATGTGATGTTGAGACTGGGTTGGAGCCAGCATGGAGAAAAATCTCTCAAGTTTCATTCAATAAATAGTAGCGTGGAATATGAAAAAAACAAAAAAAACCTCCAGCAAAAATATGTGAATCCCTCTGTTCAGTTCATTAACAGAAACAAAAGTTTATAATCCATGTTGCAACGTGTTTTTAATACATCCCGCAAACCAATTAACGGTCAGAGTTGCGGCTCTATCGGCGAATTCAGTCCATCCTGGTTAAATTGGGTATTTAGTGCGAGTTTCTTCTTGCAAACCAAACCCAGATAACAGTCTTGGTTTTTTTTTTTTCAACACCCAGTGGGTAAAGAGTCCTTAAAGCTCCTCAGCATGTTCGGTCGAGTCGATGGTGGTCACAATCCCGGCTCCTCTTTTCGTCTGTAGGACCCCATTTCTGTACAATCATTATCTGTGGAGCAAGACGAAGGCCTCCAGCTTCTCGGGAATGTTTCCCTGGTAGTCGAGGCCGTGCTTGATGATGGCCCTGGCAGCGAGGCACTGCAGCGTGGTGTGGTTGATGGGTTGGATGACGTTCCTGGCCAGCTCCTTCTCGTCCAGGAGGTCGCAGGCAGTTTGTTGGAAGGCGTTAGTGCTGTCGAAGTGAGTCCCGCAGGAAATCAAAAGGTTCATGATGTCGGGGTGACCGTTGGATGCGGCTATGTGGAGGGGGCTGGAGGAAACAAATAAATAGGATGGTTAGATTGTACCACAAATGTATCACTGTTGAATCAGGGTCTACAAGTCCCTTGCAAATGTATTGGCACCCAAAACCTCAAATTTCAGTGCATTTTATGGTGATTGTACAGGTCCTTCTAAAAAAATTAGCATATTGTGATAAAGTTCATTATTTTCCATAATGTAATGATGAAAATTTAACATTCATATATTTTAGATTCATTGCACACTAACTGAAATATTTCAGGTCTTTTATTGTCTTAATACGGATGATTTTGGCATACAGCTCATGAAAACCCAAAATTCCTATCTCACAAAATTAGCATATCATTAAAAGGGTCTCTAAACGAGCTATGAACCTAATCATCTGAATCAACGAGTTAACTCTAAACACCTGCAAAAGATTCCTGAGGCCTTTAAAACTCCCAGCCTGGTTCATCACTCAAAACCCCAATAATGGGTAAGACTGCCGACCTGACTGCTGTCCAGAAGGCCACTATTGACACCCTCAAGCAAGAGGGTAAGACACAGAAAGAAATTTCTGAACGAATAGGCTGTTCCCAGAGTGCTGTATCAAGGCACCTCAGTGGGAAGTCTGTGGGAAGGAAAAAGTGTGGCAGAAAACGCTGCACAACGAGAAGAGGTGACCGGACCCTGAGGAAGATTGTGGAGAAGAGCCGATTCCAGACCTTGGGGGACCTGAGGAAGCAGTGGACTGAGTCTGGAGTAGAAACATCCAGAGCCACCGTGCACAGGCGTGTGCAGGAAATGGGCTACAGGTGCCGCATTCCCCAGGTCAAGCCACTTTTGAACCAGAAACAGCGGCAGAAGCGCCTGACCTGGGCTACAGAGAAGCAGCACTGGGCTGTTGCTCAGTGGTCCAAAGTACGTTTTTCGGATGAAAGCAAATTCTGCATGTCATTCGGAAATCAAGGTGCCAGAGTCTGGAGGAAGACTGGGGAGAAGGAAATGCCAAAATGCCAGAAGTCCAGTGTCAAGTACCCACAGTCAGTGATGGTCTGGGGTGCCGTGTCAGCTGCTGGTGTTGGTCCACTGTGTTTTATCAAGGGCAGGGTCAATGCAGCTAGCTATCAGGAGATTTTGGAGCACTTCATGCTTCCATCTGCTGAAAAGCTTTATGGAGATGAAGATTTCATTTTTCAGCACGACCTGGCACCTGCTCACAGTGCCAAAACCACTGGTAAATGGTTTACTGACCATGGTATCACTGTGCTCAATTGGCCTGCCAACTCTCCTGACCTGAACCCCATAGAGAATCTGTGGGATATTGTGAAGAGAACGTTGAGAGACTCAAGACCCAACACTCTGGATGAGCTAAAGGCCGCTATCGAAGCATCCTGGGCCTCCATAAGACCTCAGCAGTGCCACAGGCTGATTGCCTCCATGCCACGCCGCATTGAAGCAGTCATTTCTGCCAAAGGATTCCCGACCAAGTATTGAGTGCATAACTGTACATGATTATTTGAAGGTTGACGTTTTTATTATTAAAAACACTTTTCTTTTATTGGTCGGATGAAATATGCTAATTTTGTGAGATAGGAATTTTGGGTTTTCATGAGCTGTATGCCAAAATCATCCGTATTAAGACAATAAAAGACCTGAAATATTTCAGTTAGTGTGCAATGAATCTAAAATATATGAATTTTAAATTTTCATCATGACATTATGGAAAATAATGAACTTTATCACAATATGCTAATATTTTGAGATGGACCTGTATATGATGACCACACAAAGTAGTGCACATCTGTTAAGTTAAGGGTAAAAGATATATTGTTCTCAACACTTGGTTTTTTTTTACAAATAAAATGGATAGAGAACAGACTGGATAGAGGACATCTGAACATGTACTTTCAAGCCTTGCCAAAACGTCTTAGGATCAGGATTTAGGTCTTGTCCCCGACTGGGACATCTTGACACATGAATATGTTTTGACCTGCTGTACGTTTAGGGTCGTTGTCCTGGTGGAAGGTGGACCTCCTCCCTGTAGCTAAATACGGGGATTTTAAAGACAACTCTGTTCTTGTTGCAGAAGAGAATCCCCACAGCATGATGCTGCCACCACTATGTTTCACAGAGGGGATGGTGGGTTTAGGACGATATGCATTGTTAACCTTCTACTGCACACAACTTAAACTTTGGTCTCATCTGACCCGAGCACCTTCTTCCTGTGTTACATAGCTTGTGGCAAACTTTAAAAAGGGCTTTTTTTTTTTTTGCTTTCAGTCAACAAAGGATTTCTTTAGGCCCCTCTTCTATAGAGACCTCTTATACCGGGGAGCAGCAGCTTCTGCAACCATTTGAGCTGTGCAGCTCCTCCAGAGATACAATACGTTTATTGCTGCTTCTCCGATTAATACTAAATACAGTTTAAAAAAATAAAAGAGAGCTAGAAATAAAGGAATGTATGCCACCTAAGAGGCTTTAAAGCCATGCATCAGTGCCCTTCCACTTCACAATATGCACTCCCTAATGTTGGTCTACCTCATAACACTCAAGCAGTATACATTAATACTGTGGTTATATCGTAACAAAATGAAAATCATCAAGAGGCGTGGATACTTTTACAAGGCACAGCATCAGACATTTTTAATTGTAAGTCCTGAAACGTTAGAGGATCCGATTAGGAGTGTTTTGTGTGAAAAGTAGACCTGTTGTCGTCTTCATCCCGGCTGTTAACATCTGCCCCACACTCGAGGAGGATTGACGCCACTGTGAGGGAGGGAAACTTGCACACGGGATAGCGGCCGACACAGGTGGTGTTTCGGTCGACTGCCAGGTGTAAGGGGGTGAAGCCCTTCTTCCCGCACGGCTGGAGTTTCAGGAACCTAGAAGGGCAAAAAATGCGAAACACTCAATTAATATCGTTTAAAAATGAATTTTCTTTTGACCTCATATCTTCCGTTTTTGCCACATACCTATAGATGGTTTCCTTCTTGGAATGATCCTGCTCAGCAGTACACGGTACCTTCTCCAGGAGACAAATGAGGTGCAAGATAATAGATAGTGCTTTGCTGAGCTGAGCCGGGTCGGGTGGCATTGGGCCGATCTGTTTGACCGCTCGCTCAATCTCCAACACGCTCTTGGACAATATCCCCATCAAGTCTTCGAAGGACACCGACGTCCCCAAAAGCCCTTTGGCCCTGTCCTGCAGCATGAAGGAGAAGAGCTCGGCGAACGACAGCAGGCTTGAGGTCGTCATGGGGCTCAGGGGGTCCAGGTTGTTCTGCTGCATTTCCAGTGCGTATTTCCACAGGTTGATGCAGCGCTCAAAGTTTCCGGAGTCGGCGTAGACGGCGCCACGGTAACGGATGTAGTAGGAGGTGTCTGGATGCTGGGGCCCGAGGATTCTCTCGCGGATGAGCAGCGCCTGCATCCGCATCTCATCCGGGTCGGATATCAACCCATCCAGCTCCTCCCCATTTGTGACCTGAAGGGAAGATTTAAAACATTCGAATAAGTGCGGGAATATCGTCAATATGGCAATGCTCCAAGATCAGTTTTCCGTTTCTGGAAGAGCCAAAGAACATTTCTCATATAAAATGTAAAAGGTTATCTCCATCCAAGAAAATTTAAAGCATTCTCTTTCGTTCAGCATGTACTTCCTCTTTAAAAACTGACCATCAGCAACAGTGAACAAAAACCTGCTTTGAAAGAAATTAACTCACCTCCTTGGCATAGTCGTAAGCCATGATCAGCTGCTTGGGTTCTGGTTTGTGGACAATGTTGTTACTGTCCGTGTATCTGAGGTCCATGGCTCTCTTCCAATACTTTAAAGCTCCAAGAAGATCTCTCTTCTTGTCAACAAACGTCGCTCCCAAAAGCTCCAAGGCATCAATGCGCTCCGTGTGACTCGTCTGCAGAGAAAACAACGTGGCTTTTCCAGTAAGTGATTCAAAAGACAAACATTTTCATGCCTACAAGCCCTGGCACGGTTGTTGATGTGGAAGACTCACCTGCTGGTGCGTTGTCAGGTAGTCTACAATGTTAGTGTGACCAGTAACGCTGGCAGAGAGAAGAGGGGTCATGCCGTAGCCGTCCCGCTCCATGGTTGCTCCATACTGCAGCAACATTCGCATAATCTCCAGGCTGCCTGACTCTGCACAGTCATGGAGAGCCGTGTTGCCTGAGAGCAGAAACAGCACATGCCTTACGAGTCAGATTGCAGACTGTTATTTATATCCGATCAGAATGTAACCAAAAAAAAAAACAATCTTGCATCACTACAGCCTGGAAGGAATGCAGGGTTTTGTTATCAGGCACATGCACATCCATTTATAATGTAAAAAGCCCTTAGTCTGTTAACTATGTTTCACTTACAAATTTGTCACCTTGTACTCTGCCATGTGAAAGTATTCATCTTGAACTTTTCCACAGTTTCACAAGCTTCAATGTATTTTATGGGGATTTTACACGATTCACCAACACAAAATAAATATTGTGAAGACATTGTGCAGCTTGGATAAAATCCAGTAGAAACCATTACCTTGATAAGTCACCCAATAAGTAAACAGAGGCCAACTATGCGTAATTTAATCTGGGTATAAACCCAGCTAATCTGTTAAGGCCATAGAGGGTTGTTAGAGAACAATGGTGAACAAACAGCATCATGAGGACCAAGAAACACGGCAGACAGGTCAGGGAGAATGTTTTGGAGAGGTGTCAAGAAGGTTTAGGTTTTAAAACATTATCCCTAGCTTTGAACAGTTATCCATGAGATGTTCAATCTTTATTCGAAAATAGAAACAGTATGGCACAACCTACCAAAGGTAGGTACCAAGGAGAGCATTAATCAGAAGCAGCGAAGAGGTTCGTGGTAACTCTGGAGGAGGTGCAGAGAATCACAGCACCGGTTTACAGGACAAGCCCTAGCTGTATACGCCACAAATCAGGCCTTAATGGAAAAGTGGCTAGAATAAAGCCAAAATGTCCTGTTTGGAGTTCCCTGCAAGCTACTGTAGAGGAAGTAGGCAGTCAAATTCAAAGGAGACCAAAATTGAACTAAACAAATTATCCATTGTTGGAAACTAATGTTGCATATCACCCTAAAAACAGGAAACAAAACAGCATTCCTATTGTGAATGTTGGAAGCATCATGCTGTGAATATCTTTTCCTCACTTTTGCATTAGTCGATCACATAAAATCCCCATAAAACAAATTTTAATTAAAAAGAAATGCAAAAAACAAAAACAAAAACAGGGGGAATGAATGCTTCTGCAAGACATTTTAGCTTTCAAATCATCTTAAGAATATGTTTTAGAACACTTATTTGTAGTCTGGTCCTTTCTTTTGAACATTATCGGAGCATAATGTGGATGTAATGTAGAGTTTTCGTTTACTAACCCACTGAGCTACAAATGATTTAAACACAATAAAAAGGCCCAAAAACCTAAAGGAATAAACAATTGTCGTGTCCACACACACACCAGACAAAAGTACCTATTTTAATTGAATCTCTGTTGTCGGAAAAGCAAAGAAATATCTGATATAAATTTACACAAAAATAAATACAAACAAAAGAAACGACTGACAAAGATCTGATTGGCTCCTACTGTCCCTATGGTGTATAATATAATTCCTGCCAAACTGGGATAGGGAAGCTTATTAAACCCGTTAAAGATAAAGAAATTAAACAAATTCTGTCTTAGTGAAGGGCTGAGTGTCCCAAAGATCCTAAAGCTCCAATATGAACCTCGGTCAACCCTTGGATTGAGTGCTTTTTCTTGATTTATTGGTCTAAAGGTCAGTGTCCAGCAGCTTAAAGAAACCCACTTTCCACAGAAAATTGTCATGTATCAAAATGAAAAGCAGACACTTCATAGAAAATGGCTTTAAACTGTTGGAGGCTTTAAGAGTGCCAGAAAAAAACACAAGAAGGTCGGACTCCTTTAACACAAAATATTAAGAACTAAGAAGTTGACACAGCATTTGCACCATAGAGCAGTGTTGCATTATTTTTAAACATTCAAGTCCTCAAAATGACTCCCAGTTCTACTAAGATCTACCATGTTTGCAGAGTAACTTCTAAACAGCAGATTAGACCTCAGGTTGCACCATCTCATTAGAAAAGGACAGATCTTTGAGAAGAAAGAGGATCTTTTGACCGGCACAAAATAAAACTTCAGCTCCATTTCCAGAAAATAAAACCGCTCCAATTCCTGCCTTTGATGCATGCATGTTTTACAGTTATTACAGGTCCTTCTCAAAATATTAGCATATTGTGATAAAGTTCATTATTTTCCATAATGTAATGATGAAAATTTTACATTCATATATTTTAGATTCATTGCACACTAACTGAAATATTTCAGGTCTTTTATTGTCTTAATACGGATGATTTTGGCATACAGCTCATGAAAACCCACAATTCCTATCTCACAAAATTAGCATATCATTAAAAGGGTCTCTAAACGATCTATGAACCTAATCATCTGAATCAACGAGTTAACTCTAAACACCTGCAAAAGATTCCTGAGGCCTTTAAAACTCCCAGCCTGGTTCATCACTCAAAACCCCAATCATGGGTAAGACTGCCGACCTGACTGCTGTCCAGAAGGCCACTATTGACACCCTCAAGCAAGAGGGTAAGACACAGAAAGAAATTTCTGAACGAATAGGCTGTTCCCAGAGTGCTGTATCAAGGCACCTCAGTGGGAAGTCTGTGGGAAGGAAAAAGTGTGTCAGAAAACGCTGCACAACGAGAAGAGGTGACCGGACCCTGAGGAAGATTGTGGAGAAGGGCCGATTCCAGATCTTGGGGGACCTGCGGAAGCAGTGGACTGAGTCTGGAGTAGAAACATCCAGAGCCACAGTGCACAGGCGTGTGCAGGAAATGGGCTACAGGTGCCGCATTCCCCAGGTCAAGCCACTTTTGAACCAGAAACAGCGGCAGAAGCGCCTGACCTGGGCTACAGAGAAGCAGCACTGGACTGTTGCTCAGTGGTCCAAAGTACTTTTTTCGGATGAAAGCAAATTCTGCATGTCATTCGGAAATCAAGGTGCCAGAGTCTGGAGGAAGACTGGGGAGAAGGAAATGCCAAAATGCCAGAAGTCCAGTGTCAAGTACCCACAGTCAGTGATGGTCTGGGGTGCCGTGTCAGTTGCTGGTGTTGGTCCACTGTGTTTTATCAAGGGCAGGGTCAATGCAGCTAGCTATCAGGAGATTTTGGAGCACTTCATGCTTCCATCTGCTGAAAAGCTTTATGGAGATGAAGATTTCATTTTTCAGCACGACCTGGCACCTGCTCACAGTGACAAAACCACTGGTAAATGGTTTACTGACCATGGTATCACTGTGCTCAATTGGCCTGCCAACTCTCCTGACCTGAACCCCATAGAGAATCTGTGGGATATTGTGAAGAGAACGTTGAGAGACTCAAGACCCAACACTCTGGATGAGCTAAAGGCCGTTATCGAAGCATCCTGGGCCTCCATAAGACCTCAGCAGTGCCACAGGCTGATTGCCTCCATGCCACGCCGCATTGAAGCAGTCATTTCTGCAAAAGGATTCCCGACCAAGTATTGAGTGCATAACTGTACATGATTATTTGAAGGTTGACGTTTTTTGTATTAAAAACACTTTTCTTTTGTTGGTCGGATGAAATATGCTAATTTTGTGAGATAGGAATTTTGGGTTTTCATGAGCTGTATGCCACAATCATCCGTATTAAGACAATAAAAGACCTGAAATATTTCAGTTAGTGTGCAATGAATCTAAAATATATGAATGTTAAATTTTCATCATGACATTATGGAAAATAATGAACTTTATCACAATATGCTAATATTTTGAGAAGGACCTGTATATACCATGTCACAAACTGCATAGTTGAGAGGTTGTGTTGAGCCTCACTTCCCTCTATTTGAAATATACTTAATAGCCAAGCTGTATTTGTTTACTAGGGCTGCAACTAACGATTCTTTTGCCAAACGATTAATCTGCTGACTATTTTTTGGATGATAATAATCAGATTGCAAAGGTGCTTAATATGAGATTTTGAACCAGGTGAAACTATGCTACTTGAGTTCTGGATGGACCATATTTACAAAAAGAAGGTTTTTCATCTTAAATGATACATATGTATATATTTTTTGTACAGTTTTGGCCTAATTACTGCTCTCAGTGGATTGTTCTTTCAGAAATGGCATATTTTAGAGTCCGTCTACTCCAGTTAACGATTATTCGATTACTAAATGAGTTGACATTTATTTCAACAAGCGATCAATCACGATTAATTGTTTCTGCCTTACCGTTAGTCCTTTTTCAAGCATACAAAAACAAATATGCTTGCTTTAGAAGTTTAAACATACATTTGTACAATTAAGCTGTGGCTAAAGAACACTTTAAAGATTTTAATATTTAACACACTTTTCACAAAAACTTTGAAAGTGGTTTAAAACTGGCCAGGCTACAGTAGGTTAAGATGCTTAGGTTTCGAGTTTCATAATTTGATTCCAAAACTAATGTTTTAACATGTTTCATGTATTAAGGATCACACATTCCAAAGGAATACCGTCACATTTTTTTGCCTCTTTTGGGCCTTTCTCAAAGCATGCAGCCACCAAACTGTACGCAGCATAAACAGTGAAAACTAGGATGAGATTTCCTTCTCCGAGTTTCACAAACAAAATCTTGGAAAATCTTTTAAAAAACAGCTGGATTGTTACAAAACGTTTCATATAAGACAGAAAATGTTCATTATGAATGTGATTGTCTGACGGATGGGTTGAAAAAATAAACACCATAATACACATGTACTGGTGCACTATACAGAAATGAACTGTTCAAAGTCCACACGCTTTGAGTTAATCGGTCGAGCTAAACGCAAGACGTATGGGAAGTGGTTTTTTTTTTTTTTTTTTAAATCAATGAAGTGTAGGAGGTGGGAACTAATTTATGCCAACCAAATACATATGCCTGCTTGCAGGTTTGTCAGTGTTGCGCAGAAGGATTTACATGAAGATTACACGATAAAGAAATATTCTGGGAAGGCAGCTGCCCCGTCAACTCTTCACTGATCCACGCCAGCCGGACGTTGGGTGCACAAACTTATTGAAAGCTGCAGACCACTTAAAAGGCTTTCTTTTATTGCAAGGCTGTAGGTTGTAGTCTCTATAAACAAAGGGATACCAGTCTTCCTGAAACTCCATCTGAAAAGGAAAATAAGTTAGATCTTTTTGACACACCCAGGCTGACATGGGAGCTGACGTTACCAGCATGCAGCTTTCCACTGTGAAACCAGATGTTCGTGTAGGTATGCTGACTCATTTCAGTCAGAAATATGCAAATGAGTCACCCATTGTGTGTCATATGACATTGTTTTTGGCAATGTATTATAGTCACCAGTAACTTTGTGTTAATGATCTGGCTTTTTGTAGCCGACACTAATTTCTGGTGTTTTTTAGAGGTCTGACCTGCCGAGTCACAACACATGAAAGGGGATGGATGTGCAGCTGGTTTTTTGATAAAGGTAGCAGTTTGATGTAGTGTTTATAGGCCGAAAATTTGGTGAGTACTTGGTTTTGATTAATTTAGTGAATAGAAAAATAAAAGTTAGAATTTCGGTATTTGACCTGCTGATAAATGCTCGGAGCTGGTCATGGTATTTATGGATTATTTCTGCATTTTTATCTTTTAGCCCATGTTGGAACCTGCATACCAAAAAAAAAAAAAAAAAAAATCAATCAATCAACTGATTTAATGCACACATGCTTCTTTAGCCCTCGCAAAATTTTAAGCTTAATGATTTTAAAGATACTGCAGTTCTCTTCATTTCCATCCAAAATAAATGAGCTGTGTATCATTTTGAAAGTTTTATCTGAAAATATTTAAAATTAAATGATGTATCTTCACCTAAATGATCCGTTAAATATGATGAATGCTGACTCGAGCCTGCTGGGGGTTACTTCATGTTTCAAGGGAGAAGGTCCTTTCTACTATTGCCACATGCTCGCTGAGGAGGAGGGATTGCTGCAGATTAAATTTGATGCAACTGGCTGGGCCTCCTTTAGCTGAGAGCACACTACAAGATTTTTTGCCTGATTTTACTCATGATATCAAAGTCAGTACTCGTTGGGAAGAGCCAGAATAGCTAGTTAGCCCAAAAATGTTTTGGTGTATTTGAGGTAAAGACATGAACCTGTGAGACTGTGATGGGAAAGGACCGAATTTGGACAAAATCAGATCAGCTAAAGACTAAAAGAAGAAGAGGGGAAACAGTAAGCTATACAGACAACAGCAGCAGCTAGTCGACTGGCGATGTTGGTTTACTACTTCTTCTTCTGGTTTTATGAGCTGACAAATTGGCACATCGCTGCCACCAGCTGTGTGCTACTGGACCTTACAAATTCTGTAGTCTGTAGTGTCACCAGCCTGGCATAACTGTTTACTAATCGCTTTCATAAGCTGGGTTGACTGTGTTGTTAGAACTGAAGGATCGAGATAGATGTATACAACTAAATATAAATATGTCAAAAGATTGTATTGGATCGATTTTATTGTATGTCTCTACCTATATGAACTGAAACGCTTTGTCTTGTAAAGTGAGTTGATGTGGCATTGGTTGGAAATGGTGCTACATAAACAAACGGAAATGAAAATGAACACATTATGTCACACTTAACTAAAGAAAGAGAGTCATTTCAAAGCTAACAAAAGAGGTTTAGCAGTGTCATCCAAGTGCTTTTGAACTTACCTTTAACACTTTTCCTGTTGACATCCGCACCTTTCTCCAGGAGGTACTGCGCTATCTCTTTGTGGCCCTTGTAACAAGAAATCATTAGACACGTGTGGCCGTGTCTGTTGGCCACCTCCAGGTCAGCTTTGTGCTCCACCAGGTATCTGACTATGTCCAGGTGCCCGTCAAAGCAGGCTGCCCTAAGGGGCGTAGAGTTGGTCAGAGTCGTACTGTTGACAGAAGCCCCGTGCCCCAGCAGGGACTGGACCACCTTCAGGTGACCCGCCGCCGAGGCAGCCCAGAGAGGGGGTGCCCCCTCTATTGTCTCCCCATCAAAGTTCACCGAGCCCCCAACCTCGACTGGAGCGCAGCAGCACTCCAGCAGGTACTCCACCAGGTCCAGATGGCCGTACCGGGCGGCCATCAACAACGGGGTGGCCCCGTTCGTCTTCTCGCCCATCAGCTTCGTAACTTCATGTCCATCTTTGTTCTCCAACAGTTTCTGAAGCAAGCGGAGCTTTCCGTCCCTGGCCGCGTTGTACACCGCAGTCTTTAAATCCATGTCTGACGGCGAGCTTCGCGATTAGATTCAAAGGGCAATGATGTCAGAAACACAAAGGGACAACGGTCACTTGAAGCTGGGGTCCCTTTGTTTACAACCGTCCACTTTGTAGCTAACGCTAAGCTAGTCGGTTTGCTTCCGTTCTGTTTTACAGCACGGAGAAGTACGAGGCTTCAACAGATCGGCTTTAACACTTTGGCATCGGTATGGTCGGTTATGTGAAACTTTACGTCTATTAATAACCGAGTCGTTTCAAACGACCCTTGATGATCAGGCGATACATTTGAACCCGAGCTAGCGAGTTAGCTAATCAACTTCCTTGATCGATGAAGCTCGAAAACTGCTCTACTTTCCCCCTCTTTACTGACCGTCTGAGCGACACTCTCCCGCTGGCGTATCTTCCTCTCCTTCATCAGCTCTGTTCCCTTCGCTCGTCATATTCCCACGGCATTTCACGGGGTTTATATTCTGCTTCTGAGGGCCGAAGAGAAGAAATTCACCCCGCCCGTGACGCCGACCTACTGCTGCGGCTGTTAGCCTAGCCTGGAAAAACGACGTTGGACCGAACGGGCAGGGGATATCCCCCAGTGTCAGAGCGGAGAGTTTCCTGTCACACAGGTCGGAAAAAAAAAACTAAAATCTAGAGAAAATGGTTTCTACCCCGAAAAACGGGGGATAATAATCGTCCGGTGAAGCCACTCAGCGAACTGACACGGCGGAATATTTCCCAGAGAGGTAAAGGGTAAATTAGGGAGTCTTAGCCGCCCACGAACAGACCGGGTGATCACGACTCAGTTTCTATCAAATCACAAACTCGACGCAGTATTTTCTCGCCTTACAGGTGAATGATTGACGGGTCACTGTCCAATCACAGATCGGATAGCCTGTTACGTAGACGATCAGAGGAAACTAAAGTTGGGAGGAATCCTGAGGCAGGTTAAAAATGTATTTATCAAACTCGTTTGGGAAATCAGAGGCTCACTAAATGATATGAGTTTGAGGTAGTGGAAATTTGTCATGAAATTACACACCATAAAGAAAATCTAGTAGACCTCCAGTGCCCTGCAAAAGTATTCATACTCACCGCATTTCACAATGTTTCGACAAGAATGCTGTTGGTGGTGGATTATTATAATAATAATAATACTAATAATACATTTAGTTGTACAAATATATGAATTGTGGGACTCTGTGTACTTTACTATTTACATATTGTGGGAACTATGTTACAATAGAGGGTCACATAATTCAAATGTTATGGTTTGTTATGTATGGGTAATCCCTGCAGGTTCCATTTGACGAATATAGTCTGTTTTTTAAGGTATAAAGCTGTAAATATCCAGCCTTGGTTTGTTGAAAAGTTGTGAATTTGCTAATAAAAAATAAGAATACTTTTCTATAGACGAAAACAACCAATTAAAAGTTTAACACACCCAGATGCATTGATCGATTGTACGATTTAATCTGTATTTATTACTTTTTTAAAGATAATTGTTACAAACTAACCTCGGTGGAAAGTATAAACGTTTAAATTTGTATCTACGGTCTTAGGCAATATTCTAAGGAATGCTACATTAACGCTGATAGTTCTTTTCTGCAGCCTTGGTAATAGCGCCCCCTACAGGTTGAAAGGGATATGACCAGGAGATGCGTCTAGAATTTAATCTCGTTTACAAAATGTAAAAAAAATATTTGATCGCATACATCTCAACCAGAAATTTATTGAAGCATCCCAGCAACTCAAAAACGGCACAGATATAGTGACCCATCAGTGCACAAGGTTAAAAAAAAAATACCAACATTGCACCACACATCAAGATTTAAAACAAGGTAACTGTAAAAGATGCAAAAACCAAAACAAAACCATATATTTTATATATTGCAATAAACCATTCAATGTTGTCAATCACTTATCTGTTCTGTCTGATTAACACAAATAGAAAAGCTGAGGAATAAAAAAAAGTTGGAAAAGCAGGATGGTAAATAATCAATTGAATTTATAACTACCAAAATTTAGCTGTGAGATCTTATAGCTGATCTCAGATACATCAGTGTATGTTATATGTAGTAAAGACGCTGATGATTCACCCAAATTTTATGTCTCAGTGATGTGTCTGAATTTACAAAAGAAAAATATAGAAATATACAAAAAAACAAATCAGAGCAATTTAACCTGGATCAACATGTTTAATTAATCTGAAGTCAAAATTACATTGAAACTGAAAATATTGAATGACTGTGTCCATTTATTACTGATTATTTTGTAAACGATCCAATCAAACAGCAGGAGAATTAATCTAATTACAATTTTAACCCAGTAGTAATGAAAATATTTTGTTGAAATTACACTTTTTAAACACGTACAACACTGTTGTATACAACTAAAACAACACCATCAGGCTACAGGATAAATATGCTGTTACACTTTAAAACCGGAACGGCAGGACTACATAAACCACTAAATAACAAAAAAAAAAAGAAAATAAGGAAAACAAATATTGCAGAAGCTTGAGTAGTTAAAACTGTTGGCTTTACCACCTCTACACACAAAATGCACAATTCAGATAAAACAACTCTTTAATTTTGCCTTTGTAATAAATCAAGTAACTGCTTTCCTGTTGGAACATGAAGTAACTTGAAATGAAAATCAAACAGCTGTACCAATGAATTATGTTTTACTATTTGGTTACTTAGATGTGACAAATGGCCTAATCCACTCAAATAACGTATTTAAAATAAAAAGCTAACAAAAACCCAACCAATAATGTTCTTGATCTCATTTAATACAACATGTGTTGAATTTCAAAAGATTTTTCTTTAACAAAATAAAACCTTTGTGGAAAGTACCCCTTTGCATTGAGTGTGATTTCAGAGATACAGATATGGAGAAACATCCATAAAATCCTAACATGGGTAGATTTGATGAAACGTCTACCATTTTGCTTTCTACAATGTGCACCCTGAAAATGCAGCGGACAGGAAGGGTAAAAGACGGAGGACAACCAAAACACAAATAAAAAAAAGAACTAAACAACCACAGGACCAGCTTGACCTGTTTTAAATAACCACACCATTAAGCAATTTTCCTCAACACATTTCCCCCCGCCCCAACAAGACTTATTTACATAAAATGTCTAAGAACTGCAGTGCGAACCTAGGAGGTAATATCAGATTATTTGATATGATTAAACCTTCACATCAGCACTGCTGCTCTTTTTCACTTCATGCTATAGACACCCTTTCATGTACAAACAAAATAAGGTGATGAACCGAACCAGATCCTGCAGCTCAAAGGCTGTTACGATCCAACTCGTGTCATGGTGGTCTTCTTGTCGGAGAAGAAACTTCTAAGCAGGACCACCTGGCTGATGCTGACCACAAGCAGGATAATGGCCTCACCAATGGACCAGAAGGCAACGCGGGTGTTTAGGTCCTCAGCCCGACTGCGTCCCTGGGCCTCACGGAGGCGGAAGTGCGTCTGGTAGTCTATGACGGACTTCAGGGCCTCGTGGATAGACACGCAGGCTGATTCCATCTGGAGCAAGTCGAAAAATTGAAGACATATGCATATAAGAGCTTTGATTTTAAGAGAAATGCTTTGCAATATTCAAAAGAAAACTGGGAATGAAACAGAACTACTTAAACTCTGGCATAGCTTCTGCTCTGGGTCTTTTTGCACTACTTTGGCGGCAAAACACTTTCTATCAGGTTCCAGCTGATGCACTGGTAGAAAAAAGTGTGCAAGCCACATCTTCCTGATGCTGGGCGACAAAAGGAAAAATTCCAACTGTTTTAGCCCCTCTTCTGTAAAAATTTATTTGACGTCCTCATTGTCAGTCAGTCAGTCAGTCAGTCTGACTGACTGACTGACGTCCTCATTGTTAGCATAAAAATGGGTAAATTTATCACCCATCTTATCGTTTTAACACTTAGTATATCCACAGAATAAGAAACAGAATGGCATGGTACATGTATCGATATGCACATAATCACATTACATTTAAACATTCTTGGGAAGGAAATTAAGTCATGTTGGACTGATGCTGGATGAAGGAATCATGGGAGTTGCACCTCATACACTCCATGTCTTAGACACACGGACACATTGGTTTGATTACAAATCTCAATATGATGAAAGGTCAAATATTTCCATAAAAAACTTTTTTTTAAAGTTGTTTTTAATGTTGAATAACATACTTCACCAGCACTGGCTAACAAAAAATCTGTCCCATTCAGCTTTGCCTTCTTGTCAAAGCTGCTCTTTACTCTCCTCCTACTGATCCAAACAGAATTCTTGCTGTTCTTATGATGGCTAACGTTAAAATCAGCATAATATGGTGTATAAAAAAACATTCCTAATTGTTCTGATCACAACTGTATTTCCTTCCAAATCTGGAGAAAGGCTTGTACCAGTCTCTCTAACTCAAAGCACTGAAGTGTGATTGCTCAGTGCGGTCAAGTTCCAGTCTGTCCTGCACATCAACACACAAACCAAGCGCTCACCTGAGTGAGAGCGGTGACTCTGTTCTCATTGGGGAAGAGGGGAGGGTCATCGCCGACTTGGAAATCAAAGTAAACGGTCTTGTGTGTGAAGGTGGAGAACTCGTTGCTGAAGCAGAACTTGTGTGTGCCATTCTTGGCCGCTGTGAAGGTAAAACTGTCATATTGCTTTTTCGTCTCCTTGTAGAGTGTAGTGCTGTCTGGGTCCTCCAGGCGGCAGTCTACATCGTAGTGGCCACCGGTTACAACCTGGGAGAGCAAAGAGAATAATCAGAATCATCGTTATTTGCCACGTTCTTGAGCACAAACAAGGAATATGACTTCAGTTTCCAGTGCTCAAATATGTGCTCAAATATGCTTATTATGTTTCACAGCAGAGTAGGTGACTCCTATGGCTTTAAGCAGTTCGTTGTGGATCGACGGCCATCATCTCATTTACACAAAGACAACATTCTGGTGCATTATAGGGATTTGATTATTCATTGCATTAGATAGGAAACAGCACAAGAAAAACAGATTAAAATAGACTGGCTGGTGGCTGTCTGACACAAATCTGTTAGATTTATAAAAACTTTCAGGGTTTTACATATGATAAGTGATAAATCAACTGTTGACTTCATTACGCTACTAAACGATCTTCGAATAGAGTAGAAGTGTATCTGAATTCAATAATCCACCACACTTAAGGTGTTAATACTTTGTCACTCAGGAGTGGGCCAAATCTGAAAACAATCGAAACAATTTTTAAGAAAGTAGTAAACGTCTTAGATCTTCATTATTAAAGCCTTTTTAGGTGGCGAACATAAAAATGGATTCAGTTTTAAATTGCATAAACAGAACTTAGAGCTAGTTCTGTTTAAACAGTTAACTTGTACAACACCATATCATAACCAAGAATGGTTAACCAAACCACCTGAAGTGGCACTGCTATAGGGGATCACCACCAGAGGTCATTGAGACACAAAGAGAACACCTGGACAAGATGTTGTAAATATTTGAATTTTTACAACTTATGTTTCTAGTTGGTCTTTATTGTTTATCTTAAACAATATCTGAAGGAAGACCAGACTTGTCATCTATACTAATTACTGTCAGTATGCATCATTTATTTTTTCATCTGTCCATTGCCTTCCTCAACTTGATCGGGGGCAACAGGGCCAGGAAGTAGATTTAGAAGAGGCTCACTCCAGTAACAATCTCCAGCGGCTTTCTTCAGCGTATTCTGGGTGTGCTGTGATGTCTCCGTCCTGGAAAAGCTTCAAAGGATGGCGCCCAGGAGGCAACCCGATACCTGAACGAAATTTACTCCATTTCATGCGGAGGAGCAGTATCTATACACCAAATTATCTGGGATCTCATTCTATTGATTATGAACTACATCTCATGACTACAGGTGAGAGTTAGAACATAGACTAACCAGTGAACCGAGAGTTTTGCTTTTTGGCTCAGCCCTTACTTTGCCACAACAGACAGACAATGGTCTGTAACCCAGGCTCCAATCCATCCATCCATCATGAACAACAGACCAATATACTTCACCTTTTTCCTCGAGACAAAGACTGACACCTGACCCTGTGGGAGTACTTCACCTTGTCTAGTTGAAAAACTGGTAATGGTATAATTTGCGTTATTATTATTTGCGTTAATTTTTTGTATGTTTTGTCTTAATCATTTGCTTGTTCATTCTTGTGAGTTTCAATTTTTATTTATATGTTGGTGTAGGTTTTTTGTTGTACACCTAGCCCATTTATAGGGTGTTCCCACGTTCATCAATGTGTATTGTTCCTTAACAGTTAAATGAACATTATAAATATCACATAATTATGTTTATCTGTGCTACCTTCCAGGAGAGGCCCATCGGCTAAAGTATTGCTGCCACTAACTTCATGACATTTGTTGTGAATTGACGTTACATAAATAAAATAAATTGAACCATGGGGAGAAAAAAAATAGAACAACACAACCACACCACAATGAGAGTTTTATATCTATTTGGTTCAATAATTCACCTGAATAGTAATAAATACCTTGCTGGTGAAATTAATTATAAGCCACCCATTGACCAGCACTATTATATTTGAAACAATACCTGAAACTCCAGCGTACACTTGGTGCCGACGATGATGTCCTCGTAGAAACACTGTTTGGCGTTGTCAGGAAGCTCGAAGGTTAGCTCGGAGCCCAGTACCCACTTACAGAGCAGCTGGGCCCATAGCACCTGCAGCAGCAACCGAAGCGACCTGAACATCCTGAACACCAACAACCAACAGCTACCACGTAAACACCTAAGAAACAACCAGCCGCAAAAGTTAAAACAAAACCTGAACAAACGCTGGCAAATAAAGGACTTTAACAGCGATTAAAACAGACCCGGACATTGATACTAGCGGTGAGCGGTTAGCCTAAAGCTAACTAGCCAACTAACTGAGCTATGTATTTCACAGGCACAGGGCAGCTTGTGATTTATAACGTTTTTCTACGGTAGAAAAGGTCTTAGTTTTATACATATAAATGTATAATCAGTCAAGTTATTTTTAATAACCACAGTTTTTAAATTCTGTATCGTTTCTCAGACTGAATTACCGACTCACCTAAAGTCTTCAGCCGGATGTAACTTGTGCTACAAAAACGTATCACAAACGTGACAAGAGATTGGCTGTCATTGGTAAAAAGCCCGCATCTCTATCATTCTCATTGGTCAAAAAAGAATAAGGGGCGGGTTGGTGATATGACGCGGCCGCAACCACCGACAGGAGAGGAGAACCCATCTTTCTCAACGCTTTCCAACGTGGCTCTAACTGAGTTGGTGGTTATTACACCATTTCCTCAAGTTGTTTCAAAAAGGTTTAGATAATGAAAAAAATACTTATAAAAACTTTAAAATTAGTCATGTACATACTGACCTCAATAGCGTTGACTTGTTTATGTTTATTATTGCTCCTTTGTTCGCCTTAGTTTTGTTTCATGAAATGCTACAGTAATTAGATGATATACATATTCTCATAGAAAATACGTATTTATCAGCTAAAATTGTTCAGTAAAACATGAGGGCAAATAAATACTTAGGCAGCCGATACATACATTTTTTTTTTTTACATGTAATCGGTACTTCAGACTCCAGCATAAGCTGTTAAATTTAGCAACATGTGACCACAGTAAAATAACGGCATGAATAAGGTTGTTTTCCAGGAACAAGTTTTTTGAGAAATTAAAAAAAATCTTGGTATGCAAATTTATTTTGCTAAAAGACGTTTAACTATTAGAATGTCAATTTCTAATGGATTACAGAATGTTTTTATGTTTTCCTCTATTATAATAAATTAATATAAACAATCTGATTCTATTTGGTAGCAAAAAAATATCCATTACATTCTCTTAAGGCTAACAAAACAGAGGTGATAGAGGTGCAAAATTGAATGCTGATTGCCAGCATTTGTTTCTCATCAGTGGAGTCTAGACGTCTAGAGTTGAGTCAAGTCAAGTTTATTTATATAGCGCTTTTTAGCAACAAAGCACTCGAGGCGCTGTACATAAGGAAAAACATTACAATGATACAGAAAATCAAACAACAGAGGTATTTAGAAAAAATAAAGAATATAGAATGATGGATAAGAAAACAAAAAGAAAATTGGACTGAAAACTTAACTAATAATGTTTAGATAACACTTTCAAAGGCCACTCGAAACAAATAAGTTTTTAATCTTGATTTAAAGCAACTTAGGGTTTTGGGGTTTATACAGTTTTCTGGGAGTTTATTCCAGATTAGTGGAGCATAAGAACTAAAAGCTGCTTCTCCATGTTTAGTTCTGGTTCTGGTTCTGCAGAGTAGATTTGAGCCAGATGACCTGAGAGGTCTGGGTGGTTGATACACTGACAACAAGTCTGTAATGTATTTTGGTGCTAAGCCATTCAGTGATTTATAGACTAACAGAAGTATTTTAAAGTCTATTCTCTGAGCTACAGGGATCCAGTGTACGGACTTTAGAACCGGGGTGATGTGCTCCACTTTCTTAGTTCTAGTGAGGACGTGGGCAGCAGCGTTCTGGATCAACTGCAGCTGTCTGATCGAGTTTTTAGGCAGACCTGTGAAAACACCGTTGCAGTAATCAATTCTACTAAAGATGAACGCATGAATTAGTTTTTCAAGGTCCTGCTGAGACATTAGTCCTTTAATCCTGGAGATGTTCTTTAGGTGATAGAAGACCGACCTTGTTACTATCTTTATGTGCCTCTGAAGGTTCAGGTCTGAGTCCATCACTACACCCAGGTTTCAAGCCTGACTGGTGGTTTCTAGCTGTATTAACTGAAGCTGTGTGCTAACTTTTAAACGCTCTACCTTTGGTCCAAAGATTTTTACTTCAGTTTTGTTTTGATTCAGCTGAAGAAAATTTTGGCCTGTAGTTCTGTAGTAGCAGCTTGTCCAAGTTGCTCTTTTTCAATAGAGGTTTGATAATTGCTGTTTTCAGGGCCTGGGGGAAAACACCTGACAAAAGGGACGTGTTTAGTATTTGTGTTAAATCAGATGTTATTACAGGCAAAGCTTTCTTAAGGAAAGCTGTGGGTAAAATATCGAGACAGCAGGAAGAAGAGCTTAGTTGCTGTATGATTTCTTCTAAGTTTTTGTAGTTTATTTGGTGAAATTGGGAAATTTGTCAAAATCAGTTCTAGTTGGAGACAACATTGGTACTGGAGTTGATGTGGATGTGCTGACTGCCCCTCTGATCTTTTGGGTTTTTTCAGTGAAGAATTTAGCAAATTCATTGCAGGCCCTGGTAGAGAGGAGTTCAGATGCCACAGTTACAGGAGGGTTTGTTAGCCTGTCAACTGTGGCAAATAATGTACGAGCATTGTTAATGTTTTTGCTGATGATCTCAGAAAAAAAGGATTCCCTTGCATTTTTCAGTTGTAGGTTATATCTGTATAGTCTCTCTTTATTGATGTTATAGTGAACCCGGAGTCCAGTCTTTTGCCACCTGCGTTCAGCTTTTTGACACTTTTTTTCCACTTCTGACTGGTGGAGCACTTCTCCACGGAGAGATTTTCTTCCAAGAAACGATTTTCACTTTAATTGGAGAAATTGAATCAATGATGTCCGAGATTTTATAATGAAAGTTATCTACCAGCACATCTACAGTGTTACAGGGCAAAGTGGAGGTAGAAGAGTAAATCTGGTTAAAGGTTTCAGCAGCACTGTCCTTAAAGATGCGTTTTCTTATCATGTCTCTTTGGCAAACTGAGTCATTGCAGATGATGCTTTCAAAAATAACAGAAAAGTGGTCAGATAGAGCAACATCAGTTACAGATACCTTGGAAATGTTTAGACCCTTAGTGATGATCAAGTCCAAAATATGTCCCTGTTTGTGCGTTTGTTGTTTAGCATGTTGAGTCAAACCAACATTTCTAAGAGTGTCACATAGATCTATTGCACTTCTGTCTTCAGGATTGTCCATGTGAATGTTGAAGTCTCCCACAATAATTAAACAGTCATAATCAACCGATATCACAGATAAAAGCTCATTAAAAGCACTGAAAAAGTTTGTTTTGGACTTAGGAGGCCTATAAATATTCAAGAACATGGTTCGGACCGGGCTCTTTACTAGGAGAGCCAAATATTCAAAAGAGTCAAATCTGCCCAGAAATAGAGGAGGAGAAAACATGAAATATTCTGACCACCCTGTTTAATAATAATTTCTATAGACCATTTTGTATGAATAAATCAAATAAAAAAATATTTCCACTTTACAACAATGTGCTACTTTGTGTTGGTGTATCACATAAAATAGGTTGAATATGGGTTGAGATTGTATTGAAAAAAAAATTGAAGATGTCAAGGGGTTTGAAGGTTTTTAAAAACAGATTTATACTGTATGCAATTTATGAAACAGAAAAAGGGAAATTTACATTTAATTCAGGATGGTAGCGGTGCAGTAGATGGTTGAATTACATAAGTAGTACAATAACGTAGGCTTAATGTGAAATATAAAGTGATATAACAATCATAACACACCACCCCTGCACTGGCAGTTGACCCTAAAACGAAATCTCGCGATATCTAGTACGAGATTACAGCGAAGGGAGGGCTGCTTGGAGAGCTAAAAAGACAAAACAAAAGCCCCACATTTCAAGTAACAGGCGCTGGTCGCTTTTTTATTTTATTATTTTTTTCTTAACTAAAAACAGTATCTCGTATCATTTTCAATTTAAAGGCAATATTAAGAAGGTTTTGCATGATGCCAAGTAGCACGTCTTTGTTGGAGGCCGATGAGGGAGAGTCCGAGGTCCCACCGCCGCTGGTGCACGCTTTCGCCGGTATGGGCCTCGACGAGCACCAAGGCAGCCAGAGCCAGACTCCTGAACAGTCAGACGAGAGTGTTTCTTTTCATCATCAGCTCCCAGCAGTAACCCATTTCAGCATCCTCGGTACGGTCCTTGACTTGAAGCCTCTTCCGCTGTATCGGCCGCCCTCGGGGGATGAAGCGAACAAAACGGCAGAGGACGAAGAGCTCGAAGGGATAGCGGCCAGTTCTTCTGGCTCGTTGCTGGCAAAGGCCCATCGCCATCAGCACCTCCCATCGGGGCAGAGCGGTACCGTGATGGAACCGCCGCATGTCGAGACGGTATTGTTGTACAACGGAGACGAGCGGGATGATAGCGGCGGCAGCAGCTCTCTACCCCCGGCCGGGAGCATGGTGATGCTCCCACACGGTGTGTACGGGGACTCGGGGTACGAGGCCGAACATTCGCTCCTGACCCGGAGAAAGAGCGTCAACACGACCGAGTGTGTGGCAGTGCCTAGCTCCGAGCATGTCGCCGAGATTGTTGGCAGGCAGGGTAAGGGTTTTCCCGGGGTGTTTGGTCTGTTTAACATTGAGCTCATAAGTATGTTTATTCAAAATGATGCCAGAAAGGAGAATTATTTTGGTAATAAGCAACATGGACCGGGTTAAAATGAGTTGTTGACCGCTGTATTGTTCAGCACTTTTCGCTACATCGACGCTGAAGTTAGTATCCGATTTGGAGCATATGACACTCCGCTTTAATAAAGGGCTTAAATAACTGCATTTAACGACTCTAGATCGGGTTTGATCTATAGTTCAAATCTATAAGATAGTCACATTTGAAGTACAGGTTACTAAATTATTTAAATATTCTTTGGGGCGGGATTTAGTATTTTTAATGTCTAAAAAAACTCACAATATGGCCATTTTAAGGCTCTTTTGCCTGCTTTAAGAATTCCAGCTTGAAATGTAAACTATCTAGATTAGTAAAACATGGACAGAATTATTTTTAATATCATTTTACCTATTTGTCAAGCCTTTCTCCAGTTTATAAGAACTCATAGGGTGACTTTAAGACTGAGTTTAGGACATGGAAATTTACAAACTGTATATACCTTATTATTAGTTTAAAATAATTTAGTCTAGCTATAACCTTACTATGTAATGTGGGGTTTTTGTTGGACCTGTTTTATGTCACAAAGAAGCATGAAAAATGTTGAAATTGACTCTTTGTCTACAGAACATAAAGGATTTTGCAGTCTCTGTTTTAATATGAAATGTTATGTTTCCGAGTTTTGAACTAGAGCGGATTAAAGGTGGTTCTGATTCGTTGAATTTAGCGGATTGGCCCCTTTAGTCAAGGGCCAAGTCGGAAGCTTCAAATCACACGCCAACTTCAGTGTTGTTCGACTACAGCGGTCGATGTTAGCTTGAGCTAGCTTAGCTCTTCCCGTTAACTGGGTCAACACCACCCTGACCCAACATCCTTAAAAAAGTTTACATATTAACTTTTTCCGTTCACCAGTTTGCTCCAGCATTTCGCCTTTTTGAATTCATTATTAATATGAGGGGTTTTGTTGGCTTTGGGGACAATAAAAACATTCCCAGCTGAATCTTGTCGTGCTTCAACCCGGCTTTGCTTTGTCTCGGAGCAGAAAAGAAAACGGAGCTGGTCACCATTGCTATGCCACATCAGCTGTAGTAGCTTTAGCTTGCTCCTTCTAGAGGATTTGGGTCTTACAATGTCAGCCTAAAATGATCAGTTTTGATATAACAATTGCCTCCTCCTTTATGCAGCAATTAACATAAGCTTGATATAGATCGAACTGGTTGGGTGAGTGTTGTTATGTAGCGTTTTAGATCAGGTGGGGGAGGGTGCATGCATGGTGTTGACAACAACAGGAAATGGCTCTGGTAACAATGTTGGACTCTCAACCACTGCTAAAAGGAATATTGAACTCATAAGCTCAGCTACTTGGAAGTGAAATTAATGGCTGGGAATGGGACTGGGTACTGCTAGAGTTTAGCCTGATACAATTTACTATTAAAATACTTTATCTGTGGCTAAAACTATGCAGCCTGGAAAAGTATGGGATTTAATTTCAGTATTTTACAGGTCTTCACATTGCGTTATTATTTTTTTGCAGAGAATTGTATGAATACAACTGTCTATGGGAGAATAAAGTAATTTTACAACTTTGCATCACTATTGTAGTAAGTTTTCAGACTGAATCAGGTGTTTCTTCACTTTGTCTCCTTTTGCTCTTATGATGGTCCTCCAGGCTGTAAGATCAAGGCACTTCGAGCCAAGACGAACACCTACATAAAGACACCAGTGAGGGGAGAGCAGCCCGTCTTCGTCGTGACGGGACGCAAAGAAGATGTGGCCATGGCTAAGAGGGAGATTCTGTCTGCGGCCGAGCACTTCTCCCTGATCAGAGCCTCCCGGAATAAGACGGGCCCTTTGGCTGCTGTGACTGGTTTAGGGACCCCGGCTCTACCTGGGCAGACAACCATTCAGGTCAGCATCCGCGTGCCTTTTGGTGGAGTTGTTCTCCACCACGATCTTTTGTAAAACTTGGTTACATTAAAGAGGTGATAATATATTTGTATTTATTTTGTCCCATCAGGTGCGGGTTCCATATCGTGTCGTTGGACTGGTTGTGGGTCCCAAAGGTGAGCCTTTAGTTTATAGCTGCTCCCATGAATGCTGGTGTGCTCCATTTACTTGAGATCATGTTGTAAAAAGAAATAAAAGTACAACCAACTGCATCCATTTTGATACTTTTTTTTTCTTTTTTCGCTGGAGTCTTGAAGAACAAGCACTTTAGATTTTTTTTTTTTTATGACCGCTTGTCTCACTTCCCTTTTTTTCCTGAAAAAGACCATTTTTATATGTGGTATGAAACAGCATAAGATGAGCAGTATTATGATATTCTTTTTTTATTCTGAGGTTTCCAGGTATTAACAAAAACAGCCACCTGTTCCCATGCCCATAGCTATCCTACCTTTTAAAGATCTTTAGTTTCACTGTGCTCTTAGACTCTGGGGTTGATCAGTAAAATCAATTTAACAATTCTCAGTAAACCAAACTTGTGAGATGATGGGAGTAAGAAGTCAAAATGTAGCTTTTTTTATGGATATTGGTGACTTGATGAATGACAGACAAGGTTCTGACTCTATTTCAAGACATCTGTTCATACTCTCTTATTTTTGTTGCCATTTAAAAGGTTTCTTTCCCCAGACAGGGTTTTAGTGTATGGCGCTTTAGCCAGGTGAGTCATCAGAGCAGCCTACAGTTAAAAGCTGTAATTATTGCACATCTGGGTTTCTTTAAAGTCGGGGTTTGTTGTAATCGTCGCCTCCATTTGAAGGATTGTAATTACTGAATGCATCAGGCTTTGTGCAGAGTTTTTGTGTTACTTTGCTTGTGGTTTTGTCAGCTTCTCCAGCTGCAGTTTGACAGCTCTGTTTTTCACACAGACGTCTCTACATCATTAGTACTTTACACTTCTAGTTCTTCTGGGCAGTTTGTGCAGTTTTGGTAATTCTGGGAGAAAGGAATTGTTTTACCTTTTAGTTTTAAAACATTTTTATTTTGCCTTTTGTTTAATGTAGATTTTTGTTAATGGTACATTCAGTGGCAAACGGATAAACCAAACGTCTATCCCCCAGCTTGAAAAATGAATAACTTGGGTTAAACATACACTCACCAGCCACACAGTTACACGTCTTTTTAATTGCTTGTTAATATAAATGGCAAACCATTCAGTCACATGGCAGTTACTCTGAAGTTCAAACAGAAGAAACAGTGTTGTTGTTGGTGCCCCACGGGTTGGTCTCAGTATTGTAGAAACTGCTGATTTGCTTAGATTGTCGAGCATCTCTGGGGTTTACAGAGAATGGTCAGGAAAAGATAAAATATCCAGTGAGCAGCAGGATGAAAATGCCCTGTTGGTGTCAGAGGTCAGAAGGAAATGAGCACACTGGTTTGAGATGATAGAAAGGGAACACGCACTCAAATAACCGCTCGTTACAACTGAAGTATGTGTAGTGCCTTCACAGCACATTGAACCTTGGAGCAGATGGGCTACAGCAGCAGATGACCACACCGGTTGCCAAACCCGTTGGCTAAGGGCAGGAAACTGAAGCTACGGTTTACACAGTCTCACCAGAATTGCACAATAATAGATTGGAATAATTTTCCTGGCCCAATAAGACCATATTTCAGCTCCTATATTGTGATGGTAGGGTCAGAATTTGGTCTAAACATGAAAGCTTGGATCCACCCTGCCTTGACCAGCGGTTCCCGCCGCTGGTGGTAGTATGATAATGTGGGGGATATTTTCCTGGCTTGATTGGGCCCCTGAATACCAGCTTAGCATTGTTTAAACAACACAGGCTACCTGAGGGTTGTTGCTGACTATGTCCACCCCTTTATGACCACAGTGTAACCGTCTTATGATGGCTACTTCTAGCAGGATTATGCACCATGTGACAAATCTCTGATCATCTGAGTTAACTGCATTCCAGTGGCCCCCACAGTCACCACATTTCACTGTAGCAGAAAACCTGTGGAATGTGTTGAAACAGGAGATTCACATCATGGATGTTCAGCTGGCTAATATGCACAAAGTGTGAGGTGCTGTCGTGTCAGTTTGAACCAAAATCTTTCAGGAATGTTTCAGAGGCCTTTTTGAATCAATACCACGAAGAATTAAGGAAAAATACGAATTTAGAGCCAAGGCAGATTTTTAAGGCTAAAGGAGGTCCAACCTGGCTGCAGCAAGGTGTACCTAATAAATAGACGGGTAAGAGATTGAGTAAAGAAGCAGTGAGATGTAGATGGTTCTAATTTAGACAGAAATGCACGACTTTTACAGAAATTTGCATCTAAGGTCCTTCAAAATATAATATTTTTAGGTTCTGATCAAAGACATTTTCTAAACCCAAAAAATCCAAAATTTGGCTGAGTTTTCCATTGTTTTTTGAGTTGTGGGAGACTTCATGGAATCAAGTCTATACCATCAAGCACGTAAAGAGTGGCTTTTTCTAATCTGTCCTCTATTGTCCTCCAGGAGCAACCATCAAACGCATTCAGCAGCAGACCCATACCTACATCGTAACTCCAAGTCGGGACAAAGAGCCGGTGTTTGAGGTCACGGGGATGCCAGAGAACGTCGACCGGGCGAGGGAGGAGATAGAGGCACACATTGCCCTTCGAACCGGCAGCTGCGGGGGGGTCGAGGCTCCGGGCGTGGACAACAGTGATTTCCAGTTCAACGGGACAGACGTCAGCTTTGAAACCTCTGCGCACCCCATTGGTCTGGGGGAGGCCGGATGGCTCCATGCAGGTGCATCATCGCCAGGGGGTGGAAGCTTGTTGCCAGTCAGCATCAGTGGTACTCAGCGGGTCAATAGCAATATCAGCAGCGCTGTCAGGATGTCTTCCACCTACCGCAACGACAGCTCCAGCTCTCTGGGCAGCGGCTCCAGCTCGGCCGATTCTTTCTACGGCGGTGGGAACGGGAATCGGATGGCCGATTTCAGCCCTACCTTCCCCTTCAATGCCAACGCTAACAACAATAACAACAGTACAAGCAGCAGCACAAGTTTCTGGTTTGGCGATAGCCTTCTTGGTGTGGGGTCTGAAGAGCTCTTCAGCCTGGGAGGCGAATTGTCCTCCTCAGGAATTGAGCCGTTAACCATTTCCACTGCCCATACCTCGCAGTCCACTGCACCACAGCACATCTGGAGTCCCTTTGTGGACCAGCAGTCACTTCAGGCCATTGATTCGCTGCAGTCCCAGGTAAGTGCTTCTGCAGACGTCGGACAAGACTTCAAACCGAATTAGATTTTTAGCTGTGGTTGTTTACAGACTGCTGCTATTAATTTCTGCAGACCAGCCAACCCGGCACCCCCCGTCTCTCTCCAACTTTTTCCGGGACCGAAGCCTTGGAGCACCCTCAGGCCCAGCGTGTTCACCAAAGGCCTTTCGGGTCAGCCGGCACCCTCGACGTCCACAGGATCCCCTCTTACAGCTCGGCCTTCTCCTCCTCTAGTGAAAGCACCACCTCCTCCTCACCTCCCGAATCCTCCTTCTCTTATCGCCCGGCGCTTGGTTTGTCCGGGAGGGGGCAGGAGATATGCATCCAGTGTATGGATAACCAGGTGATCGCTGCATTGGTTCCTTGCGGCCATAACCTGTTCTGTCTCGATTGTGCCACACAAATCTGCCGGGGCCCAGAGGCCGTGTGCCCTGTGTGCCTGTCCCCAGCTACGCAGGCCATTCAGCTGCGCAATATGTGATTATTTTTAATCCATTTTTCCTTGACGGTTGATTCAGGGGACAGCCTCTCCTGACATTCCTGGCTCATAGAGAATGTGTGGGACTTACAAAAAGAGACCCTGAATCAGCGCCTAGGTATTTCCTCGCCCCAGCTTTTTCCAGGCTGGTGTTAATTTGACAAAGGTGCAGAGAGTAGGTGAAGTGGGATAGAAATGGGGTTTATTTAGGGTATGGGTTAGGGTGCTGAGCCCGTTCTTGTGCCTGCTAGTGTGAAGTCTTCTTGATTGAATAACAGGAGGGTTGGAAGCTCTCTATGTAGCATTGGGAGGGTTGGGACTTTTTTTTAATTATTATTATTTCTCTCATCTTAAATTTAGTTTTTGCTTATCTTGAAGAAAAAAAATACATTTCCTCCTTCCTATAATTTTATTTTTTTACATCAAAGTATATTAGAAAGATTTTTGGCTTTAGGGTCAACACTTTATTTTTTCATTTTTAACATCTCAGACGTTTTATCCCACAAGAAACTCCGAAAGAACAAGAATCGAGCATGTTTACTTACGACTTCATATCAACTACCAGTATAATACAAAGTGTGAGTGCAGCAGGAAGGGAGGCAAATTCTCCCGCTCCTTTAAAAGGGTATACGGCTTTCATCGTTCCAAATTATAAATCAGATTTTAGCATAAGTATGAAGACACTCCCAAGGAGGGTTTTTAAAACCAAGTGGGTCAAAGAATAACTGGAAAGTTTTCACACTCCATAAGCAATCTTTTATTTTTGTTTTCTTAGACCACTTGGATGTTCCGCGTCTTCAGCATCGCCGCGTTGCTTTCCGATTATACTTTTACCAGTTTACGGTAAACTCGTGCCTAATTCCCAACTGTCAAGGAAGGATATGAGTGGTTTTAGCTGACATGGTGTCGCTCTCTTTTCAAATGGACATGTGGCCTTTTTTTTGGGGGGGGGGCTCTAATTACCATCACAACACTACCTACAAAAAAATAATCCTAATCTCTGGGTCGAAAGAACACAAGGTGACAGGCGGAAGTAGTAACGTATTTGTTTTTGGTTTCATAACTACATCTCAATAAAACAAAGGTTGAGTCGACTAATTTATACTTTTTCTGTCCTCTTGTCATTGTTTGTTTACATCGTCGTATGAGGAAACCACTTCCTGGTTTTTACCTTGAAGGGTAGGCACGTCTTTTGTAACATTCCTCCTCCCTGGTATCGTATTAACTTTTTTTTTTTTTTCATGTAGGCGAGGCTCGTCATTCTTGATGGATATATCACTTGGGAGCAAAACTGGCAGATGTTTCCAGCTGTGATCTTGAACAAATCCCAATGAAGTACAAAACTGGCTGCTTTTGTTGTACTTGTTTTTTAAAGCCATCTCGAGAATCGTCTCTTTAACTTGAATGTTGATCTACTTGGACCGCTCCATCCCACGGCTGTCCGGTTAATTCCACTGAGATGTGAAACGGAGATGAAGGCCATCCATTGCTTTTTTTTTTTTTGCCCGGCCTATGCAAAAATCATCTCAGTATTTGAACCAGTCTAGGAGGAAGTAGGTAGATAAAACTCTACAAAAACAGTATAAGCGCCGATCCTAAAAACAGTTGCCATGCAAAAGCATTCCTGCCCCAGAAACCTTTACATTTAATACTATAAGATCCACATATTTTCAGTTCCGATTATTGGGATTTTTGGTGATCGACCACAGGCAAGTAGCACATAATTGTGAGGATGTTACACTGTCGTATTTGTATTCAGCCCTCAAATCCACTTTTCAGCAGCTGCAAGTCTTCACACATCTGCAGAGTAGGATTTGTGCTCTTCCTTTGAAAAATAGCTCAAGCTGGGTTAATAATCATTTATTACTACAGTTTCTCAGTTGGATTTATGACTGGGCCATTCTAACACATAAGGTTAATATGATCTAAACCATTCCACTGTAGCTCCAGCTCTATGTTTAGTGTCACTGCCCAGTTTTTCGTTCAGGTTTTCCCGTTTTTTTTTTTTTTTTTTTTTGCTCCATATATTTCCGACCAGCTTCTCTGTCCCCTTTGAAGAAAAGCATCCCCACCCATGATGCTGCCACCACCATGTTTCATGGTGGGTATGGTGTGTTGAAGGTGTTTTGCATGTGGGCCAAAAACTTTAATTTTGTTTGACCAGATCACCTTGGTCCACCTGCTTTCTGTGTCCTGCTTATGGTCTGTAGCAAACTGCGGAGGGGGCTCGGTTCTTATGGTTGGTCCTTAAAGGTCAGATTCGTGGTGTGTGCAATAATTGGTTTTCCTGTTGACAGATTCTTTGCATCTCTGTATCTTCTCCAAAGTTACCATTTGGCTGCTTCCTTGAAAAATTCTCTCCTCAGTCAGCCTGTATGTTTGCAGTAGTCTTTACATTTTAGATAATGAACTTAAATTGTGATTTGTGAGCTGTTGACGGCTTGGCATATTGTTTTATAATGTAACCCAGCTTTTGACTTCTCCACAACTTCACCCCTGACCTGTCTGCCGTGTTTCCGGGTCGTCGTGATGCTGCCTGTTCTCCGACAGCAGCTGTATTTAGACTGAGATTGAATTGCACGGATGTGGACCCTGCAGCTAATTAATTGCCTTCTAAAAGCAGTTGATTACACTGGGTTTTATTTAGGGGTATTTGAAAAAGGGGGCTGAATATAAACTCCACACAACACTTCACCTTTTTAAATGTTCAGAAAACCATTCATTTGTTTCCTTCCCCTTCTTTATTCTGCATGGCCTTCTGTTGGTCTTTCGCTGAAAATCCCAATAAAATAGGTTGTGGTTTTAACGCAACAAAATGTGAAAACTTTAAGGAGGTGTTAATACTTTCGCAGGGCACTAAAAGTATGTTTTCTGCTCGGTTCCAGCTGAAGTTCACCTAATTTCCCGCTTCTCGTACGTAAAGATGTTCTGTTTTGTCAGCTCATTTTTCTTACAATTTTGTGCACTACTAAGCACATAGTTGTCACACTATCGGGCAGTTAGGACAAACACATTCTCTCGTTTCTTCCATGCATGGATTTTAGTTCTTATTTGTCCATCATTTTCACAAAGGTACATACATGTGGAAAACATCTCAAGTATTAGCTTTAAACACCAGTGTCTGTAGACTCTTATAGGAATCAGTTCAGACATTTTGAAGTAAGGGGGAAGCAGCTGGAACGGTTTCACTACATAAAGGTCAATCCTGTAGCTTGCTTTCTTTTTGTGGACCGCAGTCCTTCTGGCATTCCAGCTGTGAACAGTATTCCAGACCCATCGTGTTGCTTCAACCTTACAACTCTGCTCGTCTTCATGGGTGGGTGAGCTTTCGTTTAAGAAAACGGAACCAAACGAGACCCAAAAGTGCAAAAAAACAAAAGAAATCCCACCTCATCTGCATATGTCTCCTCTCTTCTATCCGTCCCAGTAATTTTAATTCTGTCGGCGCTACAAAGGATTGATCTTTTTATTAATTATCTTCTTCTGTACGAGGGAATGCAATACCCGATCGGCCCTCGGATGATCCACATGAACCCCTTGACATTTTTTTTCTTTTGTGTACTATATAAAAATTACTGTTAATGACTGAGAAATATACAGATTTTTTTATTTTGTTACATTTCGTATATACATAAATATATATATCAAAAATGTTTACAATTATATTTTAAGTTTTTCTATTTTTACCTTTTTTTTTTTTTTTTTTTTTTTGAGTGATTTAGGCGGATGAAGAGCTGGAAATCCAGAGGAGAGTCTCAGTGCTATCTGCTTGTAGTCTAGTTAGTAATTTACAGTATTGATGATGATTAATAGTATTGATAGCTGCTGTTAAACCTAGTTGAAAGTGGAATGTGCATCACAAGCATGTCTTCATCATTTACCGCCATTGTGGATCTTCACTGCAACTGTAAAAAGGCCAAGGATTCAAGCTGCCTGTCATGTCTGTACACCACCAAAAATAAGAGCGGTATACTATTAAGATGCATCTTCGATTATCTATCTCTAAATACATATTGTTCAAAGCTGTACCAACGGTTCAAAGTATTTGGTAATTTTACTAAACTTTTATGTATATGTGTAGGAGGAGTCTTAAGGCATATAAATTCTTCAAATTAAGTCAGGCGTTTAAAGCAGACTATATTTTATAATGGCCTTTTAAGTTATTGCGGCCAAAGCACTGATATTATATATTTGCTGTAAAGAGAATTTTAAGAGTTTTATTTTTCTGATATTAAAGTTACGTAATAAAGATGGTTTCATTTTAAGCCACTCCAGATTTCTGTCGTTCTTTTTGTACGTTTTATTTGAACAGTCATTGTTGAACCACTGGGCTGTTTCTATGGTTTCTGCTGTCCCAAGTGATTGGAGATCCGAGTTGAGGCTGCGGATTTGTTTGGATTATCTGGGATTAAACCAGGAGTAAACCTAAGGCAAACTGTTTAATGGAGGTGCAGAAATGTTGAGCTTCAGTCAGGTTTGAGTCTCTGCAGGGTTCCTACGCTCTTAAAAACTGTTTCCTAAGTGTTTTACAGACTTTATTCTCTATCTGAGCTCCAAGCCGAGCACTGGTTTTATTAAAATATGCAAAGTCGTCCATTTTTTTTTTTTCTCTATCAAACCAAGCTTTAATTTGGTAGGTTTACACGGGTTTCTTGGTTTTACGAGTTACTGACATCTATTAATTTGTTCATTTGTCTGTCCATCAATCAGCCTGTTATCCATCTGTCCATTGATCCATCCATTCTTCCTGTCTTCTCACTTTTTAAATTATTTCATCATGTCCCTGCATTCATCCATCTATCTATCCATTCATCTTCCTGTTCCCTAAGTTCTGCTCATTCATGCTTGTTTATCTGAACTTGCATCCATTATGCATTTCTCCATCTATGTAGCCAAATGTCCATTTATCCATCCTTCCAACTGTGTTGATTTGTTATCGATCCATTTCTGTCCTGCCATCTCCGAACATCTGTACCTGTTTTTGTGTTCCCTCTCTTTTGCAGGTCCGACATTTTAAGCCTAACCTAATAGAAATGTCTGCCTTAAATTCACAGCGAATTTTTGTGTTTACACTTAAAAACAACTAAAATTGAAAGAGAAATGAAGAAAGGTCGATTCCAGAAAAGTATAGGAAGCTCGAAAAGAAAAACAACCCCCGACTGTGTCGACCTAAGTAAAAGAAAGAAAAACCTTTCGTCTGAAATCTGTATTTTCAGAAAATTCTGCCATAGTGTCACAAAATGTGTTTATAATTGTGAAATGTAAGGGTTTTATTTGCACACAGTGGTATATTTTAAGCTTCTCTTTCTGTTCATTCTGATGGTCGTGGCTAATATAAAGCAAAAACCCAGGTTCCTACACATTTTCACAACAACGTTCCAGACATTTCCAGGCTCAAATGTCTAGATTTGTTTTCCTGCATTGTTTTTCTAGCATTGGCATATAAATACAAACTAACTCTGAACCTGCTTGAATAGTAGTGTCATCTGTAGGTTGCTAGAGGGATGAAAGAAGTCGATGCTAAATTTGGCCTCAGTTTTTTGAGGTGGATAGTTATTCTTCTGCTTTTATGACATCTGGACAAATTCAGATGAGCTGTTTCCAAATCTACAGGTCCTTCTCAAAAAATTAGCATATTGTGATAAAGTTAATTATTTTCCATAATGTCATGATGAAAATTTAACATTCATATATTTTAGATTCATTGCACACTAACTGAAATATTTCAGGTCTTTTATTGTCTTAATACGGATGATTTTGGCATACAGCTCATGAAAACCCAAAATTCCTATCTCACAAAATTAGCATATCATTAAAAGGGTCTCTAAACGAGCTATGAATCTAATCATCTGAATCAAAGAGTTAACTCTAAACACCTGCAAAAGATTCCTGAGGCCTTTAAAACTCCCAGCCTGGTTCATTTCTCAAAACCCCAATCATGGGTAAGACTGCCGACCTGACTGCTGTCCAGAAGGCCACTATTGACACCCTCAAGCAAGAGGGTAAGACACAGAAAGAAATTTCTGAACGAATAGGCTGTTCCCAGAGTGCTGTATCAAGGCACCTCAGTGGGAAGTCTGTGGGAAGGAAAACGTGTGGCAGAAAACGCTGCACAACGAGAAGAGGTGACCGGACCCTGAGGAAGATTGTGGAGAAGGGCCGATTCCAGACCTTGGGGGACCTGTGGAAGCAGTGGACTGAGTCTGGAGTAGAAACATCCAGAGCCACCGTGCACAGGCGTGTGCAGGAAATGGGTTACAGGTGCCGCATTCCCCAGGTCAAGCCACTTTTGAACCAGAAACAGTGGCAGAAGCGCCTGACCTGGGCTACAGAGAAGCAGCACTGGACTGTTGCTCAGTGGTCCAAAGTACTTTTTTCGGATGAAAGCAAATTCTGCATGTCATTCGGAAATCAAGGTGCCAGAGTCTGGAGGAAGACTGGGGAGAAGGAAATGCCAAAATGCCAGAAGTCCAGTGTCAAGTACCCACAGTCAGTGATGGTCTAGGGTGTCGTGTCAGCTGCTGGTGTTGGTCCACTGTGTTTTATCAAGGGCAGGGTCAATGCAGCTAGCTATCAGGAGATTTTGGAGCACTTCATGCTTCCATCTGCTGAAAAGCTTTATGGAGATGAAGATTTCATTTTTCAGCACGACCTGGCACCTGCTCACAGTGCCAAAACCACTGGTAAATGGTTTACTGACCATGGTATCACTGTGCTCAATTGGCCTGCCAACTCTCCTGACCTGAACCCCATAGAGAATCTGTGGGATATTGTGAAGAGAACGTTGAGAGACTCAAGACCCAACACTCTGGATGAGCTAAAGGCCGCTATCGAAGCATCCTGGGCCTCCATAAGACCTCAGCAGTGCCACAGGCTGATTGCCTCCATGCCACGCCGCATTGAAGCAGTCATTTCTGCAAAAGGATTCCCGACCAAGTATTGAGTGCATAACTGTACATGATTATTTGAAGGTTGACGTTTTTTGTATTAAAAACACTTTTCTTTTATTGGTCGGATGAAATATGCTAATTTTGTGAGATAGGAATTTTGGGTTTTCATGAGCTGTATGCCAAAATCATCCATATTAAGACAATAAAAGACCTGAAATATTTCAGTTAGTGTGCAATGAATCTAAAATATATGAATGTTAAATTTTCATCATTACATTATAGAAAATAATGAACTTTATCACAATATGCAAATTTTTTGAGAAGGACCTGTATAACCCCCTGGACTTGGACGGGCAGTGAAATAACCAATTTTTTATTTTGCAGTGAATGTGCGTTCAGTCAACCAGTCTGAAAATCACAATACTGTTTGTTAAAGCTAACGTGTGATTTGGCAAGAGAAAGAAGTTCAGATAATTATAAATTATCAATCACTGTATTTTCAAACAGACTTTTGGCATTTAGAAAACATCAATTTATTGGAAAATTTGCAAATGGCATAAGAATAATAGTAATAATGGTAATTTTCTACACTCATTATTCAGTCTGTACTGTGTTCTTCCATTTCTGTGTGGTTTGGCTCAGCCATGAAAAACAGGACCGGTCCAAACTGCAACAAACAGGACTGAGGAGCGGATCCATCCAGGACTTGTACAAGGTCAGGAAACAGGCAGCTAACATCTCAGCAGACCCCACACATCCTGGACACAAACTGTTTAGACTTTTAACTTCAGGCCTGCATTTCGAGAGTCCTATTAGCAAAAACTAGTCTCCACGGAGACAGTTTCGCTCCCCCAGGCTCTCTCTGATGAACACAATAGACATCTTCCAGCCTAACTAGTCAGCTACTCCACTGTGAAACAAACCCTACATACAAGCATAAAACTACATAAAAGCAATAGCAGGTGTATATACACAAAGTTTATGTACACCTGCTAAAGTTTAAATATTTAAATTGAAATGCCTGTAATCTGTGTGGGCGTGAAACCAAAGTCAAATACTTTGCGTGTGTGCATAAACTTGGCCGATAAAATTGAGTTATTCTTCTGATTCTGAAAAGGGGGATTTTTAGAACAGGGAGGTTATGTTATTGGTCATATTATGGACTACATAATCATGAGGAAGAGCACTGGAAGGCTTACCCTCCTTGTGAAGTTATAGTTAACAAATAAATGTTTCAAATGTATACAGTAATTCTGTGTGTAATGAATCTATAGAAGTTCTGCCTTTTGGATTAATGTACTGAAACAGATTAACTTGTCAGTGCTACTCTTAGTTTGCTGAGATGCAACTGTAAAAAAAAATAATAATTAGGTTTTATTGAGACAAAATAAGCCATGATAAACAGTGGATGCTCTCAGGAAACTGAATTCTGCCCTCTGCGTTAAATTTAATAAATACCCCTCGAGAACAAAGACATTTTTATTTTATCTGAGGCAACAACAACGACGTTCTTTCTGACCAAGACATTTCATACTCCACCAGAACTAAACAGCTGAGCTCCTAGGAAGTCTTAAAAGATCTCGGCCTCTGCAGCACATCCAGGTCTGCAACACAACAACGATGACATTTTGTTACATCTGCGACATTTTTGAAAAACTGGGGGCCGGTTTAAATCTGCAGATCTCTCCAACTGAACACATGATGTTCAGATGAGTGTTTGTCTGGACGTTCTGCTTTTAGTGACATTTCTCCCACTCTCCACCGGTTGGCATGGCAACCCTTCAGTTCCCCTTCTTCTCATATAATTATAAGGAGCATCAGCAAACACACGAACCATCACGATGCTCACTCAGGGGGGATGTTATGAAATACAGACTGATGCATTATTTTTAATGGGTGTCACAATATAAACATCCACATGTGGTGGAAGAATTAGTTTTCAAGCACAGGCTTCACGACGAAACAAACAGGACACCATTTGGAGACGAGCAGTCCATATTTAATTGTAGTCTCACATGGGAAATACAGGTAAAATTAGATCCGTAATAGTAGTCAACATCTACATCTTTCTGCTGCTACAATAACTGCAAGTCATATACTGTATATATATATATATATATATATGAACAATTTTCCACCTTAAAAGCACAGTTTTGAATTAAATTCGGCATAAATTGTCAGCGGAACGCACGCCGTTTCCTGCTGTTCCGCCCGATTAAAAAAAAAAAAAAAATCAGGACATAAAAATCGACTGAAACTGACTGAACGACACGTCTACACATCACGGCGACTTCATCACAGCTGAGATGACGAACAGAGCGAGCTTTTGTTTCCATTCAACAAACCGTTAAAAAGGTCAACCGGAGCACAGCAAATGACGGAAAACATCAAGGACCCAAAGAGCCACTGCCCAATAAATAATTTATATGTGATCATTTAAACGAAACTTTAAGAAAAATTGAATCAGTTAAACAAAATCAAATTGAAATCTAGTGGAAGTCATTTAAAACTCACATTCAATAAATGTTAAGAATGTTAGTTCACATCTAATTATCATGGGACATATATTTAAATGAAATATTTCCACATTAAATTGTAAATGTATTAAATGACTGGATTAAAATAGTTTTTTACCTTAAATGATCACATTTATATAAATGTACATTATTTTTGAATTGTGGTATTTTTGGCCTGAGACAAAGAAAAATAAACTGATATTTCAGCTTTAACATAAGAGACTAAAATATGCAATCTAAAATCTTCATTAATCTTTCATCAAAAAAGAAAATAGGCCAAAAACGGTGGTTAAATCAAATCATTTATCATCCTTAAAAAAAAAAAAAAAAAAGATCCTGCTTGTTTTCAGATTATTTTCAGATAATTTAACATTAATCTAGCTTGGGTATAAACAGCACTTACTCCAAGTTTGGATGCTTTAATGTTCAATTTAAATTCAAAAAAGGTTTGGATGTCGCTTTAAGTGCCTTTGCTGCTTTGCTTCTAGTCAGCAGGCTTCAACTGTTAGATGGGAAACTGTTTCTGACGGATACATTAAAACATCTGCATGCATTTCATAACCAAAGGTATTTACATGGATTTATGAACAGAACACAAATGTTACAAAGCCAAAATTGAGAAGGTATGAATGCTTAAGGTGAAAAGGGTTATAAAAAAAAAAAAGGTTTCTTAGTGTTATGTATTGTATGACCTGAATACAATGTTCCATCCATTTGTAATCTTTAACTTGCTCTGACCTGACCTACTCGCTCCTTTAGTCAAAGGTAAAGTGCCACAAATAAACCAATCAAAAAATAAAAACAATATGGTACTATTCCTGGGCACAGGCTCAAGATTCACTTCTCAATTTTCCATGAACGTTACAGAATAACCCTGGAAAAATGTATAAAAGATGGGTACAGATCACACTTTTGAGTAAGATATGACTGGAAACAAATTAAAATGAGTTCTTACTGGACTTTCCTCTCTTTTATGTTTACACAAGACCTTTTTTCTCAGAAATTGTCACTTCTGGTCACCAAAACCACAGATAACCCTTAATCTTTGTACTGAGTGACTAACATCAGCCTCTTGCTTGATTACATCACTTCTATTGAACAGAGCAGAGTTTCTCTGCTTTTACGAGGCTGTATAACTAATTCTCTGGGGTGGCATAAAGCAGAAGCACTTTTTAAAATTGGTATTCATGACTAAACCAGACCTGTGGTCAGAAGTTCTTATGAGAGAATTTGATACAGTAAAATCAGCAGGGACAGTTTGCTGTAAAATTGCAGCGTCTTGCAAAAGTATTTACACCCACTGGACTTTTCCACATTTTAATTGAAGTATATATCTAAAAGTGCATGTTTTGTAAATAAATACAAATCTGGAGAGTAAGTGCATTTGCATTCAGCCCCTTTTACTCTGAATACCATACATACAATCCAGTGAAACCTACTGCCTTCAGAAGTCACCTCATTACTAAATGGAGTCTCCCTGTTTGTAATGTAACCTTGGTAGAACTGATGCTGTTCTACGAAGACCTTAGAGGCTTGTTGGTGAACAAACATAATCATGAAGACCAAGGAACACAGCAAACAGGTCAGACACGAATATGTGGAGAAGTTTAAAGCAGGGTTAGGTTAGAAAACGATATCCCAAGATTCTAACAGCGTTCGATCCGTTTTTTAAAAACTAGAACGATTATAGCACAACTGTAAACCTATGAAGACATGCCAGTCAATCCTATAGTGACAAGCCCCTGCAAGAAGAGAAATAATCAGAGAAGCTCATGGTAACTTTGGATAAGCTTCAGAGATCCACAGCTCAGGTTGTTAATCTGGCCTTTATGGAAGAGCAGCCAGGAGAAACCAATTACTGAAAGAAGCCGCAGCAAGCCATGCAGGGGACACAGCAAACGTGAAGTTGCTCTGCTCCGATGAGACCAACACTGAACTGGGCCAACATGCTAAAGACTGTGTGGTGGAGATCTCTTACCCTTCCCGAACATAACATAGTGGTGGCAACATCATGTAGGGGGGATGCTTTTCTTTGGCAGGGACAGCAAAACTGGTCAAGGTAGATGGGAATCAAAGCGTATTCATGTTTTAAAATGGCCCAGCCAAAGTACTTACTAAGAGGGGCTGAATACATATGCATGGCAAATGATTTGTAAAGAAAACTTAATGTAGAAAACACTGTATCCTCTTTTAAAACCAGACAAAAGTTTAAAAAATATATCAATGACTAAGTATGAATACTTTTGCAAAAAACTGTGATTTTTTGTATCAAAAATACTCCTGGTCTATTAAACACCCAAAGTTTAGCTCCTTGTCACTTATCTTGTTCAATGGAGAAGACGAAAACAATCGTCAGCACAGACCTGAAGTTGATCTTAAAACACACACACAAAAAAAAAAAAAAAAACAGCTGACATGGACATGTCCGGACATGTCTCGGCTCCAGAGGCTGAGACGCTGCATCAGATATGGTGTGTTCCTTTTATTGTTTTGGATATCTACAAGGTCCTGTTCCAGTGGCCCTGATTTTTCTGTGACCAGGAGGCAGTGATGGGTGTGATTTCCATGTTTGTAGCTCCAGGTTTAAAGCCATCTTCAGTAAAACTGACACTAGAGGAAACCCATGTAACTCCTCTATAGTTCAGTGAGGTTACAGACGGTCAGTAGCTGGTGTTCCACTTTAAAACAATATGTGCATGTTGATATATAGGTTTAGTTACCTCTTTTCTACAAAGTCCTAAAATGAGAGCCATGCATTAAATGTATAACCAGTGCTAATAGACGGCTTTTGCTCCTGTTAGTGCCATGAGCAACAGCTGGAGCTACAGTGCACAAAGATGCCTCAAATACACCTGAAAACATTTATTTTTTTTACAGTCGAGGAAGACTTCTCACTGGCCCTGTGTTTTCAAGTGAGAAACTGCTGTTAGAAAGCTCTCAGTCCAGTGGTTGGGGGTCTGCTATAGGCATAGTATGAAGAACCTCGTCCAGTAACTGTAGAGCTCTGTGCAGGTGGATTTCGATCCAGCAAGGGGTCTCCTTGATGCTCTGCCGGGGGTAGTCGGGCCCCCAGCCTTTAACAAAACTCATCCTGAGAATGCACAGCCGTCGGAGGTCATCGACCCCAATGCCAGCAGCTGCAGAGAGACCTGAGAGAAGAGGAAGCCGGGAGGGTTATGGATGTTTCGTCTCAGCTGGAACATACAGAACTATTGATAACAAGTCAAAACAACTGCCTCCATCAAGCAACCTGCAGCTCATACTTTTCATTTGTCACATTTAGTTGTTATAATAAACAGAGCTTGCACATATTAGTCCGTAAGTGTTGTATTTCTCAGATAACTGGAATCAGACCCCAAAGAAAACTGAAAATAAGTTTCGGTCCATTAAAGCCCAACCAGTGCATCTATATACAGACCTGTGAGCAACAGAGGCACATATTAGTTCCTTTTATATTTACTTCTCAATAACTTACAGTATCATCAAAAAGTTTCTTTGTTTCACAAATTCAACTCAAAAAGGGAAACACACTTCTTATTGTGATTATTTAGAGACAGGGTGGTATATTTTAAGTATTAATCTCTCTCCACCTTTACTCTTTCACTCCATCCATAAATCCATTTGGCATATTTCAACATCAGATTCCTGAACATTTTTCACCCGGACGTTCATTTTCCAGAACTTTTTTTAAATCACAGAGGGACTGTTAAGAAGAAGATGGGAGACACCAGAGCCAACAATGCAGAAATACAGAAAGGCCCTATTGAAGCAAGTGGGGCTGAAAAGATTCCTCGGATGATTCGAGAAGCTTGATTACAAAATTTCCTCGAGGCTTCGTTAAATTTAACTGTTCAGCTCACTGCGTTCGAGCTGGGTGGTTACTCGTGTTGATGTTAAAACATCTCTTTAAAAAATCCAGAATGCAATATGCCAGAGACACTTTGTGCACTTGTTTGTGACCATTTTCACTACAAAAGATGCATCCTTTGCTACAAATGTTTAAGTGCACACTAAAGACATTTCTGCATTTTAAGTAATAAAATGTTGATTTATTTAAATGATTTTATTATTAAATGAATTTGTGTATTGAATTTCTATTACTCATAAAATAAACTGAAGTAGTTAAATGAAAAATCAGCAGAACATGCCAATTTTTTTTAAATCCGATTACTCGATTAATCATCGGATTAATAGACAGAATACTCTTACTAAAATAAATGTTAGCTGCAACCCTAAAACCTAAGCTTCTTGAACACCTCAGCAGAGCCAAAGGTTGATCGCCTCCACAACAGTCAGCTCACATTTTTGCTTCAAACCCCACTTTAAAAAATTGGTCTTATTAAGACATAATTACCTAATGATAAATAAAAACTAGGGATATAAGGCTCTGTGTGTAATAAACCTATATAACTCATGAATTTCCCTTTTTGAAATAAATACACTTAATCATATTCCAATTCACTGTAATTCTTGTAATTCAATAAAACTGACATCCATGCTCATCTGGGAACCCACTAACAGAGTGCGAATGAAAGGTTAAGTTTGCAGCTGCTGTATCTTACTGATAGCTGGAGCTATTCCTCCGACTGATCCGGGACCAGGTATGTTCCCCGCCACAGCAGCAGCTTGTGCGGCCGCCGCTGCCTGAGCTGTGGCGGCCTGCTGCTGCATCTGCCTGTGGCACTGACGGAGGTCAAACACCTGGAGGGACAAAGACCTCTCTCATTACTGATTTAAAAAGTGAGCTAAAATGAGTTAAAAAATAAGCATGTGGCATGAGTGAAGCTTGTGACCTCACCTTGATGTAAGCACTGGGGTAGATTTTGTGAACAGCATCTCCTGGGGCTCGGCCCGCTTCTCTGTCCAGGTAGTAACTCTGAACAAACACTGCGTGGTCACTGAGGCATCGTACCCACACGTCTCCTTCACCTTTACACTCCAGCTGGACTCCTTTACCGATGTGAAGCCTGAGGGGGAAAAAAGGCATAAAAGAAACTAAATAAACATGAGTGAGAGCAACACGGTTTAAGAGGCCTCCTAGCCATTATTCATATAAAAAATTAAATAAAATCCACACGTTTCCACAAAAAATCTTCCAAAGTTCTCAGTTCCTTAGATGTTCATTTTAAAATCTAAAATAGAAAACGTTCACTAAGAACTTATGGCAGCGTGAAGGTTGTAAATATAGAACCTTCAAAGAGAGGAAGGTCACAAGTAAAGAAGGACGGACGGACTCAAGAAAAGAGGGACAGAAAGGAAGGTAGGAACAATGGAGAGCGGGGATGAAGAACAGGCAAGGATGGAAAGAAGGGCACAAGGAAGAAAGGAAAGAATGAATGCGTGAGGGAAAAATAAAGTACACAAGCAAGAAATAAAATAAGCTAATTGAACATATGGGAAGAAGGGAGAAAAGGACAGAAGGACACAAAGAAGGATGGAAGGAAGGACACAACACTTGGACAATAGGAGATCAAGTTTACAAAAATATTTTGCCATACTCTTATTTTGATTTTCTATACTCATAAACATCTCAGTTCATCCCTAATGGTGTAACTCACCTTGCTCTCTCAATAGCTTCAGTACGATGGACGTTACTGAGCTGGCCCAAACAAAACCGGTCTCCTCCTGAGGGATCCACATAGCCATCCACCGTCACAATAGGGCAAGAGGACGGCACTTTAAATGTTTCCCCGACTTGAACATCCATCTCGAAATAAGCAATGGAACACCAGTAGTCCGGAGCTGAAGGAGAACACAGAACATGTCTGTAGGTTAAATGAGTTTCAACAAAAATATAAACCTGGATTCTCTTTCTTCTAACATTATTACATTAAACAAAAGAAATTATGCCAGTAAAGCCTATCAAAACACACATAAAAACATGATTTAACAAGATATGTCTTACACTGGACCTGGTGGGTTTTATTTGTACCTGGATGATTGGATATAGGAGGCTGAAAGGCGAGCTCATTGTGTACCGGCCCTGAAAGCAAAAACAGTCATGCCCAGTTTTACAAAGTAAAGGCATATTATGACACTCAGCGACTAATAATCCAAAGCTTCACTTTAAACTTACAGTAGTGTGTTGGGTGTGGCATTGGAGGATGGTGCTGTAGATGACCGTTGGTGTGGTGAGGTATGCTAGGGGGAAAGCCGCTACTCCTGGGCCAGCTGGAGCTGATACCTGAGGAGTAAATATTAATGGAAACATAAGAAAATATTATAAATCCAGATTTGCAAGCAGACCTGAGAGAATAGTTTGCAACTGTCTTACTGCCTGATCCTGCAGGGATCGCAGGGAAGGACTGTGTTGAGGCAGATGTGGACGCCTCGGCAGGCGGGAGCAGACTCGGGGTCGGATACGACTCTGTCTGAGGCGGGCGGCTGCTGGATGGTGGGTGCTGGATGGTCTGGAGAGAGTGTCCACCATCAACAGTGGGGAGACTGGGAGGCCCATCAAAATCATACTCGTCTTTTACGATCAGCGATGAGCTGGGTCCAGAGCCAGTTAGGGTGAGTCCTGAAAGGTCTATGCAACGGGAGCAAAGTTATTGGACTGAAAACATTTCTTAAGGCTGGAAATTGAACTAGAGTCAAGAATCCAAACTGGCTTGAAATGATTGTTCTGCACCTACATTACAGCAAATGTTACTAAATACGCATGATTTCCTCCTTTTAAACACTTTTTTTCCTTGGTTCTCAACAGAACATGGAAAGTAACTGAACCGGAAGTTTAACACCACCACAGATCTAATCAGAGGTTCATCCATTGTTATGGCATGTAGGCTTTTATTAATCCATTTCAACTGTTCTTTTTAATGATTCTGAAGTTATAGACCTCGGAGGTAGCCCATTGTTTTTGTTCCCACCCAATTTGTGCAATGCACTAGTGCATACTTCCTCAGCATGATGCTACCACCACCATGCTTGAAGGGTTAGTTCAGTGTTCTTAGGTTTAGAAGTCTCACCCACATTCTTTCAAACATTCATCTTGTCATTGTGGCAAAATAGCTCACCTTTTGTCTCGTCCGACCACAAAACTTTTCTCCAAAAGGCGTTTAGCTTGTCTAGGTGGGTACCTGCAGCTTCCAGTCTGTTTTAGAGCAGGTGTTACTTTCAGCTTCTGGTTTTTTGAAAGGCTTGAGCCTCAGTTAGTCCTGAACATCCCAACCCATTCCCTTTCCTTTGAGGGTGACAGATGGTTAAAAGTGGACATAACTGGGTGTTACAAGAGAAAAATGACCCCAAACACACCAAAATGTGTGATTTTAGAAGGTAGTCCCCAGAGCTCTGACTTTAAAACCTGGATCTGTGGCAGGAAACAAACCCGTTTAAATGAGATCTACCAATTCTCCTTGGAAGGGTCAACATTATGCCAGAAGCTAATTTGACATTCATGCTCAAAATAAGTTCATTAAACGGACGTGTATTTTGGACTCTTTGTGATCTTTTGCTTCAGTACATTAAACTAAATCTTAAAGCTGCCGTTACTCACCAATTCCAGGAGACACCACTCGTTCATAGTGGTAGGGATTCACACACACGCTGTCACACTTCAAATCAAAGGCAAACTGGCAGTATTTCACATGCTTCAATTCGTTCTTGTGGAGGTCGGGCCATCGCCACAGCCGGGCATAGATTACATGAGGGAACCCTTTGCGCCCCGCAACCTGGAAACAACGCAGCAGGATGAAATGATTTCGACCTTTAGAGAAGTTTGGAATCAAATCGTTTTAACTAATCAAACATGCAATGAATGATCCCCCACGCCATGCAACACTTGTAGAAAACTAGATATTACTTAGGCACTTGACAGATTCAGTCTCCTACCTGCAGTCGTCCATCCAGAGTCCTCTGAATGGTCACACACTTGCTCGGGTGGGCGCCGTTTGTGGTGATCGCTGTGATGAGGGAGTCCAGTTCGTCTTTCTTCTCCTTCAGCTTCTTCACCAGGCTCTCTATAGCCCGTTTGGCAAACGTTTCACTCTCCCCACCCTGCCGGTGACACATCAGGCTGTGCACGATGCTCAGACAGGCATCGTTGCTGGTGGGTGTGTTGGTGATGGACATTTCAGTTGGTGTTTCTGTCGCACTTCCTGGGGAAAAAAGACTGGACCTTGCGTCGACAGCTTCACGTCATTCCCTGAACTTTTCACCACGGGGAAGAAGTTATTCCAGCAGTTGTAATTGTAATTTTGGGGGGGTGGGCGTTGTGTGACCTCAACCCTCTCAAGCTGCAAGGACAGATAGGACAGAATCTACAAAAAGAGAAGATTGTGAAACTAAATATGGATTATTTATTAGGCTGCTTGTTACTATAATTGTAGGACATGGCTGTTTACATTTTTTACAGTCAAGTTATGTGTTGCTGTATTCTTCACATGCAACATATCTGTCTATATTCTTATAGTCATGTTTGCATCATAATATACTTTCCAATTAATGGCACTACTGAAGTATGCCATTAATTTTGTTTTCAAGTATGTTTTTAAGCTTTTAATGTCTTCTGCCTAACTCTTTCCTGCTGAAACGTTGAATTTCCCACCTGTGGGACAAATAAGAAATTATTCTATCATGTAATCAGCCTGAAAACGTCTACCCCTTTTTATATTAGTGCAGATTGTGTCTAGAAATCCGGATTTCTATGGTCGGGAAAGCAGAACACATCGTTGAGTCTGGAAACACAAATCCTTTTCCATACTTGGAAAAATGCTAAAAGCAAACTGACTACTTTCCAGGCTGTGTAGAAACTGTGGCGCAAACTGAGTTTCTATTTAAAACATCATTCCAACATCGAAGCGGTTTACCTGGGGTCAAAAGTCTTTCAGTTCCGATTCAACACTAAGAAAATGAAAAGGACACATTAGTCGTCTATAGGGAACACAGCAAAGGATAATAACGATGACATAAATAAACAGAGTTTAAGTTGAGTGCAGAAGGCATGAGCGCTTTTCTGTAACAATTTAATTCTCATTTATAAGATAAACTAGGACAACAGTGGCTCACCGTGGAGGAAACGAGGACGACGAGGAAATCTACAGCTAAGGCCGCCTGTTTAAAAAAACTCAAAATGCTTTTTTTTCTCTCTCAGTGAACCAAAAGTTCAGGCTGTCGTGCTAGTTTGCTTACTAACGGCGCCAGTCTGGCTGGCGTTTGTTAGTGGGAAGGAGAAGAAAGTTACTGCAAACAGCAACTCCTTACAGGAAATAACGATATGTTTCCTTCAAAATAAAAGGTTCAACTCAGACGTCCGCTTGCGCTTTTAGGGGTGATAGAAAGACCCACCGAAAAAACCCAACCTAAAGTCTATAGTTTGTTTAACCTCATTTATAAGGTTGTGTTTAAAACAAAAAAAAAAAAAGAAGTTATTCTGGACATCAGTGGCAGTGTTTGATGTGGATAAGATGGTTTTCTGCACAGGGTGCCAGCGGACAGGGAATTTTTCTTTAATAAAAAAAACTGTTGAGGTAAATATTTTTAGTCATTATTTTTGATAAGCTAAATAATACGTATGGGATTTGTCAGGGAAGTGCGTTTGGTTGTGCCTGGGGCATATCCCAGGAGTTCACTCATAAAGCAGTTCATTGGTTACATTTTTGATTGTGTCCTTATATGTGAAACCTCTACAACAAACATAGGCTTACACAAACTTTATAAAGATGTTTGTTTCCTTTTTTGTTATGCAAGTGTGAGGTACAATATGGTGAAAAATCTACATGACATCTGTTTAAAAAAAAAAAAAAACATGAGGTATATATAAATTCAAGTTTCTATGAGGTTCACAATACTTTGAAGTTTATAATAAAGAACATGTATTATTTAAAAATTACATGGCCACAGGCAGTTGAATGGGGAAAAATGTAAATATATATATATATATATATATATATATATATATATATTAGAATATTATTCATGCTTATGCATCATTGACCCAGCTATGGGCTTGATTGACGTTTGTAACTTTAATGTCGTTTTAATTTGAAAGGTATTACCGGAAAAAGCCGCATTAAAACTACCGGCTTAACAGCGCAACTACCTGCTACGAAAACATCAGCTAGCACATCTGATTGTTGGTAGCAGACTAGCTAAGGGTTAGCAGACATGTTGTTTAATAAGTCCAACCCCAGTGTACCTATCTTCAAAAACCAACTACCTGTTGCGACCCATCCGCTAAATAATTTATCGCAACTATCAGGCATATTGCTGGCAAGATGTTTTAAATAATAAATAACGAATAAACTGATAAAAGTACCTGAATGTCGCTGCTGCGGTGGCTAGCAGGTGAAAACTGCCTCTGTCCCAAAATGCCCCCAGCGGTGAAACTACGCCAATCCAGTGCACACCCTGGATTATCCCCTTAAATTCCTTCAATACCTTACAAAAACAAGTGGTAGAACTCCGTTTAGAGCAAGTCTTTTAACATCCCGTGAAGCAAAGAAGCAGAATCAAATCTCAGATTTTTATTTTGTCAACTCCCACTTCAATTCTCGTATCGTTTCCTTCAATGGCGCGTTGCGCATGCGTGAAGCGAGCCACAGGTTTGTGAAGCAGTTCATTAGAATGGTGGGAGAAACGAGTCCGTTCTGGGATTCGAATCTTTTAATTTAACTAGCCAAGTGAAAACCGATTCTTTCAGCTCCCGAATGATTCTTAACTTTAGTTGTTAACTGTTAAGACGTTATTCTTGTACTTTTGCTTTTCTAATCATTGTGTACACATAAATGCCTTAACACCAATACTACTAGTCATGTTTAAATGCATTCAGCATGATTGAAATGTAAAATAAATGATATCTGTTGCTTCCTTCTGCCTACGACTCCACTGTAGTGTTCATCTGTTTATTTAAACTGATGGTTTGATCATAGCAGTTATTTTCTTTTTTGTTCATTTGTAATTAATCCTTACTGAACACCTTCCTGTAAGGACAGCTCAAGCTTTGTTTCCCTTCAGTTCAGGAAGTAATCTTACATTTAAAAAGTATTAAAGTCCTATCTCATAGCATGGTAATTTGGCTACAGACATCAAGGGGGAGGGGCTTTTATAATTGTTGAAAAATGGAAATGAAAAGAAGAGTGAACAGATAAAAAAAAATTAAACAAATAAGCAAATGATTTTGGGTTTTATCTGACCAGAGCACTTTCCTCCACATGTGTCCCCTATTAGCTTGTGACAAACTATAAAGATGACTTCTTAAAACTTTTTTTTTTTACCTTTCTTCCACAAAGCATCTCCGGAGTTATTAACGTTCTCCTAATTCAGCAGTCAGTTTAGTTGGCGGTCAGTTACTTGGTAGATTTGCTGGGGTCATTCTCCGGATTCAACAATGCTTTGTGAGATATCCAAAGGTTGGGATATTTTTTTTTTATCACCAAACTCTGCTTTAAACTTCTCTACAACTTGTCCTTTAATTGTCTACTGTGTTCCTTAATCTTCATGTTGCTGTTTGTTCTCTAATGTTCTCTAACAAGCCTCTGACGCCTTCATAGGAGACCTGTACTAAGATTAAATTACACACGGATGGGCTCTATTTCTTATTGAGGGGACTTCAGAGGGTCCTTTTTTACACTGGAATTTATTTAGGGATATCAGACTAAAGGGGTTTTGTAGTTCTGGTCAATTTCAAATTCTGAAAGCGCACACATGAATACAGTGAAAAATGTTTCATTTGAGCTCCTCCTGCACACCTGACATGGTGGAACATGACAGTTTTATTAAAGATGCTCCAACACACATGCTAATTTCACAGATTATTTCCCCGCTGTGGATAATGAGGAGCTAATTACAGAGTTCAAATCAGATGCTGCAATGTTTGCTCTGGAAGAAAAGGAGGCATGTGTTTATCCTTTATTTCATCCTCTCCACATTAATGAGAACACTAGAAGCCTGTTTAAGCACATGTATGCACACACAGACACACACACACACACACACTGAAGTTTAAATGCCCCACTGATTACCAATTTGTACCAATTACAGATGTGCCGATTGCCCACTGACAAGGCACAGAGTGATGATTTATTATCAGCTTCAGCAGCTAATACTGATGCCGTGCCTCCATAATTTGACTTTAATTGTCTATAATTTTTGTCTTTGTTTCTATTTCCCATTGTTCCCTCCTTCAGCTCACTCTTCTTGGTTTTTTCTATAATAAATACCCTTCGCAAAGGAATATAAAAGAATTGAAAACAGATTACTTGTCTTCTTTCCCTTCTTCGTTCACTTGCAAATAAAAATGTCCCTTATTCATGTTTAACATTCCCAGGTTTATTGCATACCTTTTCCCTGCCTTCATTTATAATAATAAAGTCCTTTCCAAGGCTTTGCTCTATTTGTTTTTATTTTAGATTAACTTTGGATCATCAGATGTTGACAAAAAGTACAAGCAGAACTTGAATTGAATTGAATCAGAATATTTGAGTTTGTCTCATTTTATAAATTGTGATACTAATACAATACAGAGTGTAATGAAATAGAAATATGAATTGTATGGAAAATAATGCAGATATTTCCATACTGACCACCAGAGAGCAGTAAGAACTAGGACTAAAGAGCTTGTTTTGAACTGTCTGACTCTAACTTCAGTATATAATATTAATCCAAACATACTTGTAAAATCTGACATAAACATCAAGGCAGTATTTTCTGTTTAATGGAGGAAAATAGCTCACCTAAAGATATTAATGGAACGACATGACTCCAGATAAACAGGATTAAATTTATAAAACTTTCCTGCAATACCAGAGTGTTGGCATATTAAATTATTTTATTATTTTAAAACTAGCTTCATTTAAACCAATTTGGCTTACACACAAAAAAAAAAATTATAATAATAAAAGTGTTAAAAACAAGATCAAACAGCAACAGAATGAAATAGAAGGAATGGCTTCTTTTCCTCAAAAATTTCAGTATTTACATTTTGTCTCCTTAATCTCACATGGTGGCAAAATGGATTTTAAGGTAGGAAGGTAATTTTTAGACCAACACTAAACTTTGTTTGGCAATAACTCAATAACAGATAAAAATCATGTGATTTACATGGAATCAAATTATAGCTTAATGGGCTTAACATAATGCACCACCCACCCTTGCAGGGTTTTGAATTAGTGTCACTTGTAGTAAACACATTTGTGTATTTTACATACGTTTTGAGCTCCAGTAATAAGTGAATAAAAGGGACTGAAGCAAAAATTGGTAGAACCCTACCAGGTCTCCCTTACACTCTAGGTGTTGTTGAAGGAAAGTCATATCTCATGTAGTCCTGTTTGCACTTTGCCATCATCAATGTTGGAGACACAGCAAAACACATGGAAGACGGTCCTCCATTCAGATTGAGCTTTTTTGCCTACATGCAAAACCACCAAACACATCATCCCCACTGTGAAAGTGGTGGTGGCAGCAAAATGCTGTGGAGATGCTTTTCTCCAGCAGGGAAATCTGTTTAAAACATCTGTTGTGAGTTGATGGGAAGACCAATGGCTGTAAATACTGAGCAATACTGGAAGAAAACCTATTTGACTGCAGCCTCAAGACTGAAGCAGGAGTTCACCTTCCAACAGGACAAGAAGCCAGAGCTACAATGGAATAGTTTAGATTAAGTCTGTCTGCTAGGAAGGCCTAGACCGAAATGTAGCAGAGGCTTTTTTGTAAGACTTGAAAATTGATGTTCAGAGGCATTTTCCATGAAACACTGACTGAGCCCAAGCTATTTTACGAAGGAGAATGGGCAAAATCAATCAGTCTGTTGATGTGCAAAGCTGGTAGAGACACAGCCCAAAGGACTTGCTGTTGTAATTCCAGTGATAGGTGGCTATGTAAACGTATTGACTCAGTGGGCCAAAAAAAAATTTGGGCCACACTTTTCAGATTTACTTTTTAAAAACCATAATTTTTCTTCTACGTTTTTGTTTTATCAGACAAACTCCCAATAAAATAGAGTTTTGTAGTTGAAATGTGAAAAAGTTCAGTGGGTATAAATCATTTTGTAATGCTGTGTATTGCTGAATATAATTAAAATATGACCCCTGTGGGAATTTCCAAACTATTGTGACTGTGACAAAGTTCTACACATATAAATAACCGGTTTGAAGATGTAGACAGAGGTTTTGTGGTGGGCATCTTTTAAACAGTTCACTGACCATCCAGATGTCCTCCTAATGCTGGCTGCTTACTTTACTGATTAGATTCATATTCTGATGGAATTTTTGATGAGAAATGTTCAGCATAAATGAATGCGCCGTTTCTGAAAATATAAAACAGCGGTGGTCTACTCTGGCGACTGGATCGTGTTTTCCATCCACCCCCCTATTCATCCTGAAATAGTGCCCATACTTTCTGCTTCACCTCGTTTCCTTGCCACCTTTACACTCCCCACTCCTTCCTTTGAATCCTGAACACATCACATAAATGGATGATAGATTAAATAAAAAATCTTTCCACCCTGCTGGTATTCAGGAAATTGACCTCCCCGTGGGAAGTGGATGCAGATGGAGGGATGAATTGATGTAAATGGAGAGATAAAAATCGGAGGCAGGAAAGGCTGGCCTGAAAGGTGGAAGGTGTTTAGAAGATGGATGGATTGCTGGTGAACATGAGAGGCAGAGAAGGGAAGAGATGGAAAACAGGACGGTGCAGGAGAGGAGATGAGTGAGCTGTCGGTTTGGAGATAAATCAGGGAGGCAGTACGCTGAGGGGGTATATGTCCACCAATGCACGTACAAACAGATGTGTGTTTTGCGATCACGCTTGAACTGACACAAGTGCAAACACAAACACGCACACTTACTCACGCCAGCACTCTGCACCACAGCAAAGTGGTAAAAGGCCACGGCTGATTGGATGCTGCAGGCCAATTTTGCCCCGAGTGGCAGTGTTGGGATACGAATGCAGTTATCCATGAAGCCATGAGGTAGGTCACCTCTTTTCGCTCGGTCCGTCTCATCCTTCTCGTCCTTCTCAACCTTTTCTTCCCAACATCCTGCACTTTATTTTCTCTCCATTCTTATTTAGGTATTTATTTTTTTGCCTGCAGGGCTTTTTACCTGTGCACCTCCAAACCTAACTTTACCTCCATTCCTATCAATCCACCTTTCATACAGAGAGCATTTTCTCCCTGGATAATAACAGCAGCTCTTAGCTCTCCTCTCTTTCTGGCTCAGTTCATTTCCATCTGCCATCCATTCCTCTAAAATCTCTCTTTTCCAGCTTTACTTGCCCCGAGTCTTTTCCCTGACAAGCCCTCTTTGTGCTAACACACACAAATGCCCAACGCAACCACACAGACGGACACACTTTGGATCCCTGCAGCGTGGTGTGCTAACAGAATAATTAGTCCCGCTTGATGTCTCTGACAGCTCTAATCCTTCTAAATGGCCACCACATGCCTCCCCTCATCAGCCTATGGCTAGACACAAACTGCACACATTCAAACTCGACAATGCCAACAATATTTGCAAAGCTGGTTATAAATATGATGGATGTATGTGTTTGCAATAGTTTTAAATGCTTGTATGAACTGGTGCTAAATAAATTAATTGATTGAATTGAAATGTTTAATGCCAACTATCAGATGATATATAGTAAATACACTACCAGCACAATTTTTAAGTGTATTTTTATGTTCTTTGTCTGAAATACTGTGAGTTTTTCTCCAGCTGTAATTGGACATACACCTTCCAAAAACATCTGTCAGTCCAGGAATATTTTTCAAAATATCTTGGGGATCATCGAGCTGTTTTCTGGTAAATGTGAGACAGGCCTTTGTATTTTTTGGTCAGTAGTGGTTTTGGCCTTGGATCTCTTCTCATTTTTCCACAGTCTCTCTGTCGCATTGTGGAATAACGAACACTAAAGCAAGGGAGGCCTGTAGTGCTCTAGAAGTTGTTATAGTTTTTTTAAACCTCCTGGATGGCTAATCAATGCACACTTAGAGTAAATATGGTATGCCAGCCATTCTTGAAAGGTTCACCATTGTTCCATGTTTTCTCTATTTGTGCATAGTGATTTTCACTGTGGTTTGCTGGAATCCCAGATCTTAGAAATTGCTTTGTAACCCTTTCCAGACTAAGATTTCAATGATTTTGTTTTTTAGGTTGTATCGATGTTTAATGTGTTGCTTTTTGAGACCCTTTACCCTACTTTATGTTGTAAAACATTTACTGTTCAAGTCATTTCATGGTCTAGCTGTTAGAAGGCCTGGAAGCAGCTTGTAAAATTGAAAAACAAAAAATTGGTTTATTGGCTTACAGTTAATTCATGATTTAACAAAGGGGCAATTGCTTCTTTTTCACATAGAGCCAGGTTGATTTGGATAGCTTTTTTACCTGTAATGAATGAAATCATCATTGGATAATACTTTTTGTATTTAATGAGGTTATCTTTTTCTGGTCTTCGACTTTTTTGATAAACGAAAAAGTTAAAATAGCAAGTGAAAAAAACTTTTCAAGGCACTGAAATAATGGGGGCTACATTCTCCTTAGAACATATTCATTTGTGTAGAGGCTGGACTGTGTTATTTTAAACTATATTCCTACACCATACCATACAGTTCTATTTCTAAAGCATTTCAGCAACAACGGCAGCTGACCAAAGAGCTGTCTAAAAAAACATATTGCCTGGGGCACCAATATAAAGAGTGCCACACAAGCACCAGATAAAACTATATATTTATCACTTTTGGCTTGAATGATATTGTATTGCTATTATGCATGAGTTGTAAATGGGGAGTTGGCATCCCTCTGTGTTTCTGTTGAGAATGGAGAGACCTGCGTGTGTGGGACCTAGATGCATTTTATTCTACCCCAGAATCTCAGATAATTTCCTGCATTCTTATTGGCGGGGTGGGTAGAAGAAGGGGCTCACCCCGGGCACCTCTCATGCAAACTGTTTATTTAGGCTTGTGTATATCAATTGGTTTGTCTCTGTGAGCCTGAATACGGTGTATGCCTGTGTGAGTACGCTTATTTGTCCCATGGGGACATGACAGCATCACAGCATCATTACAGCCCTGAAGAGAATTCACATTAAAATGAATACAAATTGAGAGCCGAGCTTGTTTATTTTCTATTACACGTGTACACTAAAGTGCGTGTTGTCTTTACACCACTGGATGTTTGCATGGCTGTTCAGCTGTTTAGTGTGCCTTTTCATTATACAGTAATTCCTGGATGCCTGTGATAGCAAACAGAGACAGAGCCTTGGGAGGTGTGCAGCTTTGTGCTGCACCTCTAGAAGGTTCCCCTCGAGAAATGGCTATCAGCACAAGAGAAACACCATGAGAACCAAGAAGGGATGAAAGAGAGACCAGAGCTAAGCAATGTCTCAGGAGACAGTCAGGAAGGAAGAGAATGGTTGCAACAAGGGGCACACCAAGCAGCTTGTAGGAGAGCGAAAAAGAGAAAAAGAAATGGAGGATGAATTAATTGAGGATAAAGTTGTAGACAGCTTTGAAAAGTCAACACAACCCCCTGCCAAGTTTTTTGTTAAAAAGAAAAACAGCCAAAAGTAATTTCCAAAACTTTTTCCATCATTAATGTGACTGGCAACCTGTACTTTTAGGGGAAAAAAGAAAAAGAAAAAATGAGACTCGATAAGTGTGACCATCCTCTTATAAGTGAGGATTTGGCTATGTTCAGAATTATCCCCCAGATTCAAATTCTTGTTAAATAAGGATCAGAACGTACCCACCATCATCTATAATCAATGTGATCAAACTATGAATAAAGTTCAGCTTTTCCAGCTGGCTGTTCCAGGAATTTTCTTTGTTGGACCTCAGAGAAAACGCTATGGTCCACAGAAAGCATCCAAAGAGTATCCGTCAGGACAACAGAACAAAATAATTTCCATGGCATTAGATACATCATGGAACAGAGCAAGACAGCAATCATCAATTGGGGAAAATATGGAACAACAATGACATTACAGAGAACTTGACATCCCTCCAGAACCGATGAAAAATGACAAGGAAACTAGTCAGGGAGACTTTAGGGGACATTAAAGGAGTTGCAGGAATTTCTGGCGAGTACTGGCAGTGTATTATGTGTGATAACATTGTGTACTCTTTATGCAACTGTGGAGTGATGTAAGCCCAGCTGTATTTGCAAAACCAGATTTGCAGTCTCCCAAAGGCATTTGAGAAAAGTTGTAATGGTGTGCTGAACCAAGGTTTAACTTTTCAGCCATAATTCCAAAAGGCATGTTTTGCACTAAAACAACAGTGCACAACACCAAAAAACTCTAAGTTAACAGTGAAGCACGGCGATAGCAGCATCATGCTTTGGGCCTGATGTTTTCAGATAGAATTGGGGCCTTAGTCAAGTTGGAGGGAAAATATACCAATTCCAAATACCATTTAATGCTGACACAAACCCTTCTGGCTTCTCCTAGAAAGCTGAAGATGTAGAGAAACTTTATCTTTCAGCATGACCCAACATGCACACCCAAATGAACAAAAGAAAGGCTTCACCACAAAAAAAATCTGAAGAAGAGTTGCCTTAACAACCTGATAGATTTGTAAACTTTTTGCAATGAAATGTGGGGAAATATTGCCAAGAAACATTGTGCCTACCATGTTATTTCGATTTTGCAATTCCCCACTGAAAGATGGCATGTTTTTCAACTGAGTTGTACAGGGCAGGATGAAAACGGGTCCTCATACAGTCTAGTGGCCGACACAGAGAGACACGGGCCTCTGTGTGTCGTGTCTTATTTATAACCCAGGAAAACAGAACGGTTTTTTTTATAATTAGAAGTTCTTAGAATGTCAGATCAATTAAAAAAAGTAAAGCATAAATAAAAAAGGTTTTAGTTACCTTTACTATAGGGATCGTTAGGGGTGCTAAAAAGTGTGACACAGGTGATTTAGTTAAAATAAATGATTTCTTAACAGGTAACTTTACCCCACTGTTCAAAGGAATTTATAATAAAGGTTAGATTAAAAAAAGGCCACTGTGAGACTAGGCTAGTGTGATAAAACATGAAATTATTTAAAGGATTTTTACAGGAGATGCCACTAAACAAAAAGTACACTATTGTATGTGATAGAACATACATATTACCATGTTTGTGCCTCTCTTTGACTTGAAGCCCTTTTGGCCATTAATTTTCTACTTTAATATGGCAATGTGGAGGGATTTACTCTGAGTAAATCAGTGTTTTCATGTGACCAACAAAGCTGCAGGCTAGCTGTAACTTGACTGGAAGTACTTTGCTCGAACATGCGTCTTCACTTTGTAGTGGCCCCTTGTTTTCCACCATCTCCTGTGCGTGGGTGACCGTTAACCCGTCACATGTGGGAAGTGAATGTGTGACCACACACACCGCGAGTCCGTCTGAGTCTCAGAGATCTCGCAGAGATCAAACGCTGGTGTTGTCATATGGTCTGAATTAGGTACAGGCTTCGTGTTTCGTCATAAAACTTCAATGGGGAACAACTCGTGCAACTCACAGAAACACAAAGACGCAGACTCCCACTACCTTGGGGTGTTTGGTTTATGGGAATAATGTTTATTATGATATGTGTCACACTTTCAGTGTGTTTTTCTATTTTTGGGGTGTGTTTTTGGTGTATGTGGTTTTGATAAGATTTTGTGGTGGTGTGTGTTGTGGTTAGTGTATCTGTGTATGGATGTGATTTAGAACTTTTTTTCCTGAACCACTGACCCGTAAACTATGAAAGGTTGAAGGCTAATTGGCCCACCCACAATCAAGAAACATACAAACACAGACTTGCATTAACACGCACATCTGAACATGGTTTAAAAGATAGATTTTGTTAGTTTTATGCCAATGATTGGATCTCAGTTTGAATATTCTTCATTTGCAGCTTCTTTAAAAGGTATACATTGACTCCTTCAACATATGAAACTGATCTTTATTCGGATTAACAATCTAGAGCAAGAAAAACAACCATTCAAAATGTCTTGCCAAAGTTTTCAAATTCTTTGAACTTTTCTAGATTTTGTTTCATTAGAATCACAAACTTTAATGTAACATATTCAGATTTTATGTTGGTAGATCAACACAGACTGTAAAGTGGGAGAAAATGTTTTAAAAATGTTCCACAAATAAAAACCTGAATACTGTGGCGTGTGTTTGCTTTCAGCCATCTTTACTCGGATACCACTAAGTCCATCCGTAATATGACCCCTGTATGAATAAAGCTGTGAAGGGGTCAGACGTTTGTTAGAGAACACTGATGAACAAATGGTACCATGAAGACCATGGAACCCACCAGACAGGCAATGGAGAAGTGGGGAATTTGTGGAGAAGTGAAAAGTGTGGTTGGAAAAGCAGGGTAAGATTATTAAACAACAGTAACTCTGAATGGGCTTCAGAGAGACACAGCTCAGGTGTGATAATCTGTTGAAAGGACAAACATTAGTCTCTAGCTCCGGAAATATGACCTTCATGGAAAAGTGGCAAAAAAAGCCATTGTTAAAAGAAAGAGGCAAGAAGTCACCTTTGCAGTTTGCTACAAGCCATGTAGGGGATATAGTAAACAGCAGAAAGTACTCTGGTCAGATAAGATTAAATTTGCACTTTCTGGCCTACATGCAAATTGCTATTTGTGAGAAAAAACAAAAAATGAACATCACCCTGAACATGCCATCTCCGCTGTGAAACATGGTGGTGGGAGAATTGTGTTGTGGGGATGGTTCTCTTCGTAGCGATAGAGTCAAAGTCAATGGCAAGACTTGAAACTTAAACTTTAGAGTCACTCTGCATCCATTTTGACTGAGCTTGAGTTATTTTGCGAAAAAGAATGGACAAAGCCTTCTGGATGTCTAAAGCTGGTAGAAACATACCCCTAAGGACTGGCAGCTGTGATTACAGTAAAATAATTAAATTATACTGTATGTCTGTGTTTTCTGATTTTTGTTTGAAAAAACAATTAAAAACCATGGGTCCTTTTCCTTCCCCTTCACAACACAATCATAACAAGACAAAATGTGAAAACTGTAAATGGTTTGAATACTTTTGCGAGGAACTATACATCGGAAAACTTCATGACAGATATTTTTTTAAGTACTACAAGGAATTCAGGTAGAAAAAGATAAGTGCTATACAGTCAAAAACAAATTTTCAATTGTTTTGAATGCAGAGGGATTTCATCGAGTAAATCTCTATGATCCTGATAAATTCCCTTTGCTATAAGAAGTTTTGCACTTTTACTGTTGGAGAAACAACTTTATTCCTAATAGGTGTTTAAGTGCAAAAAAATAAATTTCACTAATATAGTTCAAGCTAGGGCTGCACGGTGGCACACATGGTAGCACCATTGCCTTGGGGCATGAAGGTCCTTGGTTTGACTCCTGGCCGGGGGTCTTTTTGCATGGAGTTTGCATGTTCTCCCCATGCATGCGTGGGTTCTCTCTGGGTACTTCATCCCATAGTCCAAAACATAAAGGTTAGGTTAATTGGTCTCTCTAAATTGCCCTTAGGTGTCAATGAGTGTGTGTGCATGGTTTTTTGTCCTGTATTTTGCCCTGCGATGGACTGGCGACCTGTCCAGGGAGTACCCAGCCTCTCACCCATAGACTTCTGGAGATAGGTACCAGCTCCCCTGCGACCCTGTATGGAAGAAGCAGGTATAGAAAATGGATGGATAGTTCAAGCTCATCCCTACTGCTGTCACATGCATAATCTCCATCCTTTTGACCCTCTAATATTAAAGAGCTCAGATTGAGGTTTTTTCACATTTTAACTTAAAAATAAAGTCTTTCTTTCCAGTCTTGTGTATAGGAGCTGCATTCATATAAGTCAGTGAAAATGTAAAAAACAAAAAATGGCCATTAGCATGTTGCTTAGCTAGCCCAGAACCTTGAACTACAGCCCCTATGGATTTTATTGGTTCCTTTAACGCATCCACAAAGTTTAATGCCACACTTCCTGGCACTCATCTGCTTGGTTCCAAACATGGAAAATCTGCTTTTAACTAACCACATAAGTGTTTACACTCACACACAGAAGTAGCAGCACTCTACCAGAAATGAGACAATATGAACCATTTTCTTGTCCTTTTTGTTTGTTTATGTTTGCTCACTGGTCGTCCACTTGGACCTTCACAGTGAAGGAACATATTGTGATCATACCAGGGACCCCACCCAGATCTCTGCATGAAGTGCTGGAATAAAAATGTCCAGAAGAAACTTTTATATTTTTCTCTCCTTTACCTTTGTAAATGAGAGTAGAGCCAAAATAGGAACACAGAGATTTTCTTTGCTTTTCTGAGTAAAGGTTTTGTCAGATGATGTGTCACGTTGATAAGGATATAAACAGACACTTGATGGAGTGTGGAAGTGAAGGATTTAACAACAAAAAAACTTACTAGGGAAACCACACAGGAACCAGAACAAGAACAGTACAAACCAGCAAGGAAACATTTAGAGCAGTTAAGATATGGAAACCAGGTCAGTACAACCAATGGAATAAATAGCCTCAGAGTGGGGAGCAAAATTAGGGAAATGAGGAGACTAGACTAATGACAATACAGAAACACTGAATAATTCAGATCTTGTTAGTCTGTAACAATCAACATGAATGAATGCAGTTGTGATCTGTGTAAGCCTGAGTTTGTTTTTCAGAGGTGTGAACTTGCACAACGCTGCTTCTGAATTTCCTGGTCTTTAGATGAATTCCTGCACTTCTTACTGCATCTGATCTTTCAAATTGCTGTATCCAGTGAAGTTTGGTCACACTCAATGACTCGTGTTATTATCAGGCTGTGCTGACTGCTTCAGCTGGTCAATATGCAGTGTAACAGCTTTACAAATTGGGCCTGGTAACCTCATGCTTCGTGGAGTTTTAAAGTACATACAAAAATTAGATTTAATACATTTAGAAGAACTGTTGAAGTATTTCAACTCTATCTCTCTGGTTATGCAGCAGCTAAGTGCAGATGGTGAACTGCAATCTAAATGCACATCAGCATAAAACAATGGCCACTGGTGGTTTTCCTTTCCAATAACTGTGCAGTTATGATAAAGGAACAACAGGATAATGTCACACTGAGTCATAGAACCTGAAGCAGCACAACCAAAATAGCTGCAACCAGACAGAATAAACACAAAGAAGCAAGTTTAAGGAGGATTTGTTGGCTTGATAAACACTTTACTGGACGAGCGACTTTTGACAAATTCCAACATGGACTCTGAAGCCTTTTCATAGAGCCTGAGTAGTATTTCTCAACAGATACTCCCCAAATAGAAAAGAATAAGACACAGAGAGATCAGACTGAGGAGGTAGGGTCAGCGTTATATGTTTCAGCCATAAACAGTTTTGCTGAGTTAATACAAAATGTAATTTTCAAATCATGATTTCATTTACAAAGAGAATAAGCTTTCCAAACCAAACTTCACAGACATTTTTAACACCTCACTGGAGACATGTCATGTGCCAGCCTGCTTCAAGTCCTCCACCATCGTCCCTGTTCCCAAGAAGCCAAGGACCACAGGGCTTAATGACTTCCGACCCGTCGCCCTGACCTCTGTGGTGATGAAGTCCTTTGAGCGCCTTGTGCTCTCACATCTAAAAGACATCACCGACCCCCTCCTGGACCCCCTGCAGTTTGCCTACAGAGCCAACAGGTCTGTAGATGATGCAGTCAACCTAGCCCTTCACTTCATCCTCCGGCACCTGGACTCCACAGGAATCTATGCCAGGATCCTGTTTGTGGATTTCAGCTCTGCCTTCAACACCATCGTCCCAGTTCTGCTACAGGAGAAGCTCTCCCAGCTGAGTGTGCCCGACTCCACCTGCAGGTGGATCACTGACTTCCTGTCTGACAGGAAGCAGCGCGTGAGGCTGGGGAAGCACGTCTCTGACTCCCTGACCATCAGCACCGGTTCCCCCCAAGGCTGTGTTCTCTCTCCTCTGCTCTTCTCCCTGTACACCAACAGCTGCACCTCCAGTCACCAGTCAGTCAAGCTTCTGAAGTTTGCGGACGACACCACCCTGATCGGACTCATCTCTGATGGTGACGAGTCCGCGTACAGATGGGAGGTGGACCATCTGTTGGACTGGTGCAGCCAGAACAACCTTGAGCTCAACGCTCTAAAGACAGTGGAGATGATTGTGGACTTCAGGCAGAACCCAGCACCACCTGCCCCCATCACCCTCTGTTACTCCACAATTGACACTGTGGAATCTTTCCACTTCCTGGGAACCATCATCTCCCAGGATCTCAAGTGGGAGCCAAACATCAGCTCCCTCATCAAGAAAGCCCAGCAGAGGATGTTCTTCCTGCGGCAGCTGAAGAAATTCAACCTGCCAAAGACTATGATGGTGCACTTCTACACAGCCATCATTGAGTCCATCGTCACCTCCTCCATCACCATCTGGTACGCCGCTGCTACAGCCAAGGATAAGGGCAGGCTGCAGCGTGTCATTCGGTCTGCTGAGAAGGTGATTGGCTGCAGTCTACTGTCGCTCCAGGAACTGTACACCTCCAGGACCCTGAAGCGGGCAGGGAAGATTCTGGCTGATCCCTCCCACCCTGGTCACAGACTCTTTGAAACTCTCCCCTCTGGCAGGAGGCTGCGGTCCATCCGGACCAAAACCTCACGCCACAAGAACTGTTTTTTCCCATCTGCCACCAGCCTGGTTAACAAAGCCCGGAAACCACCCTGACACTCTCCCCCCCCCCCCTTTTTTTTTGCTGACAGGACACTTGTAACTGTAACTCTATGCGTTACATTAACGCTCATCTTGGACTCCTGCTTTACTTGCACTGCCATACTTGCATAATGATCACCTGCACTGTTGTATTGCTCTTGCATCTTATACTGCTCTATATTTACTCTCACTCACTTAAAACTGTGCACATGTATTTATATTATATTGTAGATATGTTTATACTGTTTAATTTGTATTGTATTGCACTGACTACGCCAAAACAAATTCCTTGTATGTCCAAAAACATACTTGGCAATAAAGCTTTTCTGATTTCTGATTTCTGATTCTGATTTCTGATAATATGACTCACACAATCCACAAGCTCTGATGCATGATATGGATAGCGAGACAGAAGCAAATTGTGACATGGATAATATTCACTTCGGAAGCCTGTCACACTATTGCATATCTCAGAATCAAAAATACAAATCCACTTTATTTATAAAGCATATTTACAAACAGCAAGTTTGCCCAAAGCGCTGTACAAAAGGAAGATAAAAAGAAGACATAAAACCAAGACATCAAACAGAAATTTAAAACACTCAAAAATAGAACAGAGATAATAGAAAGAGCATGTCAACTCACACCTGACCAAACGCCATTGAAAAAAGAGTTGTGTTTCTAAAAAAAGACTTAAACACAGGAAGTGATGACGCCTGTCTAATATTTAAGAGCAATGTATTTCAACAGAAAAAGTTCAACCTTCTCCAAGTTTCTGCCCAGTTCTGGGACAACTAAAAGCAGCTGGTGGACTGAGCTAAGGGCCTGCGAAGGAAAATAAGGCTGGAGTAAATCAGAGAGGTAGAGACAAGACCATGAGGCATTTATAGGCCAACATTAGGATTTTAAAATTTATGGTCCACCATATCAAATGCTGCAGTAAGATCTAAAAGTACAAGAATCACAGAGATTCCAGTCATTTGCTAAAAGGATGTCATTTAGAACCCTTAACAGTGATGTGTCAGTTCAATGTCAATGTTTAAAATCAGACTGGAAAACCTCCTAAATGTCATTAGTGCTCATCTGTACAGAATATAAGTAAACACCACGGAAAAGCAAATGTGAATAAACACACAGAAAAAACACAGATAGTTTTACTTTACACGAATCCAACAAATATACATACAGGTCCTTCTCAAAATATTAGCATATTGTGATAAAGTTCATTATTTTCTATAATGTAATGATGAAAATTTAACATTCATATATTTTAGATTCATTGCACACTAACTGAAATATTTCAGGTCTTTTATTGTCTTAATACGGATGATTTTGGCATACAGCTCATGAAAACCCAAAATTTCTATCTCACAAAATTAGCATATTTCTTCCGACCAATAAAAGAAAAGTGTTTTTAATACAAAAAACGTCAACCTTCAAATAATCATGTACAGTTATGCACTCAATACTTGGTCGGGAATCCTTTGGCAGAAATGACTGCTTCAATGCGGCGTGGCATGGAGGCAATCAGCCTGTGGCACTGCTGAGGTCTTATGGAGGCCCAGGATGCTTCGATAGCGGCCTTTAGCTCATCCAGAGTGTTGGGTCTTGAGTCTCTCAACGTTCTCTTCACAATATCCCACAGATTCTCTATGGGGTTCAGGTCAGGAGAGTTGGCAGGCCAATTGAGCACAGTGATACCATGGTCAGTAAACCATTTACCAGTGGTTTTGGCACTGTGAGCAGGTGCCAGGTCGTGCTGAAAAATGAAATCTTCATCTCCATAAAGCTTTTCACTTCATGCTTCCATCTGCTGATGGAAGCATGAAGTGCTCCAAAATCTCCTGATAGCTAGCTGCATTGACCCTGCCCTTGATAAAACACAGTGGACCAACACCAGCAACTGACACGGCACCCCAGACCATCACTGACTGTGGGTACTTGACACTGGACTTCTGGCATTTTGGCATTTCCTTCTCCCCAGTCTTCCTCCAGACTCTGGCACCTTGATTTCCGAATGACATGCAGAATTTGCTTTCATCCGAAAAAAGTACTTTGGACCACTGAGCAACAGTCCAGTGCTGCTTCTCTGTAGCCCAGGTCTGGGGAATGCGGCACCTGTAGCCCATTTCCTGCACACACCTGTGCACGGTGGCTCTGGATG